>NC_091940.1:8856535-9223202 GCF_041260155.1 Ptychodera flava
TTTGGTAAAGAATATCTGACATACCGTTACTGTGAGGAAGTGTCAATTATTAGTGTGTGAACGAATACTAGCTTCATTTTAAAGAGCGGTAGGATATATCACGTCTCGATTCACGCAATATCAAGAAAGTGCACGGTGCGCTGTCGCCTCAATGCAAATAATTCGTCTACATCACACTCAAATGTGCCGCTTCAGAATTGTATTTTACCATCGATCCCAACTTATTTTCACCAAGAGGTGAGTTACAGACCCACACTTTATCTGTGTATCAAAATTCGGTATTCTTTCTTTGAAACAAAGCGGACTGTTTCGGTTTTTCGCGAGGGTCTATGGTTTAGATGGGTACGTTCAAATGCAGTGAGTGGGAAATTTTCGAAAATGCTGGTTTAGGGGCCCGTTTTACCACTGCTATCAGTGCTAAAACAGTATTTTAGCATCGGTGGAATGAGCTCTCGTCCAATCAGAATGGCGCATGGTAGCATGATATAATATAATTAGCGTTAGAGAGATACCAAATACTTCATAACCTGCCTGACATTTCATGACGATCATTAAACAATATAAGAGCAAAGGAAACACGCTAAATCAGCATTACATAGTCAATAAATATATTCATGGGGAAGTTTGACTGTGCGACAAACGCAGGTCATTGGTATCATCCAACTTTACTCGTTTTCATGTCTCACTGCATACACCATCGGCACCCGATAGAATTCTTTATAAGCATGCACGTATATTTGAACAGGGTTTTACATGACGCGCATTTCTGCGTCCTTTACGCATAAAACCGGCGCAGGACCCCTCAAAAACTAAACCACGCGTCCCTTGGGACGCAGCAATATCTGTTGCTGGTGTACACCTTGCGAAGCTGCTGAACACGTAAAAACACATCCCAGTAAACCTTACCGACCCCGTACTTTAACCCTTAAAGTGCCGCGTCGGTTTATAAACCGACACGGCATTCTCGCTCTCAGCGCCACGTCGGTATATAAACCGACAGTGATTGCGTTCTATGCTTATGCCTAACTTAGCTATGCATTGCCGAACTCAGCCAGAAGGAGGGTATTCCTGACCCTTTGAACCCAGTTTAGTACCATATAAGGACTAAAATAATGACATCATGCAGTCTAACAATCGAAAATTCCAGTAATTTATGCGAACTTTCTTCAAAAGAGGTCAGCGGTTTTCATGAATATTTAATCAGGTCTGCAGTTTCACCCGTACGCGGATACGGCCACAGTGCATTGAACGAAACACGTACGTACGTTTTGAAAGCTTTAGGGAATGGTCAGTTTCTTCAGCCTGGGGGGGGGGGCCGGTGGATTCATGGGGGGGGGGGGTCACCCTGTTTTTGACTTTGGTGATAGGGGGGGTCACCATGTTTTTGAAATGCCCAATAGGGGGGGTCAGTGTGTTTTTGAATTTTGACACAGGCTCATCATTGCCTAAAATGCTAGTGTCAGCCACAAATTTCATCATTCAGTTGTATTTTTCGGCGCGCCCTTCGGGCGCGTAACTTTAATAATATTTAATAATATTTTCCAGCACGCCCAACTTTAACATATCAAGCATACATACATCAGAGATATCTGTATGTTCAATATTTTGCAGCGTGCTCTTCAAGCTCATTGCTTTAATATATCAGACATTTTTCAGCATGCCCTTCAGGTGCATGACTTTAATATGCAAGACATAGGCCCTATATATCAGAGATATCAGGATGTTTCATATTTTTCGGCGCGCCCTTCGGGCGCCATACTTTAATAAATCAGAGATATCTTGATGTTTGCTAAGTGAAAGTGTAACATTATGAAATCTGCATTTCATATGAAAAGGATGACAAATTCCTGATACTTTTCTGTTCTCTCTGTGAGAATTCAGTATGAGAAAGCAATATGCACAAATATTTCACAATATATATTTGATACAGTGACTTATTTTAGATGCAATTATTTTCCTTTGTTTCACAGGTTTTCTGTAGAAAGATGCTTTTTTATGAACAAAATAACGGTTAAAGAGGCAGTTTTTGTCATTATTAGCTGTGCTTTTATGGTTTCAATGTTACAAGAAAAGGTCCTCTCAGACACTGTACACATCAGATTTGGCTAAAAAAGCTCTCTATGGCTCCTCAGGAGATTTAATTGAATGGTTGGCAAGTCTTAGCACCCATCAAAGTTTTTGATTCACTGCTTTTTCCTCTTTGATATTAATGATTGACATCCATTTCTGTACAACAGTTCAGGTTAAGCAGAGAAAGTGTGAAATACATTCACAGCTCATTCAAAATACAGCTCATTCAAAATGTACTGTATTCAAACTTTAAGATTCACACTTTGAAATTCCTATCTTACAACTGACATGTCAACAATTTCATTAAAACATAAAATGACTATTTAAAATATAAATATATGTAAAATGTAAAATATATATATATATATATATATATATATATATATAATATATATATATATATACCGGATATATATATATATTATATATATATATATATATATATATATATATATATATATAATATATATATATATATATATATAATATATATATAATATATATAATTATGTCCACCTTTTGTTTTACCTATGTCGCGCCCGGGGGGGGGGTCACCCTGTTTTCGAAATTTGAAATAGGGGGGTCACCCTGTTTTCAAAATTTGGAATAGGGGGGGTCAGCCACTTTTTGACGTCGGCAAAAAATAATCCACCGGCCCCCCCCCCCCCAGGCCGAAGAAACTGACCAGTCCCTACCATGCCGTAGACACGGAAGACAACTATATTATGCCAAGCTACTGCCCTCTTGGTGATAGAAATGATAGATTTTACAGTTTTTTTGAGAATATTTTATGGAAAAATGACGCGATTTGGTGACCAAATCGATCGCGATAGTGAACTTCGAACGTATCGGCGGCCAAGATGGCGGCACTGTGTGATGCCTAACTCTCGACATGGAACCCGAGGTTAAGGTTTTCGAAGTCCAAAACATGCAAGATTGAGAAATTTGTAAGGATTCGGTTAAATTGAAGTGTATTTTGTGAATTTTCAAGCGTTTGACTGCCAAAAAGCCCCTTTAAACTGTTGATATTGACCTCCGGCCGTCCTGAAGCGAGACGGCCATAACAGTCGACCCGGTTGTAAATGAAATGTAGTTGTTCTGAACTGTTGACATTGCGAGACATTTCCTACGTGTTACGCATTTTTTTAACTGAAATAAACCGGACATGAAACTTTTTTCTCGATACTTAGTGGTTTCTTTCCATTTTGTAGCGTGCTTGTCAAAAAATGTGATCAAACTTGGCGAACGGATTGACTAGTATGTATGGTAGTACGAGTCCGTGACTCGATAAGCCACAGATAGTTACACACGCGTACGTGAATTAAACTAATGTAAGTTGCAGGGTTTTACATCACTTTTAACTTTTGAGAGTCCCTGGGACTCCTGGTGTTAGAAAATGGGAGTCCTACATCAAAATATGGGGGTCCCAATTTATTTCACAAAAATGTTTTATAGTTTATCAATGCCATGGTCTTCACTGTGTTCAATTAGTATTAATTTGCATACACAGAGACAACAAGGTTCCATATTGTACATGGAGGGGTAAACTATTGTGCAACACATGCACCAACTATAGGGCATATTCAACTGACTCTGTATAGTTTGAACCGCCTGTATAAACTATAATGAAGAGTTGAAGACAAAAACACATTTCACTAACCTTTTTATCGATTAATTTTGGTGTTTGACCCAACTTACATTAGTTTAATTCACGTACGCGTGTGTAACTATCTGTGGCTTATCGAGTCACGGACTCGTACTACCATACATACTAGTCAATCCGTTCGCCAAGTTTGATCACATTTTTTGACAAGCACGCTACAAAATGGAAAGAAACCACTAAGTATCGAGAAAAAAGTTTCATGTCCGGTTATTTCAGTTAAAAAAATGCGTAACACGTAGGAAATGTCTCGCAATGTCAACAGTTCAGAAACAACTACATTTCATTTACAAACCGGGTCGACTGTTATGGCCGTCTCGCTTCAGGACGGCCGGAGGTCAAATATCAACAGTTTAAAGGGGCTTTTTGGCAGTCAAACGCTTGAAAATTCACAAAATACACTTCAATTTAACGAATCCTTACAAATTTCTCAATCTTGCATGTTTTGGACTTCGAAAACCTTAACCTCGGGTTCCATCGAGAGTTAGGCATCACACAGTGCCGCCATCTTGGCCGCCGATACGTTCGAAGTTCACTATCGCGATCGATTTGGTCACCAAATCGCGTCATTTTTCCATAAAATATTCTCAAAAAAACTGTAAAATCTATCATTTCTATCACCAAGAGGGCAGTAGCTTGGCATAATATAGTTGTCTTCCGTGTCTACGGCATGGTAGGGACTGGTCAGTTTCTTCGGCCTGGGGGGGGGGGGGGCGGTGGATTATTTTTTGCCGACGTCAAAAAGTGGCTGACCCCCCCTATTCCAAATTTGAAAACAGGGTGACCCCCCTATTTCAAATTTCGAAAACAGGGTGACCCCCCCCCCCCGGGCGCGACATAGGTAAAACAAAAGGTGGACATAATTTATATATATATATATATATATATATATATATATATATATATATATATATATATATATATATATATATATATATATATATATATATATATATATATACCGGTATATATATATATATATATATATATATATATATATATATATATATATATTTACATTTACATATATTTATATTTTAAATAGTCATTTTATGTTTTAATGAAATTGTTGACATGTCAGTTGTAAGATAGGAATTTCAAAGTGTGAATCTTAAAGTTTGAATACAGTACATTTTGAATGAGCTGTATTTTGAATGAGCTGTGAATGTATTTCACACTTTCTCTGCTTAACCTGAACTGTTGTACAGAAATGGATGTCAATCATTAATATCAAGAGGAAAAAGCAGTGAATCAAAACTTTGATGGGTGCTAAGACTTGCCAACCATTCAATTAAATCTCCTGAGGAGCCATAGAGAGCTTTTTTAGCCAAATCTGATGTGTACAGTGTCTGAGAGGACCTTTTCTTGTAACATTGAAACCATAAAAGCACAGCTAATAATGACAAAAACTGCCTCTTTAACCGTTATTTTGTTCATAAAAAAGCATCTTTCTACAGAAAACCTGTGAAACAAAGGAAAATAATTGCATCTAAAATAAGTCACTGTATCAAATATATATTGTGAAATATTTGTGCATATTGCTTTCTCATACTGAATTCTCACAGAGAGAACAGAAAAGTATCAGGAATTTCCCTTACAAAAATGAGGTCCTGGCAGGAGAGCGGCAGGAAAGCTGCAGGAGAGCGACAGGACTGTTCTGGGACTAAAGCTGCAGAGTTCCAGGGCAGATTTCTGGCCGCAGAATCTGCCCCGCTAGCTGGGCAGATCACTTTGTTACAAATCTGTCCGGCAGAGCGGCAGCAAATTACTTGAATGGTGCAGCATCTCTGCAGGAACATTAGTGGCCTAATAATTGTGGCTGATCAGATATATCTAACAACAAATCTGTCCCGTAGAGCGACAGAAAATGATAGGAGTGGAGCAGCATCTCTGCACTTAATATTTTGACTATCAGACCATGGAGGTAGCAGAGGCCAGATCGACTTACATGTGTTCATAGTTGCACAGAGGCGATCATATTAAAGCTTAATATTTGCTGCGGTATTGTCTATCACAAATATAAAAAATAAAATAAAAATAAATGAAGATTGCAGATGGTAGACATAAGCCCAAGCGATGTATGAACGTGAGCGTGGGTTTGCAGTGCTAATAGTTCATTCACAGTGTGATAATTATAGACAGTAAAAGCTGCTATGATGTGATTGAGGCGATCGAGCTACAAACTGCTAAAAAGGGTATTCTGATGATTAACAATGCTGTTTCATGAGTACACTATATCAGCCACAAAAGATTCCTATGAAAATGTTTTCTTTGCCCATCAGGTTACTTTTTGAGCCAATGATAAATTGATCCGTAAGAAAATTCAAAATTAAATTCATGGCAGCAACGAAAATCTCTAGAAAATCGGCCGTAGTCCACGAAGGAAATAATACTTGATAACAATAACATTTCATTGCTTGCTTTTATTATAGGATTTACATCACGTCTGTGACAATATTTGACCTTACAAATTATCTCATCGACAATTATTTCCAAAAACATCATTTTTACTTTGATCAGTGCAGTTACTAAATCGCCGACTTTTGAAGTTTTTAAGACAAGGGAATAAATCTTGTAAATCCATTTTCATTATTGTTATTGTGTTCTCAACCCATGGATGCATGTCCGTGCGCGTAATACGTGTAACCTCAACTCTCCAGAGAAACACACGCGAACACAAGTTTACACAGTTGAACTGATGCGTTGGTTTTCGTATCTCACTCTGTCGCAAAGAATACAATTTTCATTGAAACTTGGGTCCCGTAAAACCGAAAAGGCACACTATAGATTTATGGTAGTAGTACCTAAGCTTTGTACGATACACAGTTGTAACTTGTAGCACGGCGGCATATGGGAATGCTATACCGTATACGTAGGGTTTCGCCACTAAATTCCTGCTATATTCTGACATCGTGTCGCGACTTAGTCATGGCCACAGGAGCTCTCAATGTACTGTTGCTTGGATAGTCGATCGAACGCTCTAGGTTTTTTCAATGAACTTTCCGTCAGTGTACTTTTTAAACGCTTTTGAAGTCCGCTGTACTTCATGCTAGTTACACTGCAGCGATCGCGAGGACTTTGTACCGGAAGTAATAGTATCACGCATGATGACATCATAGATCATGTGAAGACTTCGTTATGATTGGTCAGATTGGTAAAACAATCATAGGTCAAATCTCAGCGGCAATTTTTGGACAGTTACGACCTTTGAATTACTGAGTAAATTGTCGCTGATTTTTCCCTATAAGTTTGACAAAATTTCGCGTAAATTTGCTGTTTGACATCGTCGTGACGACTTCATACACGCTAACTATGTATGTAAAACCTATAGGCAATGTTTACGACGCGTAAAAAAGTCATCGTCGTCATGATCAGCTTGTGGAGATCGATCGGCTCGTCGATTTGAACAATGATCACCATAACATCCCCGTGGATCTAGGCGATCGTTTAAACTTCGGTAAGTACATTTTCGATTTGCCTTCTCTGCGACGTGAAGACGTAGTTTTTTACTGTTTTTGTTCGGCGCAATTCTCGAGTAATACTGTTCAATTGTATGAATTCTAATAAATTGGTATAACTCGTGAGGTTGAACGTAGAGTGTACAACGATAGAGGGACCGTGGTACAGTGTACACAAAAAATGGAGTACATGCCGACTATTATCTACAATAATATACTTCTCTCTTGCATTGGCAAAGGTAAAACTTTTGCTCATGTATACAAATTTCCCTCAATGTACGATATAAAAGGACAGATATAAAACAAAGAAAGAACAATACATGTAGGAATTGTTGGATACGAATTAAGTTCTCAAACTCTTGACCGAGTCTGGTACCTGCTACATGTATTCCAAAACGTACTTCTCTATGACATCAATATACATCTGTCTGCTTATAAGATCATTCTGAACGTGTGTCCTTAAAATTGAAGTTTATTTTAAAATTTTTATTAAAACGTATTTTGACATTTGTTTATATGTAACCTGTAGATATTTTGCTGGCATATTGTAAGGGGAATCAGTAATTAATTTGCAATATTTCATAACAATATTTCATTGAAGTTCTACATGAACTCTTACATCACAAATATGCATACAATATTCTATTGCATTTAATGCTGCAACCTTTTGATAAGTAACTTAGATATAAGCTCAGTACAAAGACCTACCTTTTTTCTAACTATGTTTCAATTTGGCTGCAGAAAGTTCATGTACATGTAGGTATGCAATGAAGCGTACTCAAACCAAGCGAGTTTTGCATGGTGAAGTCTACAATCTTAACGGAATAACTGCAGGGGATAAATCATCTGCAAATTAAATTTTGTTTTATGCCAATGATTCTACTACTTTCCTAGTTTGAAGCAAATTGCAAGTTGAACAGATTGATACTAGACTACTGCTATAAATCACATTTTGTCATTCACAAGTTGAGGGAACATTTTCTTTATTTTATGAATACATGCAAATTTCACAGTCTTCAATGTTTGATGGCTGTTGAACGAGTCAAAATTTTCAACTCCAACGAGGATTCTAACTTGCATACATAATTTTGTCATAAGTTTGATAAACTTTATATCTGACTTGAACTTTTTTATATTTTTTCCAGCTTACACATAGGACAACTTCAAGATGACAAGTCAAGCAATAACCAAAGCTGTAACAGACAAGTACAAGTCTTTCAGAATAATCCGTCGTTGTGACAATATGAAGTTAAGGACTTTACGGACACTTGAACATTTTTTATATCGGTCATGTTGATTGGCTTTAAAAATATGGTGGATTAAATTTTATTCCTACCAAATTTTTAGCCCTTGCATTCTTTTTTTTTGGGGGGGGGCAGCAGAGTGGTGTAGGTTGTGAGATGATGGCTTGGTAATGGCTGATTTTCAGCAGCAGTGATAAGTTTCAGGTTGTTGGAGTAAATGTTAGTCAGATTGCAGAAGGTAGGTTGATTTTTGTATGGCAGAGCAGCAGCTAGCCTGCCTGGCAGAGCAGTAGCTAGCCTGCCTGGCAGAGCAGCAGCTAATCTGCCCGGCAGAGCGACAGCTAACCCGCCCGGCAGAGCGACACCTAACCAGCCCGGCAGAGCGGCAGCTATAACCGTCCAGCAGAGCGACAGCTAACCTGTCCTGCAGAGAGACATTAATCTTTCCGGGAGGGATCCAGCAAACCTAATTTGAATAGCAATGCCACGCTCTCCCGGAAAGATGGTCCTGGAGAGCTCCTGGACCACTGCGGGACCTTTTCTGGAGAGCTCCCGAAAATCTTGTCGGGAAGGCTAAAATTTTCATAAGGGTTGTCATCCTTTTCATATGAAATGCAGATTTCATAATGTTACACTTTCACTTAGCAAACATCAAGATATCTCTGATTTATTAAAGTATGGCGCCCGAAGGGCGCGCCGAAAAATATGAAACATCCTGATATCTCTGATATATAGGGCCTATGTCTTGCATATTAAAGTCATGCACTTGAAGGGCATGCTGAAAAATGTCTGATATATTAAAGCAATGAGCTTGAAGAGCATGCTGCAAAATATTGAACATACAGATATCTCTGATGTATGTATGCTTGATATGTTAAAGTTGGGCGTGCTGGAAAATATTATTAAATATTATTAAAGTTACGCGCCCGAAGGGCGCGCCGAAAAATACAACTGAATGATGAAATTTGTGGCTGACACTAGCATTTAGGCAATGATGAGCCTGTGTCAAAATTCAAAAACACACTGACCCCCCTATTGGGCATTTCAAAAACATGGTGACCCCCCCTATCACCAAAGTCAAAAACAGGGTGACCCCCCCCCATGAATCCACCGGCCCCCCCCCCCCCAGGCTGAAGAAACTGACCATTCCCTAAAGCTTTCAAAACGTACGTACGTGTTTCGTTCAATGCACTGTGGCCGTATCCGCGTACGGGTGAAACTGCAGACCTGATTAAATATTCATGAAAACCGCTGACCTCTTTTGAAGAAAGTTCGCATAAATTACTGGAATTTTCGATTGTTAGGCTGCATGATGTCATTATTTTAGTCCTTATATGGTACTAAACTGGGTTCAAAGGGTCAGGAATACCCTCCTTCTGGCTGAGTTCGGCAATGCATAGCTAAGTTAGGCATAAGCATAGAACGCAATCACTGTCGGTTTATATACCGACGTGGCGCTGAGAGCGAGAATGCCGTGTCGGTTTATAAACCGACGCGGCACTTTAAGGGTTAAAGTACGGGGTCGGTAAGGTTTACTGGGATGTGTTTTACGTGTTCAGCAGCTTCGCAAGGTGTACACCAGCAACAGATATTGCTGCGTCCCAAGGGACGCGTGGTTAGTTTTTGAGGGGTCCTGCGTCCGGTTTTATGCGTAAAGGACGCAGAAATGCGCGTCATGTAAAACCTGTAAGTTGGGTCAAACACCAAAATTAATCGATAAAAAGGTTAGTGAAATGTGTTTTTGTCTTCAACTCTTCATTATAGTTATACAGGCGGTTCAAACTATACAGAGTCAGTTGAATATGCCCTATAGTTGTGTGCATGTGTTGCACAATAGTTACCCCTCCATGTACAATATGGAACCTTGTTGTCTCTGTGTATGCAAATTAATACTAATTGAACACAGTGAAGACCATGGCATTGATAAACTATAAAACATTTTTGTGAAATAAATTGGGACCCCCATATTTTGATGTAGGACTCCCATTTTCTAACACCAGGAGTCCCAGGACTCTCAAAAGTTAAAAGTGATGTAAAACCCTGTTTGAATACAAATGACTATTTCTTTTTAGAAAGAGGATTGCGTTTAGCCTTCGTATGAGCAATATGTAGTGGGTTACAACAGTACACGTCCTTTAAAATAACTATATCGAAAACCAGACGATTAAGTTCATTGAAAATCGGGATCTACAGGTACATTAAGATTATACTGAACCTTTTCATGAAATAAGCTAATTGTTTTAAAAGATATTAAAATCAAACTGATGGAAAATAGAAACCCACGACTGCGTTCTCAAAATAGTAAAGCGAAGTCATGCCTGATTTCTCAGGCAATAAGGGACTGGTCAGTTTCTTCGGCCTGAGGGGGGGGGGGGGGTGGATTATTTTTTGCCGACGTCAAAAAGTGGCTGACCCCATTCCAAATTTTGAAAACAGGGTGACCCCTATCCCAAATTTCGAAAACAGGGTGACCCCCCCGAACGCGACAACTGTAAAACAAATATATATATATATATATATATATATATATATATATATATATATATATATATATATATATATATATATATATATATATATATATATATATATATATATATATATATATATATATATATATTAATTTTACATACATTTATATTTTAACAGTCATTTTGTGTTTTAATGAAATAGTTGACATGGCAGTTGTAAGATAGGAATTTCAAAGTGTCAATCTTTAAGTTTGAATACAGTACATTTTGAATGAGTTATGAATGAATTTCACATTTTCTATGCTTAACCAGATGTCTTTTAACAGAAATGGATGTCAATCATTAATGTCAAAGAGGAAAAAGCAGTAAATCAAAAATTTTGATGGGTGTTAAGACTTGCCAGCCATCCAATTAAATCTCCTGAGGAGCCATAGAGAGGCATTTTAGCCAAATCTGATGTGTGCAGTGTCTGAGATGACCTTTTCTTGTAACATTGAAACCATAAAAGCACAGCTAATAATGACAAAAACTGCCTTTTTAACTGTTATTTTGGTCATAAAAAGCATGATTATACAGAAAACCTGAGACACAAAGGAAAACAGTTGCATCAATGACAACGAAAGATATCTTGTCATTTTTCTATCTCTAAAATAAGTCACTTTATCAAATATATATTGTGAAATATTTGTGCATGTTGCTTTAGAGAACAGAAAAGTATCAGGAATTTGTCATGTTTTTCATATGAAATGCAGCTTTCGTAATGGTACACTTTCACTTAGCAAACATCAAGATATCTCTGGCATATATCTCTGATTTATTAAAGTATGGCGCCCGAAGGGCGCGGAGAAAAATATGAAACATCCTGATACTTCTGATATATATTTCTTGTATATTAAAGTCATGCACAGGAAGGGGATGCTGAAAAATGTCTGATATATTAAAGTAATGTGCTCGAAGAGCACGCTGAAAAATATTGAACATACAGATATCTCTGATATATATATGCCTGATATGTTAAAGTTGGGCGTGCTGAAAAATATGTCTTATTATTAAAGTTACGCGCCCGAATGGCGCGCCGAAAAATGCACCTGAATGATGAAATTTGTGGCTGACACGATGCATTTTAGGCAATGATGAGCCTGTGTCGAAATTCAAAAACACACTGACCCCCCTATTGGGCATTTCAAAAACATGGTGACCCCCCCCTATCACCAAAGTCAAAAACAGGGTGACCCCCCCCATGAATCCACCGCCCCCCTCCCAGGCCGAAGAAACTGACCAGTCCCTAAGGCACGCTTCACACATTCTTGCCTCCAATGAATGATCTGATAAGAAAGAATAAACACAAAAGGCATTCCGACCGTCTTCAAAATCATATGATAATGTTCGTTACGTCATGTCAAAGTGTGCGCTTTTGTTGACTTCTGCCAAATGTGCAACTAAAAATAAGGGAGCCGCCATTATTTACGGCGTGGGGATGGTCGGCAGAATTTCATGGGAAACTCTGTAATTTGAGTAACCCCCTCGCTAACGCAGAAATTTTGACTGACACTCCCTCCCCACTTAGAAAGGTTAAATATCTCTACACGAAAAACACAGCAATAGTAAAGACCTTTCAAATTCTTCTGTACCTTGCTAGATTATCATCGGTTATCACATGCGGTTTGACGGTTGAAAAAGATGAAACAAACTAACAGTAATTCAAAGTCGCAACAAAATGTAGATATAAAAGTTCACGCTTTGACAAGTATACAACCATACAGTGTTGTTTAATATGTATGGAAAGCATGACAGTGTTTTCACTTGGATATCAGACATGGCAGAATTTGGAAGTACAAGGGGAGAGCACGCCGGAGGATGAGGGGGAAGTGTCAGAGGGGGTTGTCCCTCTCTTGCGTAGAAATTTTTAGAAATCGATATGTGCAATGGTCTAGTCTTGTGCAATCTAAGAGGTGTTTTCAATTTGTATTTTTACTGAGTAAAACTGTTAGAACAACCCGAAGGGGAGAGCACGAGAGGGGTAGAGCCCTCTCGCATCGAACATTTTGAGAAATTGATGTGTGAAATGGTGCAATCTGAGAGGTGTTTCAAGTCATTTTGAACCCAAAATTGTGACCTCTTCTTCATCGCCACATTTTGACCAATCCCTCCTAGCTTTCAATTTTTGAATGACCCCCTCAGATTCCTCCGACCCACCCCAGGCTGTAAATAATGACGGCGCCCTATGTGCATTACGTGTGACCAAACGCAAACAGAAAAGGGAACTTCCAGCTGTCTTTCACTTCTGCCCACAGTGACCGTACACAAGTCAGTGGGACGTTTGTGTTCGATACAATATTTTTCTGTCTGTTCGATAGCCACTTTATTTTGCTAAATATTCAAAGGGGCTTTACACTTGGAAACTAAAAACAACAATTCCCGAAAATACTTTATCAATGACGTAAGTAATAAGAACTCATTTACCAACGTGTAATTAGATATTCACAGCGGGGTCTTTTAAGAGCACAGAGTGTTGATTTTAGATTATACTTACAATATCTGAGTATAACGAGCCTAAAACAATATTTCCTAACGAAAACCTAAGACCAACTAATCCATGTACCAAGGATGATGAGCCGATGATAATCGCCACAACATGTTTGCGCATGTGTATATGATGACGTCATGAACTTCTGTTGGTGCAGATCCTGTTCCGTTTAGCAGAATAATTGATTGCAATTATTCAGTCCTCTTACCTCCGCTTGAAATTGTCAGTTTTTCCAGTTAAGAAACACATCGCCATTAAGATACTTTGTTGCCATGAGTTACCAGGGTCAGTATCTTCATGTGTGTCCCCCGAAAGGTTGCCGGTATTTTGGATGCGAAACTGCCAATTATCGCTTTCTATCTTTGAGTCAAATACCGATGGTCTAGAATACCCTTGTCCTTGTATTTAGAGTTTATTTAACTGAAATGAAAACCTGAAACTTTAAGGAACACGATGTCCTAGAGTTGCCACTATTTGTGACTGACGTACATGTAAGGTTTCTATTCATTACTCATTAGATCAGTTCACATCCCCCATGTTGCACGCCATGTTGTTTACTCTTGTGTCACGTGACACCGCATCAATTTTTTACACCTTATCTTTTACACAACATTTCGTCTTCCACATAACGCATGTTATCCTTTATTTAGGGAGCATTCAGTTATTATGACCGGGGCGGGCCGGTAAATTCTTCCGGCGCATCAGTCAAAATTAGTGAACCCCCTACCCATTGCACCAAAAAATGGATGACCCCCTTTTTAAGATGACAAAAATTTCATGACCCCCCCCCCACACTGCTTGAGTAAAGTTGCACATACAAACACTGCGAGAGATTAAAAAAAAAGATTCTCAGATTTTTTCAAATTGCACCCCTTAACAAACACAAGAGGCGTTAATGTTCAAATTTCCTCTTATGACTTGCTATAATTTTGAAATTACCCCTCAAAGGGATTGGACAGAAATTAAAGGTGGATTGCACTATTTTTGCGCAAGCATGTGTTTACAGAATTTTGATATTTGGATTTAATTGATAATCATCTGATAATGTTGATTCACTTTTCATGGTAGTGTATGAGAAAACTATGTAATACTTTTTCAAACAAGTCATTGACAATGACATAGTCCCCACTTGTAATAGGAGTATTAGTCTTGATGGGGCAGGGAAATGTGGTCATTAAGAAGTATCACTGGAGTGTTCCCGCTAAGGCTTATTTGCGCGCCAATTGCGCAGTGTCTCCGACTGCTCTCGCAGTGAAATTTCATGTTTTGCGCAACTTTAGTCTCAGTCATTTCGATCGGTAGTTTTGGAAACGATACTCGGGGTGAAATGTGCGATCTCGGCGTAGATTTTACTTCCGCGTTTCGGTTTAGCGCCCGTTGGTGGCGCAGTTGCCACCAACGTTCATTGTACGTTGTGACGTACCTCAGTAAATTAGCATATACATGAACGGACCCAGCTGTGAGACAATAATCCGACGTATCTCAACACAGTCCCGGAGGGACCGTGATCTCAAGTTGCGCACCCTCTTGAAACCTCAGAGGGAACACTGATCACTGGAGTGTATATGTTGAGATCTATGGGCACATAGGTCTATGTCGTTGTTCCCAATTTGAAACACATGAGGCATGTCTAAGTTATGGTTTTAAATCGGGAAAAAAGATCAGACCTCTAGCTGTATTGGCCAGCCAAGAAATACATATGCGCATAATAATGAGGTACAAGATGTGACATCTTAAGGTCTAATATCCTATCAAATTTGGAGGGTATAGAACTTGTGGTTACTGAGTTATGCATATATATGTATAATCAAGGTCATAAGGTCACGTGAAATTAAAAAAATTGTATTGCTCATTAATCTCTTTATGCCAAACATCAGACCTCTAGCTCTATTCCCTTGCCCAGAATTAGATGTGTGCATAATTAATGAGGTAAAGCGTGTGTTGTCACAAGGTCTCCCACCCTACTAAATATAAAGGACATAGCACTTGTGGTTACGACATAAACGTATATTTCAGGTCAAAGGTCACCGAGGTCACGTGACATTTTGAAAAAAATAGTATTGCTAAGTTATCCCTATATACCAAAAATCACACCTCTAGCTCTATTGGCTCGCTCAAAATTAGATATGCGCATAATTAATGAGGTACAATATGTGGCGTCATAAGCTGTCCCATCATACCATATATGAAGGGTGTAGCACTTGTGGTTGCTGAGTTACGGACAAATATATATATTTGAGGTCAAAGGTCACCAAGGTCACGTGATATTTTGTCAAAATATCTGAGATATCTTCGTGAACGGATGGACTCACGGATGGACTCACTGACGGACATGACCCAATCTATAAGCCCCCTGGACTTCATCTGTGGGGACTAAAAACTGTGTCACTGCATCCTTTTTGCAATATGAATACGATGAGAAACTAAATTTTTATTTTTCTTGGCCTTATACATGGGAGTCTATGGACTGCCTTATACATGGGAGTCTATGGAGGTGAAAACTAAAAAGTCCTCTAACACGGCCAAATTTGATCGCATTGTGAAACAAATCGACGTGCATCTGTATGGGGTAGGGTACTATCCTTGTGCAAAGTTTGAAAGAAATTGACCTGGGCATGTCTGAGATATCTGCGTGAACGGACGGACGCACGGACGGACGGACGCACGGACGCACGGACATGACCAAACCTATAAGTCTCCCCGGACGGTGTCCGTGGGGACTAACAAAACTATATCTATGCATTTATAGATATTTGATAATTGACATAAATGTACTTAATTGGAATAGGGTTGTTACGAATTATTGGTACTGGTATGCGGACAAAAAATTTCACCAAAAATGTTCATTTATTATACATGGGAGTCTATAATAAAATGGTGATGTTTTTTCAATGAAAAATTTGCTATACTTGTGCATATACAGACGTTGAATAATTAACATAATTGTACTTGATTAGAGTATGATGGTTAAAGGTGCATATCATGTGTACAAGAAATCTAATTTTGGAATTTCACTGAAAATGTTCATCATCTATACATGGGAGTCTCGGAGGAAACTGTGAATAATTTGTTTCCAATACAAAAATAGGTGAACCTGTGTATCTATCTCTCTCGATTATTAATATTAATGTACTTGATTAGACTAGGGTGGTTACAAATGGATATGAGTGCAACAATTTGGATTTTAGAATTTCACTGAAATGTTCATTCACTGTACATGCAGTCTGTGCGGAGACTATGAATAACGTTTTTCCAATATAAAACTATCTTTATCTGTGTATTTATAAACGTTTGATAATTCATTTTAAAGCACTTAGTTAGACTAGGATAGTTAAAGGTTGATATGTCTGCAAGAAATTGTATTTTGGAATTTTACTGAAATGTTGATTCACTATACATCGGAGTCTATGAGAAAACTATGAATAATTTTTTTACAGTGCTAAACTATATTAATTTGTGCTTTTAGAGGTGTTTGAAAATTGATACAAATGTACTCGATTCAAATAGGGTATTTTAAGGTAGCGGTAAAGGCTATTTTTGCACCAATTCTTTTCTCAGAGTTAATGTCAAGTTTCAAGTGTTAGAATCAAGATATTTAGTTCAAATTTTCAGGATAACTCCCTTAGTTAATACTTTCTCCAAAGAATATAAAAATTGTAAGTTTGTAGCCATGATTTTGAAATATGACACCAATCAATATTAAAATTTAATTTTTCATATTTTTTTACATCTTTGAATTTAATAATAAATTAATATTACCAAATTAGTTATAAATATGTTGACACTATTAATTGTAAGATTTGTACGGCAGGATTTGTAAATAAAATTTGTTTTTATGATTTTACATGGGTTTACATATCAAAAAATTATTAAAAATTCTTTCAAATTTCAAAATGTGATTTTTCAAAAAGTACTTCAAATACAGGAAAATTATGCCGTACAAATCTTATCTGTAACCTTGTTAATAGGCTGTAAAAATTCCATGTCCATATCTCATTTCAAAGGTTGGATTTAATTGGTATAAAATTATGTAGGAAAACTGTTATTCTGTCAAAATTGTTGAAAACAAGCCATATTTGCACCCCTCTTTTGAAGTCAAAGAGCAGTCTTTTTGGTTAATCTCACTTTTGACACCTCTTTGACACTCAAAGAATCTAAAAATGCATTTATAATAGCAGTCACGCATTCTGAATGCAAGCACTGCCTTGTCAAACTTTCCTAAAAAACAGTAAAAAATGACTTTCCCTTTTCAAACATTTTTTTAAAAGCTAGGGGACCTCTACCATACTTAATACACTAAGGACTCCCCAACTTCCTCTTATTTGGTCAGTTTTTCAGAAGTTTCAATGGGCTATAACTCTTCAATGCTTATGACCCCAAATGTCTAGTTTTTTTTATTCCACAGAGAATGTTGACTTCTTTCATGTTTTAATAGTTTTATTGAAGTTTATAACTGACGCTCTAGCCTTTACCGCTACCTTAAAGATCGTTTGTTGACAACAATTATGATATCGGAATTTCTCGTAAAAGTATTATTTAATTTTTCATGGTACTAGTAGTCTACAGGTAACTGTTAAATAATTTCCCTGATAAAACTTGCTATATCTCTAATATGTAAGTAATAGGACTTGTTCATTACCCTCAGTGAGCTCGATTTACAATAAGACAAGCCTCAGAGTTGCCAAGTAAAGATATTTATGTAACAGATAATTATACTTTTATTCAGATTTACAGTTAAAGTCGCACTTTTCAATCCCTGGTTCTCGCATTAGTGGAGTTCTCCTCCCAGTCAAACACATGGCCAGTACGATGTTTGATTTCTATAACATTAATTACACAAACTGATTTCAATCTTTTGTCACCTTTTGCTAATCCTGCAAACAGAGCTTATATAATCGTTTGATTGACGGTCGGTTCAAATTGCCAACGGTCATTTATTCCCCTGCACCACACTCGCATTTCCTTAAAAAACGTCTTCCAGTCACGTTAGAATTTGAATATAACCACTGAGTTCGATCGGCAGCAGCTTCGTGCTGACCGCTTGGCAGTCTGTCAGCGTTTTTGCGGTCGGAAGAAAATAAAAAGTGGCATTATCTGGAGCGTGTGCCCTCATGTTACCTGCTTGGTGTCCACTTACACAATGAACGCCGCCATAGGTTGGCGCCCTTTTAAAGGGAGGCTCCGCCTTTAAGTGACTTCAGAGAATGAAAACATGCAGCGAGTCATTTTTATCTCCCAGAATATTTCTGAACAGTGAAACTGCCTTTTGACGGGACGGATACTTATGAAAACAAAGTGATCCCCCTCTCAGCTGTTTGAAAAATACATGACTCTCTTTGCAGTTTTCAAATTTGAGGTGCCCCCCCCCCCTGGATTTTGCCGGCCCACCCCGGTCGTAATAGCTGAACACTCCCTTATGTCAAAGTTAGATCTCATAGGTCTGTGCTACAGTGACACTTTAGGTTCTTTACAAAGGAAATAATGTTTGAATGGCGTTTGTGTGTTCTGACTTTACTTATGGATCTATTTGGAATTCTACTGAAACTGCTGTATTGTATGCAGATCACAGTCCAACCCACTTGATGACATGGTATATGTTTGTATAGCAATGCTGCCATAGAATTTTAACAAGACCTATTAAACAGGACTGCTATAGGTTCATGCAGTTATCACGTTCACAAAAGCTTTGCCATGCACTTACTGCAATGATGTTCATCTAGATTTGAACACGTTTCAGAGACATTATTTGTTAATACTGCAGCAAGGTGTTGCAACAACAGCTGCTAAGCTGGTGATCTTGCGATGCACCATTACAATTAAATATGTTTTATTTCAATTTGTTATTGCGGGTGGGTTCTGTTGCCGGAATATTTCACCAGTGCATTTGCTTGTCAACACGTTTTAGCACAAATTTGGGAGAATTGGATCTTCATATTGTTCAAATTTCTCAAAAGTGTAAGGTGCCGTATAACTGAATGTTGCAATATTACAAATTACTCATAAAACAAGTGTGTAACTTAAAAAGAAAAGCAGATTTAGCTTACATTTGCAGATTAAAAGACATAAATTCACTATCCAATTATCAATTAGTTCCAATTGTGTATGTCACACCCATGGTACTTTGTGACCCTCGGGTCACAAAATCAACTTCTCACATATCCAAGTATTGTTGATAATGACGATATGTCTGTTTCTGTCGAATGTTTTACAGTACATGCCGATGTGCCGCCAATATTGCACGAACAAGCACACATCACCTTTAGTTGCGAATTGCGAATTGTTAAGCGGGCAGTGAAATAATGTTTTGTGACTCAATCAAATGCCTAACATGTACTGCGTATTGTTGAAAGCAACAATTTTAATTTGAAATTTAAGAACCAAGATAAAATGAAAATATTCACATCTATCATATGGGCTACTAATACAGGTCAGCTTTGAATTCGGTAAACATCTTACTTAAAATGACTTCGCCACAAATAGCAAACAGAAAACTATCAGATACATGGGATAGATATTTAGTCGTTTGTTGTTTTCATTTATATAATTCTAGAGATGTAATCAAAATGCAAGCCATGTATACCATTACGTGGTATTCCAACCAATAATGGTAGAGTATGATGCTATCCCATGAAAAAGTCCCCCCCCCCCAATTCCAGACAATGTGTTTGACAGTCACGTAGCATAGACAGGGCATTTTATACACGGTCGGCAAAAGTGATAACACTGAAAAATACGAAATTATATATCCGTCGAACGACAGTTTCTTATTATGCTCGACATTTCAAGACCGTTGTAGTCTTAATGTAACACGAGTCCTCAGTAAGCTGAGCGCTACTAGGTTGCACACCAAGGCCTTCAGCCTTGGCACTATAGGGAACTGGTCTTAAATATTCCACTCACTCATTTGAGTATTTCAGTTCATTCACGCGATTGATCATCGGTTGTTTTGTTGTTTAGTTCTTTGACTTCTGCGGTAAAAAATCTCTGCAAAAAATGAAATTACTGAAGTTGTAATGTTATGGATATCCGGAAGTAATGCATTAAAAGATAAACAGAAATCAGTCAATACAAATAATAACAATACTACATGTTGTATTCCTACAAATTTGTACTGGAGATGTTACAAATGAAAGAAGAATGCAAAGGACAACAGGCGATGTGACATTGGGAGAACGTACTTGAGAACTATTCGCTGGTGTCCTTAACATACGATCGAAGTCAGTCATGAGTTGGTCTGGTGTTGGGCGCTCGTACCTGTCTTCATGCCAACAGCGCTGCATAATCTGGTATCTACGAGAAATGAAACATAACAGTCTACGATAATCAACATTCTTATGCCGTGTGTAGGCACAACTGGTATAGTATTAGTGCTCTTAAATCCTTATAGGTGCTGAGAGTAGTGTTGGTGGCGGCATGGAGCTCGAGTGTGGGTGGTTGGCTTATGTTATCTACGTATTTAATGTATATTTCTATTGGTAGAAGAACTACTTTCCCCCGAGGAACAATAGTGCAGTTGTATTTGATAAAAGACAAAACCTGTCATGTTGATAACGATAAAAACCCTATCAATTCATTGACTATCAGTCTAACGACGTTGGCATCTTGGACATACCAGGCTAGAGAATCAAAGATTAGAAGACAAGATCACTCACGCTGTAGTTGTACATCCTTCTGGTTTCACAGGTCTACCACCTTTTTGTAAATACTCAAGTAAATCTTCTACTGGAACATTCATCAATGGAGAACCACCTTAAGACCAAAATGGAACATAAGACATTGAATCGGATGGAACTACCACACACTTGGTGCGATTGACAGTTTTCGCTGTTTCACGTACGAGGGACTACTTTCATTTGTGTATGATGAGTCTCAGCACTTACCTAGTGAACCTATTTCCCACAGTAATATTCCGTATGACCACCTGTGATATGAATAACCAAGTACAAAATTACTATGCAACAGGACATTATAGAGTGTGAGGAACGACACGTATACAGCAATAAGAGAACACTTGATTCATATTTCAGATGAGATGTAATCCTGGAAAGTAGTAATTACAGAACATTCCGATTGTGTAACAAACATTATTGGTAATTTGAAGGCAAAACCAAAAATGTTTCGGGAAGGCTCAATGATACAGACAGATGTTCATGTAATACTATTATGTTTAGCACATTGATGTATTCAGATTCATTGTTATTGATCGCAGA
Organism: Ptychodera flava; assembly: GCF_041260155.1. Taxonomy (NCBI): domain Eukaryota; kingdom Metazoa; phylum Hemichordata; class Enteropneusta; family Ptychoderidae; genus Ptychodera; species Ptychodera flava. Next base: position 8,878,176 of record NC_091940.1, read on the forward strand.
TTATTGAACTGACATGGATTAAGCCTCATTCATGTGTTCATTGTTCGGACCTTCATCTTACCTGTCTCCTTCAAGTGTAAAGGTTCCATCAACGAGAAACTCTACAGGCATCCATCGCAATGGAAATCGACAGTGTTGATTTGCCTGAGAATATATATATATATATATGTTACTACAGTTACTGTGGATAAAAAGTAATGTGATGCATGTCGTCTCGGGACAACCCTCTTGCCATTAGAAGGCCCCTCTAACAATGGAATTATCTTTTACAAGGCGGACAAAGCAAACATAGAAACAAGAAAGGACAATTTAAATGGCAAAAATTTCAAATCCCATCAGCAAGAGCGAAAGATTCACTTCGAAGTCTTTCATAAACGAAAGTCACAAATAATAACAAACGTTCCTGTTACACGGCTGCAGGTATACATGGGGTTTTTGTCATTGCAGTCGAACATCCACATGTTAGTGCCTTTTCGAAGGACAACAACATTTTCGTTGTTTAAAGGAAGATGCACAGATACTTTTTCACGAAGCGAAATCTATCAAAAACCCACCCACAAGAGTGAATGATAGTCACTCCCAAGTCTTTCGTAAACATCTCGACCAAGTCCAAAATCTCCAATCTTGGCTGTGAAATCGCTAGTCAGGAACACATTGCGAGCAGCGATGTCTTTGTGCATCACACCTTTCACCGACATGAACGACAGAGCATTGGCGATGTCTCTGGCAACTTTTATCAATCGTGTCTCTGTTTCTGTGCTGAGAAATGTCAGTGATTTAAGGTAGGTCTTCAGATCACCTTCGGATGCATATTCTGTCAGTATGTATTTCGAATCTTGAAGAAAGAAAGCATTTACATAACTAAATGAATTTGCTTTTATGGTAAATAACGTTGGAAATTTTTTTGCAAACCCATGTCAAATGAACAAAAGTATGAGAACTTTGAAAACAATTCCACATATATAGTTATTAAGATTATAGATCTTTTCATCGGTCAAGAACGTCTCTAATATTCAAGACAAGCTTGACTACATAACTAAGGTAGCTGTTCTATTACATCTTGTATCTTTGTCAAATTGTTAGTGTTACTAATAGTCCAAAGCTTTTATCAATACAAATACGCTATTAATTTAGCAAGAATATTATAGTCCTACCTCCACTTATTTCAATGCCAAGAAAAGAAATAATATTAGGATGGTTTGCCAATTGCACAAGACACCGTACTTCGTTGACGAAATTTTTCCGGCTTATAGCATCTGAACGAGCTGAATAGAAACAAGAATATACAGTTCAGTAGGCGTAAACCCTGGCTGATTAGATAAGAATACTGTAGAAGAAGTCAAAAAGAGTACAAGTCAAAGTGTGGGTTACGTCTGTATATTTTTCAAAGCAGGATAGGATTTGGCCGAGGGGTTTTGACTGTGATGCCGTCGCTATGTGATTGGATGCCGTACATTGTGAGTGCGAATCCGATCGGAAATCTACACTATTAGAATCCTCTCGCCTGTTATCAAAGGAAGGTTTAGTATTGCAATAACTGGTCTTCTTCATCCTTCAATGATGATACCATGTATAGTTTTATTTGAGTTCGAGATTTCTGTACCGTCTATTCTTAGTTTAGAATATTGAATTTCGTACACGCTGTTGATGAAAAAAACAATCATATGATCGTGCTTGAGACCATGTCTTTACTATAACAGCTCGCAAGGTTTTCTCCTGAGTTGAAACACTTTTGTCAAATAGTCGACGGAAAGAGTAAGTTTACAGGAAACATCGTGGCATGAAAAAAGCTAGAACTTATTATCACCCTGAAAATTGTTAATATATTAACTACATTTTCTTGTATTGTTAGGCAGAAAATGTTATTGTAATCAGAAACTTTAATGGAGCAGAGCGATTACAAACCATTGTGTTTAATTGCAGCCAAATACAATGTACCAGAATACAATCTCTCTTCACTGGATTTCTCTATTTCCCATGGAAGTCTAATTATTTCTGACTGTGTCTTCTTGGTTGTGACTCAATAAAATCTTCATTCATTATCTATTCTGAGACCTCATGCAGGTATTCTTATTGCATATACCCTCTTCATCGAAGTCAAACCCGTCGAAGTCGATATCGTCATCAAATCTTTTTGAAAGATTTTACGATACCAATGATATTTCTATTTTCACTGATTGCTTATACGGTAAAGTTGAACGTAAGAGAAAACTTGCAACTCTTCACAATGATGACAAAAGAAACTTACGTGACAGAAATCTGTTCCAAAAATCTTTTTATACTTTAATGGTAAATTTGAACGTAAGAGAAAACTTGCAGCTATTCACAATGATCACAAAAGATACCTTACATGATAGAAAACTGTTGAAAAAATCTTTATAAGCATACCATTTAAAGAACAACTTTTCATGTGCCGTAGTCTTTTGCCTTAGTAGTATGAAAACAAAAGTGTAAAAGTTGAGCGAAAGAAGTTCAAAGCTCGTGTCATTCACACGTCCCAAATTTTCTATTGATAACGGCGGCAAAAGGATTTCCCGACATCGTCACAAGATCCTATAAAAATGCGTCGGTTATCGTAGACTTTATTTTCTGACAAGTCATAAGACAGTGCACGATCATCATGGTCAAGAAAAAAAGTAATTATTAAAAACATTCTCGCTGTCGGCATGCCTAACTACCGTCGCAATCAGCTATAGAACTTGGTTTGCTTTATGAACTTCGCCGAGATGCAGACAACATACACGATCGAAATGCTGTAGCCGTTGTTCAAGATGGTTGCAAAGTTGAAAGTTTGAAGCGAGAGGTAGCACGGATACCGGGCACGGTTAATTTCGAATATCATCGATCGTGACATGTCAGTTAACAAAAAATACTACTTGAAGGCAAAGAAGAAGGCATTCTTCCATTCTCCAAGAATTGGCATGGCACAGAAATGCCACGTCGGGTTTTATTTGGCAAATAATGCGGCTGTACCTCTGCCAAATCAATCAGTCTGAGGTACTGTTTTCACCGTACATATTCACTAAAACAGACCAAATCATGCCGCTGACAAAAAAAGAAACGGCCCTTTTAAGGGCCACAACAGTCTCCAAAAAGAGAACTACTGATACCCAAACTTTTTTGTGTTTGTATGAGTGTAAATTGTGTTTGTTTGATCGTGATGAAATGAGCGAATCGTACTTGATCGACAAGTCCAAAAACCCGACTATCCTAAATGTTCATTTCATGGTAGCCAAATTGCATCGAAATGTTTGATTCGTACTTAATCAGATGTTGAAAAATCTGCTTATTTTGATGGTAGCAAAATGACAGTAATGAAAAGACGACATCGAGACGCTAAAAAATCCGACTCTTTTAATGTTCATTTAGGTAGTGAAATCGCCAGGAAATGATAGAACTGTTCCCACTTTACATGTTCAAAACTCCAACAATAGTGTGCGTATGTGTGAGGTTTGATACTTCACTTTGACACTTGTTTGTGACTTTGATAAGCAGCGTAAGATTTGTGGATATCCTTGTCTCATTACATGACAATGACTCTATTGTTCCAGTCAAAATTCGGGTTTACCCCCTGGGGGTCTTATAAACGAACTAACAGCTAACATTATTGATATATATATATTTTATAATAGTACTATTTATAATATATATATATATATATATATATATATATATATATATATATATATATATATATATATATATATATATATATATATATATATATATATATATATATATAGTTGTGTAGTGTAGACGGCACACGTAAACAATCTTCAACTGATCCGTTACCTCAGTTGGTAGAGCACCCGGACTGAATTCGGGGGACGTGGGTTCAAGTCCTTCATAGGCCATTTTTTCAACCCCAAATTATTTGCAGTGTAGAGACACTCGATGTAGTTGTGTGATTTTTCTCATTAGTTTCGAATTTAAATTTCCACGCTACAGAAAATGTGGAATTTGTCATATTACAAAACACGTTTCTAGTTATATTATATATATATATATATATTATATATATATATATATATATATATATATATATATATATATATATATATACATATATATATATCGATTTATCTCCACGCGTAGCTATATGACGGATATCATAAAATTTTCGCACTCCCACTCACTTTAATATCATTTACATCTTAGGTAAGACGAAGTGCAATCCGTCTCGACGTTGTTACAGTACAACCTTCAATAAGAGAGATATTGACTCACTTTCACAGAGAGTTTTAGCAGCAACTACTTGTTCCCTTCCATCGATTGTCAATCGAGCTTTGTGGACTCGTCCGTACTCTCCGACGCCAATCGGCTCTTCCTTTAATATCTTCAAAGCTTTCGTCTCAACATTCCACGCTGATACTGCCATTGGTAAATGTGCCTAGTCCGCAAAGATATAGCAAACTTTGGATAAAATGGGAGTAACAAAAATAAAGTTTAAAAAATAAAACTCTAGGGAAATCAATTAACCGTACCTTTCATAACCTGTTGTCTATTGTTACTGTTCATTACTTGCGAATTTACATAAAAGAATAAGTAAGGCTGAAAATTGTAACAGTTTTATCTTTGTTAATAGTCACCATCTAGAGGAATTTGATTAAGGATCTTTCTCAAACATGAAGAAGCTTGGAATTTTAATTTTGTATACATTATATTCTTAATATGATGTGAGCCACCAAAAGAAAATCGTAATCCAGAGATTTCTCTTTGAGAGTTAATTGTCTTACGGAACACCCTCCAACATTTGTGCTAAATGTTAACTATTATATCACATGTAACAGAAACTAAACTATACACACTTTCATTCTCATGCGCGGACATTATCAAACATCACTTATTATTAACATAAGATATGCATCTACATTGATATATCATGAATTATAGTGAGCAGCTTGCCTTTAGATAATCGTCAAACTCTTGATCGTTTCCGTCTACAGCTACGTAAAGTCGTTTCTTTTTTGCAACACACGCAATCAGGATTATAAGAATGACCACTGCACTCGCTAGTATGATCCATAAATAAACTGGTAAAAATATGGTTCCAGCTGATGGTAATAAGTTTTTAAAATGAGATTAGAATATTTAGCCGATCGAACATGTCATGTTTTTTTTATTAGTTGTGCAGTTGTTATTTATTACACTTAAGGAAGCTTTCTTCATTTCGGGAATTCGTTTGCGTTTTGGCTATGATCGGGTTGCAGTGTCATAAACGTTGGCACATTGGTAGCATGTGTGGTGAATTTCTATATAAAACCAATGGCCATGATGGAGTGAGATATATGTGAGAGAAATTTTTCGTGTAAATTTTCATCTATTTTAATAGCGCCAAAACGTGCGTGGAGGGACTGTGGAACAATCATATCCCATACAGAAATGTAATTTTTCGGATCGGCCTTCAGAGAGACAGGATGTCCATTTTTTCTAAAAAATTTCACAATATAGTATTTGGGTTTTGGCCATCTTAAAATCCATAAACTTTCGAATATTTTACAAAACATTTTACAGAATTATTTTGCGATCGCATTTCGAGAGTCATTAGTCTAAAACGTTAACGCATCAGGCTTCTATGCAGTAAGAATGTGAAATCGTTACCATATATATAATTACGACTTTGAAATGAGTATAAATGCTTCTTCAATGAAATGAATATGCAATTTACAGTCAAGCCGAGGAGAGAAAATTATCATATTTAAGGATGTTATAAGTTAAATGTAAGGTCGTTCGACCGGTAAAAAGTGTTCCTTATAGAGCATTGTACGCAGCTTACCAGTTTTTTCCAGTCTAGCAACACCTACTGAAAAATTGCAAAAAGCTGTGTTATTTGATTGATCCGAAGCCCACATGATGATGTCATGCTTTCCAATACTGAATCTTTCCCCCGATTCCCGATTTGATTCCAAAACAATTGGCTGACCGGAGTTGTCACTTGATGACGGGTTAATCCATTGGACTATTGTCGAGTTGTCATTAACGTCTGCTAACACTGTTTGGTCAGTTGGACAGCCAGTGAGATTTGGAGCCTGGACGTCTGTCGAGTAAAAAACTGGATTAAGTCACGCCTGCCCTCTATTTCAAGGTACCCAAAATTTTCATAGCATCATAGAGACATGAAGAATAAGGCCTAAAAATAATGATTATAAATTCAACAATTTAGTAAACCAATTCAAAATGTGCATAAAGGAGCAATTATTTCAAATACGTTGAAACTCAAACCTCTCACCCAAGTCGCACATGTTTCCGGTCCATATCCATCCATCTAGACAAATACAGCCTAATGATCGATCACATCTCACGGCATGCGTACAATTACATGTGTTGTTGCAGAAATCACCAAACAGGTTTTCTGCACAATCTATGAAGAAAATTTATGAACATAAAGTTGTTCAAATGTACAATATCTTGTATTAATACAATATGATTTGCAGAAGATATAAAATACCTAGCATAGCATAGATTTCAGTCATATTTATAAACACATATTTCAGACTCGAAGCCACATCAGCTGTACGGTTTGATATGTTTTCATGTATACTTATATATAATCTTCCGGTATTTCGAACGAGTGTGACGTCATCGAAGACGAGGGTTCCCCCAACATAGCGGCAGATAGGTTGAGGGAAACATGAGTGAGAAATACTAGGAGATTATATATTTATCACATGCATAGACCCACTTTTTATTCGAATAAAATTCACTTTCCCGTGCGATGTAATTTGGACCTTTATCATGTCAGCGTGGCGGGTGAAGTAGTACGGCTCCAGCTGATTCCGTTTCACATTCGAACGCACGTTCCTCTCGATGCGTCAGAGTAGTCTCTCGCTGTCGGATTTTCCGAGCAAAACTTGAATGGATATAACCTTTATCATCGAGCACAAGGGAAAGGAGGATGATATAGTATATTCAGATGTATTATTTTGTTTAAAGGTAAAGTAATAATGTAAAAAAAATGCAATGCATCGAAATTTAACCTTGTCTTGCTGTTCATAGCGCTTATACGTTGTACACACTGTGCAATGCTGCAGTCATCATTTTTACTGCTATCTAAAAATCTTGTCAGTTCCTGACTTCGGTCATAATAAATGAATAAAACCACCATTGAACTGTATCACATCGTTCTTGTTGGTCATTTATGTAACCATACTGCACCTAGGAAAATTATATTGCTCGAAACTGGCGAGGACTGGAGGAGTACGATGCCGTATGAAGATCGTACGTTCGCATATATTCTCAGCGCCTTGGACGCTGTTTGAAAGTGAGAGGAAAAGTGTATCATCGTTCGTCGTAATTATGAATGAAACTAAAATCATAAACAATCACAGTAAACAAAGCGCAACAAGAAACTTTTAACATTTGCCATGTAACGTTCATTCGATCTCGATTTTACTCGTGTCTTATGAAAACACTTCATTGTGGCCGCGTCTCCTATCGAGCTGTCGACGAAGTGGCACAAGCTTCTGAAAACCGCGTTTGCCGTACGTTACTACAGTAAACATTCTCGCTTTAATACAGCCTACCGCAGAAGTTCAACAGCAATACAACACTTTGCCGATGCTAAGAATTTGACCTATCACCTGACAGGATGATGTGTTGATTTGAAACATCATATTCTTAATATATGTGTTGGATGCATGTTCGGTGATAAATTTGTCGATTTTGAGCGAAGACGCGGCTGTTTACGGCTCGTGACGAGATAGCACAGTACAGTGGTTGTAGCAAACGTAGGGAGTAGACGACAATGAACACTCTCGTTTTCCCCAGTTGAAAAAACCAGACAAACTTTCACAATCGCTACCAAAAGCTTTGAAGTTTTTGCTATATATTACCTTTACCGCATTTTTCAGTAAACTCCTTTGTGCCCACTCAATTTTCATCTGATCCAGAATGCGTACAAACAGTTTCAGTAGAAGAAAAAGTGCCGACCTTATACCCCTACTTCTGATGTTAGAAGTAGGGGTATACGGAAATCCTGTAAACCGTATACCTATAGTGTGACGTCATACTATAGGGATAACTGGGTCTATGTGTGTGATAATTATACATATTCCTTGATAACAGTTTTAAAATCTGCCAAATCATATAAGAATGGACATTGTTCAACTTATTAACACAGTTTGTTTCTCTGAAATGATGACAATAGAAACTAAGTCTTGAGAAGAAAAAACTTGATTCATAAAACTTTCAGGGAAAACTCGATTGCATAACTATACACTGTGTTGTGTTTGAAAGGTTCTTAACTTCATATTTCATCTTAGTTTCGCAGTAAGAAGAACATCGTTGTGATTTTAGAGCAAAAATAATCAAAATAGATACAAATATTAAACCTAAAATAATAGTATTGTCCCTTTAGAATACAAACCAAATACAAACGGATTTTAGAGAGGGAAATTAGTATTATTCAACTACGTCAATTGTGTGTTTGAAATTAGTTTGAGTTATCAGCTAAAATGATTCAAAGTAGCTACCTGCATAAGTAACAGTAGCTTCAGCAGTGTTCTCTACTCCATCTTCATTGGTAACTGAACATTGGTAAGTACCAACTCTTTCTTCATCGAAGTGAGAGATAGTCAGCTGACTAAAACATAAGAAGACGCATTTTGACAAGTCATTGGTTGACCTCATATTATTCAAATAGTATAAAACATCTACTTATGATTAGACCGGGTGATCTAAACTTGTTGAGATTATTTTAGGTAGGCTGGGAGGCCATAAGGTTGAGAATTTTTAAAATGGTTTTGCTTACAAGAATGTACGTCACTTACTTTCGCATTTTTGTTGTATTCGTGACGAACGTCTCTTATAACACCATATAAAAAGGGGTTTTTATATCCTTGTATATCAAGTATAAAAGTAGATTTTCATTCATCAGTATGTTTTGTAATTAGACGAAGATTAGATGAAACGAGACCTATAGTTCATCAAATATCAGTAAACTACAGTTATTAAAATAAACGCATGGTCCGTGTCTGGAAAAAATGCTGTGGGTTTAAAAGTGCTATGCGGAAGTATTCTTGTCCACAGGAAATGTCTCGACGATCATGCAGCTGATAACGAAAAAATGTCTTTCGTTTCATTAAATCACAAACTCTACTTCAAAATCTGCACTTTTAATTTGTGTTTGCTTGATCTTTAAGGCTGGGAAATGGTTTTCCTTCGCAAAGCATTACATGCCGCACAACAAAACTTCACATCGTTATAATTATTCGGTGCTATGGTAATACTAATGGCGAAGAGAGTGTGAACGCTGTGTTCCCGAGGTATTTACGCACCGATAGACGATAGTGCTTTAAAGAACAAGAATAGTTAAGTGTTTATTAGTCCCCACGGACACCGTCCGGGGGACTTATAGGTTTGGTCATGTCCGTGCGTGCGTGCGTGTGTCCGTGCGTGCGTGCGTGCGTGCGTGCGTGCGTGCGTGCGTGCGTGCGTCCGTCCGTTCACGCAGATATCTCTGAGATGCCTGGAGCGATTTCATTCAAACTTGGTACAAGGATTACTTCATATGTCATACAGATGCACGTCATTTGTTTGTGATACGATCCAATATGGCCGCCAGGCGGCCATTTTATTACGATTTTTTCATGTACAGAGCCATAACTCAGGCATGTTTCAACCGATTTTATTCAAAGTTGGTACAAGGACATTGACCAATGTCATAGATATGCACGTCAATTTGTTTTGTGATACGATCCAATATGGCCGCCAGGCGGCCATTTTATTAAGATTTTTTCATGTACAGAGCCATTACTCAGGCACGTTTCAACCGATTTTATTCAAAGTTGGTACAAGCTTATTGACAAATGTCATAGCTGTGCACGGCAATTTGTTTTGTGATACAATCCAAAATGGCCGTTGTGCGGCCATTTTATTACGATTTTTTCATGTACAGAGCCATAACTCAGGCATATCTCAACTGATTTTATTTAAAGTTGGTACAAGGACATTGACCTATGTCATACATATGCACGTCAATTTGTTTGTGATACGATCCAATATGGCCGCCAGGCGGCAATTTTATTACGATTTTTTCATGTACAGAGCCATTTCTCAGGCATATCCGCATGTTTCGACCAATTTATTCAAAGTTGGTACAAGGACATCGACCAATGTCATAGCTATGCACATCAATTTGTTTTGTGATGCGATCCAATATGGCCACTGTGCGACCATTTTGTTACGATTTTTTTCATGTCCTGAACCATAACTCAGACATGTATCAAGCGAATTCATTCAAAAGTATTTTTTATCACAGACCTAATGAAGAGGACTCTATCCTCTCTGAGGACCTGTAATCAAAATACCCATTAACAAGTGGGGACTGTGTCATCAACGATGACTTGTTTCTGTAATAGTTATCGTCTTTAAAATATTCGACACCAAAATCTCATAATTTCTTGCTAAGTCACATTACTTACAGACATCAATTTTTGGTTTGCTTGAATTAAAAAGTAATTCTGTTTATAAAGTACCCTTAAACTTAAAGTTATGTCTTTTTAGTTGTTTGCGTAGCAGTGCAAATATACCATTGGTACACGCGAGTGCTTATGTAAGTGAACTGAGTGCCATAGGTAATACCGAAAAACCGTAACGTTATCCCATTCATAGGAACTCTGTTTAAAGCTGTTGTGGCTCATGCCAGAGAGTAGCGTGTGCGTTAGAAAGTACTGACCTGCTATACAGTTCATAAGAGATCTGCTCCCTTCCACCGTGTAGTATTCTACTCGACGATCCGTCGAAAAATGTCCAGATTGTACCGTTGGTTTTAAACGTGTAGTGACAGGAAAAATAGAACATTTGGCCGTAGATCGGCTCAGCGCCCATAGCTGTTATCCAAATCTCTTTTAAAGCTGCAATGAAATACATGCACATTATATTATCGAGAAAGTATACATGTATTCCTCTGCTAAATTGCACTGTGGTAATTCAGTTATTATGACTAAAATATTGTTGTGAATTTATTCTCGGCTACTCTTATATTAGTACGTAACATTTGGCGATATGAACCTCTTTAAAAATGATCCAGCACTGATTACGGTATCACTGTTGTGGTGGATTTTTGTTGTCTTTTAATTTCTTCCGTATTTGCAAAGGATATCTATGAGTGAATGTGCGTGTGTATATGTGTGTGTGTGTGTGTGTGTGTGTGTGTCTGTGTCTGAGAGAGAGACAGATAGACAGACAGAGACAGACAGAGAGAGGCAGAGAGAGAGTCCGTCCGTCTGTCAACTTTTTGTGCATGTCATAACTTAAAATGTTTTTCCCTAAATGAAGTACAATTTTGTATTCAACATAATCATGGAAAGATCTACGTCTGATTAGATTTTAATAATAATGTGATTCTGTATAATTGACGATCATTTGCATAATAAAGGAATATGTGCAATGGGCTATATCGCAAGAATTATTGAACCAAGTTTAATGCAGCCGTTTAGGCACTCCGATCGTTCTGTGGTCTTAGTATGTTAAAATGTTGGTAACCGTTGATTAAAATTATAAGCTTAAATGCCCATTTAAGGAATTATTGTACAATAGGCTATTTATCAAATTCAGTGCAAGGAATTCTGTGAGACCTGTAAGGTACGTTGGCACTCAGGTGGCTTATGCTAAGATGTGGATTGGTGTGGCATACTGATTGTTTGCTTATACGTGTATAAATGACCTTTTCTGTAATTAGGATGTACATGTATCAATAATGCATGCATCGATATTGAGCGGACATCTGCGAATCATCGACCATACTTAGTTTTATTATTGATGACATTTTGATGGTCATTACATTTTGATTTTAGCTAATTTCAATATTATCTGACGTTTTGCATTGTAATGATCATAACCAAGCCAAATACGTCTGTTGTTATTATGTTTGAGTTGGCCTATGCATTAATCCATACAGTAAAACATAAAGGTAAGATTTTCACGCCCTTTTAGTGATCAAATGTAATTACCGATATCGCAGGCAGGTCCAGTCCATCCTTTGGAGCATTTGCATGCACCATTGAACCCATGGCAAGTAGCACCGTTCTGACATATGCAGTCTTTATCACAGAAAAAACCATATCGACCAGAAGGGCAGCCTATTGGACACAATGGTTGAAAATGCAAGAGATATAGAATCTAAAAGTTACCGAATAAAAAGCATTCTTCAAAGTGGGAATATAGACTCATTCTGCCATTTTTTCATGCTCAGTGGTAGGCTGCACAACCCAAGGATAAGCTCCCTCCTGCTGCCTCTCGGTACACAGACTGGCATTATGGAGGTGTATATTTCAAAGTTTACATTTTTATCATCTTTTGTCATACAACTATTTACATACACAGTGTAGCCAATTTCAACCGTTTGGTAAGTTTCTGTATAATTACGATTTTATTAACCTCATTACGTTTCATGAACATTTAATTTTATTGTCATGTTGTACTTTACCATGGAGAGCGATAAATAGATAAATGTATGGTGATGTAACGTAAACATAATAAAAAGTCTTAAATTTCATCAACTACAAACTCGATTTCGATCCTCTTTCCTCGTAGGGCAATCGTTTGCACTCTAACTTTTATAAAAGCTCCTATTTATCATATGTATTGATAGCAGCTATAGCTTTCAGAATAATTGTTCCTTTGAATCTTAAAATTGTGAATTTGAACCGATGAAGATTTCGTACGGTTGCCAGCCAAGTATCTCAAGCATATCGAATATCTATGATGAAAAAGAATGCATATTTAAGATCAGTAAATATACATCTATGTTCGCGAGTCACAGGAATTTGGCCTCAGTGTTATTAACTTGATTTCCATTTTCTTTACATATAATTAGCTAGCTCCTCTTGAGACCGTCTATACTCGATAGAATGGCTTTGAGTGTAAAGTGATCTAAGGAAGTTATGTACAATAGGCAGAGTAATTGACATGAATTAGACCGTTATAAAAGTATAGGTTAAGCCATTTGTCTAAATGTTATCTAGCTCACCTCGACGAAGAGTTCTCATCTTAACTGAATTAAATAACACTTTAGGAGTAGTAACAATAAGGAACAATATAGGTGCGCTGGTTGAGTACTCCTCAATTATTAATTCCCCGATACAATTAGAGCGTACAGCCGGATTCTGGGCGAAGTGCCTTGGAAACGTGTCCTGGATAAAAATGAACATGTGTAAGCGATACAGGTTAATTTTTCTGAACACCACCGGCGGTAATGACGAAGAGTTATCTCTCACTTGTTTGTCATTTGCTTTGAGGTATGTCCCCTTCTTCTCTGATATGTTAAGTATATGGTTTTATAGTAACATACCGGCTCGGAAAAGGGCTGAATGGACACTGGAAATAATCCGAATAATGAAGGCAAATCGAACTGAGGCGAATCGAACTTTGCAAGGGGTCATCTTTGGATTCAATAGTCTTATTTTAGTCTGAATAAATTAATTTAAATCATAGCATTTGTATTCACAAAAGTAGTAAAGGGGACGGTATAGACCACTTTGGGGTCATGACCCCTAGCTCAGTGAAAATAGACATATCGAGGTCAGACCCTGAAAAGACCCCCTAGCATGTGAAATGAAATTAACAAGCCTTTCCCTTTGGTCCGTTTAAATGCCGCAAGGGATATTGGGATAGTAATGTGCTTTCCAGATTGGTCAGTTGCTTAATATATGCAAAAATGAGGGTATATAAGTTCTAAAAGGGCCATCTAAGGGCCAGTCTTGCTCTAAAAGTCCCGACCTCAACAACAACAACAACAACAACAACAACAACAACAGCAACAACTTCAACCCAACCCTTCATAACCATGGCAACTCCAATTATGTCACCAAGACTACTGGAAGAGGGATGGCGCAGGTGCTATTCAATAAAGGCTGAACGGCCCTACTACTTCAACATTGAGACGAACACCAGTGTCTGGACAATGCCAACAGTCTCTTACCAAGATGAGAGGTATGCTGATGTTCCAGGAAGGAAGAGCCCTGACTTGCCAGAGCCTTATCAGGAAGTGCCCCTGCTTGATCAGACTCCATCCAGTCAGCCATCAGCAGCTGCTTTGGTCCCTCAACTTTCCAAGCCTGGCACAACCAGTGAAGCAGGTGAGAGACAATTAAGATTTCTTCTGCGTGACACAGAGACGTCAGCTCGGATTGTGATTGTGCAGATGTACAAGGGAAATGTGAACGTCGGAATACGTGAATTCTTCAAGAAACCCGGCACTGGAGAACTGATACCGACAAAGAAGGGAATCAATTTGAATTTGGATCAGTGGAATCGACTGAAAAGTATTGTGCAGAGTATTGATGATGCTGCCAAGCCACTGACGTACAATTGACCTGGTACTCACCGACCCACTTTTCATCCTTTTTCAGAGCCTTCCTTCAGCGATATGCCAAATGATTTGGACAGGAAAGTAGTAAGGAGAGTGGCCAAATATGTCTACGCCAAGTTCATCCTGGACCAAGTCAATGCCATCATCAATCAAAACTGTGAGGGATGCAGGGAAGATCACCCATTTCAGAGAGACCATGAGTGCCTGTACTATGGTGATGCCCCCGCAAGTCAACGGGATGTGATCATCAAATACTTTAGAGATGCTGCCAAAGGAGTCAACATGCTGGCTGTGCAGAGGTCTATTCTCGCCATGGCTGAACTGTGTTACATCACCCTGGATCATAATGTTCCCCTTGGATTACTCGATCTTGATGATCTCTTGGAGTTGCTGTACTATCGCTTGAGTGAAGACCCTGAAGGATGTTTTGAAGCTTTATTGGACACTCTGTCTATTTATGGAATGGTTTTGTGCAACGACATGTTCAAAATTTGGTTCTGCAAGCAATTAATCACTTCGATTTCCTTCACTTTATAAATGTTTTTTTCCCTTCGGACATACAAGTTTGCAAAACACATTGAGAGACACTTGCAATAAAAAAAGGTGTTGTGTTTCATGTTTTTTGCCTTGTTAAATTTTGTTAACTTTGAGAAAATAAAATTTACTGTTATTGTTTAAAATGAAAACCAATAACTTGTCTGTCTATACTCTTTGTGAGCTAGCAAAGTATGATTGTTTTATGAATGAGTATGATTGACTGCCCCTCCCGTCCCCTCCCATCCCCCTTTATGCCCATCATCCTTGAGAAAAAAACACAAAGACGCACATGCTTTGTATTTTCAATTGAACAAGTTTGAAAAATTTATTGGACACCAACAGGAAAGCCAACACAAGAACTAGCTACAATTTAATGAATATGATTTCTGATGTGGTCTTTGTTGAAAGACATGGTGCCTCCAGGAATAGACAGAACCTTCATCACACGACGATGTATGGGATACTTGGACGGTCCCTACTTTAAAGCGTCTGCATGGCCCAGCTGTACCGATTGACTGAGTTTTATTTTCCTGACAAGTAGTGTGGCTTCGGTGACTACAGCTTTGAAGCCTGGATTTTCTGCAGAGCTCACAAGGGAGAAGGCATTCTTGCTTCTGTTCAGTTTCAGACGTAATTCGACACCATTCATTAGATACTTTGGCTGAAAGAAGAGATGGGTCCTACCATATCAAAAGACTGCCAGATGTGAAGGAATATCGGTTTTTCAGTCCCTTGTTCACTTCTCCACCTTCTTTAGTGGGGTCCACTTCATCCATTTTCAAGTGATAGTCCTTGAAGAATAGGGCTGAACCGATTATGGTGTCTTTGGCCTCTTCACCATAATTCAACAAGGTCTCCAACATCGCTCGGTAGGGGTAAGTAGGGGAAGGGTTGGATATCATTTTGCCATTGAGGTGCACATTCACCTGGCTGAACAGTGAATGGAGCCACAAGTTGACGGGACCCACTGCTGCATCTGCACTGAGGTTAGTAGCATCAACTTTTGTAATCTTGGCCTTGATCAGAAGGAGTGTTGAGGACAGATCGATGAAGTCTTCCCCTTTACCTAAAATCACAAATTCGATGAGTCCCGATTCCATAATGTGGGTCAGGGGATGCACTTCTTCCCATTGTCCCTCTTCGACACTGGTCTGCGTTGGAGGAACTGTGAACAAGTCAAGTTCACTCTTGGTACACTTGCAGGAGTGTTCGTGAAGAAATGCCATAATAGTTAAAAATGTCAAGAGATCTTCTCTTTCGCTTGGCTTTGGAGGAAATGACTCTTCGTTTCGGAGCTTTACATTTTATACCACTGCCTGGGGGAACTGAGTATCTGGAACCCCTGCCTGTCATCAACTGTTTCCCAGCTTCCACCAACCATCGATTTGCCGAGTGCTTGAT
This sequence comes from Ptychodera flava, assembly GCF_041260155.1. Lineage (NCBI taxonomy): Eukaryota > Metazoa > Hemichordata > Enteropneusta > Ptychoderidae > Ptychodera > Ptychodera flava. The sequence goes on from NC_091940.1 coordinate 8,894,425, forward strand.
GTTACGTCCACTTAGTGCATCACCTGCAATGTTGAGTCCCGTTTTCAACATCTGTCTCCCTAAGACTTTGGAACCTTGTTTGAGCAGTGGTGTGGCTGCACGGAAGAGACCTCCCTAAATACCGCCCAAGCCATATCCTTTCTGCATGGCTGCCACCTGGAACGATGCTCCATTTCCCACCTGATCCGAATAAAACTTCATGTATGTGGCTGGGTTGCTTTCATAGAGTTTACGTCTATACAGCATGGTTCAGGCTACAATAGTGTAGGGCGTCGTTTTCTGAAGGCTAGTGTCACGATCACTTTCCCACCTTGAAATGGCACTTTCTGACCCACATCATCTCTTATGTAGACTTCTACTGTATCAAATTCGTGGTTTCTCAGGGGAAGAAAGTATGGAGTGTGGAAGGTGCGGTTGATCATCTGTCCATGGATGTCTTCTACATTTTCTATTCTCAACAGGGGTGCAAAGGTATCTCCCACCAACTGGTCGTCCACTAGGTCGCAATACACATATAGAGAAGAGAGGTTTCAAACACTGAACATGAAAGGTGCATCGTTCTTCTGCCTCAACATGGTATTGGGATAAAATCCCATGATTTCAGCCAGACCTGGTAGAAAGTAGAGGCTGGTACCCTCACTCACATCAGCGGTTACTTTCTTAGACACCGGGTAGAAAGTCAACTGGATGTTGTTGGGTAAACCTTGCTCTCTCATAGTGGTCAGTATACTTCCGAAATCATCGAAGTAACTATTTTGACAAGTGTTCTTCTATGGTCTTGAATTTTGTACACCAGCAAGTTTCTGCCCTCGACCACATTGTACCAAGAGAAAGGGTAGTGTTTGTCCATTAATGCCATTTCCCAGTTGCCCTGCAGAGAAATATGTTTGGGTAATTTCACAGTGTAGCCTGTCACTGCATTTTCTTGGAAAACGTCCATGGATCCATTGCTTGGTAACGTCATGAAAAATGAATGTTCAGCCATGATGGAAGTGGGGTCAGACTGTGACTCTCTGAACAGAGTCATCCTTCTTATAGCTTTGTCAGATCCCTGACCAAACTATTGAATTTGGATGGCCAACCATACCAATTGACCAGATATTCAGTCTTGCCCTTTCTCTTTCTTGTTTTGAGTATTTTTTCCACTCTGAAGACGTCATCCTCTTTCTCGATGACTTTTTGTAGTTCTTGTTCACAGAAAGTACCTTCTAATTCCTCATCATCAAAATTGTTCAGCTTGTAAAGAGGTGGTCGATTGGATATCCTTTTCGACACAGTGAAGATTTCTTCTGTCCAATTTGGCAGGTAACCCTTCTTGAGCATACATTTAGTTTTGCTGATTCTCACTTGTTCTCCCAGTGTGTGTTGTTGTAAGATTGCATTAGCTGAGGAAGAACCGATAGGTAGCTTAGGGTGTTGTTTCTGGTAAAGTACTTCCACATTTTAGTTTTTAGGGTACGATTGAAACGCTCAACCACAGAAGCTTTCATTTCATTTCCGGCGGTGAAAAATTGAATGTCTTCACTCTCCAGAAATTTCTGAAATAGGTGGTTCACGAATTCTTTCCCTTGATCCGTTTACAGTTTTTTTTCTGGTTTTAGTCAAGTCTTCACAATGTGTTGAAACGCTGCCACCAAAGTGGCCCCTCGTTTGTCTGTCAAGGGAATGACCCAGGCATACTTGAATAAAATGTTAATGCAAGTGAGGATGTATCCGAACCCTGAATTGTATTTTGCTAGTGAACTGAAGTCAGCAAGATCGGCTTGCCACTGTTGATCCATTCCACCGACAATTACTCTAGTCCTTGAAAACTTCCACCTCACTGGTTTGTGTAATGTGTAAGTGTCCTGATGTTGCATACATTCTGTCACTTTCTGACAGGTGGTCCTAAATCCCTTCTCTTTTGCAGCACGGTAAACAGCATCGATTCCTCCAAAACTTGCGGAATGACTTGGATCGTAATACACCTGGCTGAGGTGCTGATCCAAGTCCATCAATTCGGTCACAGGTTTCATGTTTGATGACTTTGGATCCAGAACAGCAAGCACAGAGGCACCTCATCCGTTTGAGGACAACGCCAAGGGATAGAGAAGGTGGACAACACCCCATGACAGAGGTCTTATTTGGAATGACTATCATCAAATTGTAGAATGATGTTTTAAAAGTTGAGCCAATTCCCTGTCATGGATGGTCAATGCCATGGTCTTGCAGCAGTTGAAATGAGAGGATGTATCTCCCTCCTTATCTTTATCTTTTTAGCGGATGATTGTCCAGCAAACACTCTATGATCACCTTCTCAATCATCACCTCTTGGATGAAACAATCCTTTTGATTTTCGCTGAGACTGAATCCAGTTCCATCTTTCCTTGTTGCAAATCAGATCTTGTGGTACATTCATGTCAGACAGCACTTGGGAAAATTGTTGCCACCCTCTAGGAGTGAAAGTTTTCCTCCGACGTAAGGTGTCCTTGATGAGGTCTACCATATGGGTTCCAGGTAAGGGATTGCCATCGTACATTAATTCCCCTTTCTCATTCAAATCCACGGAGTCATGCTGTTTGTGCTTTTCGTCGGAGGGACTTTGGCACACTTTCCATAACATCCTGCTCCACACTATCCGATGGCTTTGGCTTGTCAGTGACTTCCTCTTCTCTGCCCTTATCTAAAGGAGGCCCTGAAGAAGACACAGCTGTAGTGGTACCCATTGAAGTTTCAGCTGATTTTAACAGGTTCCTTCCTTTTATCAATGTAAGCCCTGTACTGCTGAAGAGTCTGTTGGTACACTTTTGCCTTTTCATGATCGGTGATGTCTGTTCTTTCCAAGATTTGTTGCATCTCCCTATCCAGAGAGGACAGCATCTTCGTCACGGGGTTTGTTAATTGATTCTACTGTAGTTGTATAGTAATTCCTGTGGCACAATGCCATCTTCTTTGCATGTTCCATGAGCATAGTGACAATTCACTTAAAAAGGAGACTTCCCAACACAGACAGCACAGGCCCTAGGACGGCTGAGAGAAATCCACCCTTTTGCACAAGTATCTTCTTCTTCTTTGATGTTGAAACCTTTTTATTTGACAGTGTGTGAAGATGATGTTTGTATTTGCTCAATTTCTTGTTTTGAGCAGATGACAGTGGAACACTCCCCCAAAGAATATTCAGACAACATTCACAGAGGCAATGGATTAAGTCTTTACTTGCTCCCTCAATGATCCCCCTCTGTTGCTTTGGATTGCCCTTGGCTAACACAGAGATAAAATGAGCATATTTTCTCATTCACTGAGACATGATGAAATGATGGCATTTCATCTCATCATGTCTATTTTATGTTTTCCTGACACAAACAAAGGCAGTCTCTCCTGGAAAGATGTTCGTGCGCAGGCGAAGGACTTCTGGCGTGTTGGGTTTCAGGTCAATGAGGAGATAACCATAGGGTTTACGGGAGGTATCGGTGAAAGCTTCTTGGATGAAACAGGTGTGTCCTGGGTACATCTGTTTGGCTAAGTGAGTGATTTGTGATTCATCTCTTGGATTTTTAAACAAGACCAGATAATGTGAATTCAGACTCATGGTTCGAGTCTCTCTACATTGATGAAACAGATTTTGTAAGATGAGCATGACAGAGAGATTACGGTGATGAGAAGCTTTGGTGAACAAATTTGTGATTCTCTTGTCATTTCCAGTTTCTGACATCAGATCATCAATAATCAATAAGTTGGATTGGTGAGGGGAATACATACTGTCCAACTCTTCGGGAATGCCTTCAACAAAAATGAATGCTAGGGATAAGGGCAGCCAGTTCTGTATAGGCAGGTCAGTATTCTCCATAGCACCAGACAATACGCTCAGGAGATGGAAAAATCATAGTTTCCCATTCCATCAGCAGTCGTTTGACGAATTCGGTTTTGCCTGACTGTGTGGGTCCACATATGAGAGCAGTAAATGGATGTTGTAGTCTTGCATCCATGATTGACTTGATTGATGTTGTTCAGACAGTAGACGAACGATTCGAATCAACTGGCACATCAATTGATGAGTGTCAGATTGTCTGGTCAGTTTCAAAAATCTCTGAATTCAACTTTGTCTTCAATATTATGCACTTGTGTGAGATGATTTGCTAGTCTTACAAGTTGTTTTGCATGACAACCAGGGTAAGGACAGTTCTTTTGCACGAGTGGCATGGTATACCAAGTTGGCCAACTTAATCTTCACCGTGATGGGACTTTTTGGTTGATTTCCTTTCAGTCAATCTCTCCACTTAGATCAATATATGTTTTCATAACATGAAACTGGCTTCCTTTTGATAAACTTATCATAGATGATGTATGGCAGCACACACAAATACAGGAAGAACATAGGATTGGAGAAATGTTGATTAGTGATGATCAGTTTCAAGAGTGTTTGCAGAATGAGACCCATCACGTCAAATGAGCCTTACTCTAAAAAGGTACTAGCTTGTACTAGAAAGGATGTTCTATTTCTTGACAGAGGGAGGGTAAAATAAGGCCCGAGGGGCTGAGGGGCCTTCAAAGGGTCAAGAGGGGTGGAGGGAGTCCATAAACAGGGAAAGTGTGATCTCATACATCGACAAAGACTAATCTTCCTTGGTGGCCATCGGGCCAGTGGGGCCCACTTTTTGACCTTTGGGGCAAGGGGACACACACACACAAACACACAAACACACACACAACCACATACACACACACAAACAGACGAACATTCTTACTCATTCACCAAATGTTTACACACAAACACAGACAAATAAATTCAAACCAGCCTCTGAATCATTTCAAATGAATTAAATTGACTTTGGTTTATTACATTTCAAAAGATAAACCAGAAACTGCTATTTTTGGCTTTGTTACCATGTAAAAAGACTTGAAAGTTGCAATTTAAAAACAAACAAACTGTTAGTCTATCATGTTCAATTCCAAATTCAATATTTGAAGTTTGAAGGGGAAGTACACCCTCTTCTTTCTTTGTTTTCATTTGCAAATATGAATCACATACATTTAAAGACTAAAAAATCATGTGAAATATACAACTACAAGTCTTACAAAAAGAATGATTAGAATACATTTGCAAAAATATTGATTTTTCAGGAGATTTTCTTTTTCAAATTGTCAAACTGCTTATAAGCAAAATCAATTTTAAATCTACTGAATTTGATGTTTTGAAAAAAATTTTCTTTAAAAAAACATTATACAGTGAATTGCTGGATTATACATGCAAATTGTGAAAACATTTCACTACACTTCATTACTTCAACCTCAGATGACTTGAAAGAATAACACTTCATATAGCTGTCATTGCTAAGTAACATTGACATTAAATATTGTGTTTGAGTGAAATCTACAAACCCTCGAGCATGATAATTATTAGGACAATGCCTATTTCTGTCAAAGCACTTGAAACTACTTGAGTGAAGCAAGGTTGTGAAATATACGAAACATTTGGCAAATTATTGATATTTCTTTATGGGGATTTCAAGGACAATGTCCAGTTTCAATAACCATAGGGAACAGTTTTGTAATTTCCAATCAGAGCTCTTTTATCACGAACTAGGGCATATTTTTTACTTTCGCTTTTCGATACTACATCACATCCAACACGTCGGATTTTGTTTCATATATTTCACAACCTTGCTTCACTCAAGTAGTTTCAAGTGCTTTGACAGAAATAGGCATTGTCCTAATAATTATCATGCTCGAGGGTTTGTAGATTTCACTCAAACATCACTGTGATGGTTGATGTTGGACAGGTGGTGACAAGACGAGTGATGGCATCAAAGTTGACGTCTAAGCTGTTGCGGCAATTTAAGGTGATTCCCTTGACTTTACAAAGAGTTGTGTTACCTTTACTGTCCTGCTGTGCTAGACAGAAGGCCTAGTTTTTAGCTCCCCCTGACACGAACTTGGTGATGAAATTGCTGGGAGGATCCAATTCGCTGGTGAGATCACCCAAGTAATCACCAAGAGGTGGTTCCTAATGGTCTGGTTTGCTGACAAAGATGACTGAATCAGTGTCTGAGTACAAGACCCGTTCACCAATGGCCTCAAGGAGATTGTACAACTTCAGACGAGCATATGCAGTGGTAAATGCAGCAATGACAAAATTGGTGTTGACAGCCCCCTCGACAAATTCATTCCAAAGTGTATGATGAACAGCAACCATGTCGTCATTGATGAAAGACAATGTGTTGTTCACTTGTAAGCAGGTGGAAGAGTTCTGCAGGTTCTTTGATGTACTGCAGCTGTGGAAAGTTGTTGCGTTGTGCAAACTTGCCCCACATAGAATCTAGCATTAGTTTTGCCAATGCTCGTTGGCCTGGATTTCGGTGAATCTTCGTCTTGTCAAGAAGGATTCCCTCTCTGTCATAGTACTCACGGATGTACCTATCTTGGTCATTTTCTGTCTGACACCATGAAGGCCAACCACTACTGACTTGTTTCAACTTTAAGAAAGTGTCGATGTAATCAGTGAAGAGCCCACCTGTGTGCGATTCTCTGTTGTACACTTCTCTTTCTCTGTTGTGCCATACCTCAAACACTTTGATGATCTTGTACCCCTTCTCGACAGCTTTGGCTAATTCAGGTGTCGTCCAAGTTCCCACGAAGGACCTGTGTTCGTCATTATGCTCACATGGTGACTGTTGTTTGGTGTCTGCACAACTTCTGCAAAGGGGAAACATCAGCTTCTTTTCCACTCTGAGGGGGAGAACAGGAAAGTAGAGTTTTCGAGGAGGCAGAACTCGACATTTCGCCAGACCAAAGTATAATGTATAGGGAGTACAATGTTCTTGGTGCGGACTTCCGGATGTTTGATAGGGTACTTACAGTACTTGTTGACGTAGGGGTAGAGGCTTGTGAAATCCACATAGTGAATTTCTTCATCATCAACACATTCATGGTATAGAGTAGTGACATTGATTCTGCCACCAAAGAATGCATCTTGTGGATGAGGGGGCTCCTGTAGATCAAGTGACTTGATGGATTCTTGCAGTTCTTGGTTTTCATAAATTTCTTTCTTGAACTCACACACCCACTTTTCGATCACTCTAAAGCCATGGCAACGTAGAAATCGCATCTTATCTTGGGTACTTTGGTAAAGGTCTGCCATCGTCTTCTCTAGTTTCGTGTTGACAATGTCATTGTCTTCATAGCATTGAGGACAGCCATGGTAGTAGCAACCGTGCATCTCATATACTGTGTTGCTTTCTTCGTCATAACCACCTACCCAATGGCGGTCATTTTTTTTCTCACCTCCACTGTGGACTTGTTGGATGTTGACATCATTCTTGAATGTAATCAATTCTAATTACTGCAATGCGATGACAGGTTGATTTCTTCGATGGATGTAACCATGGTCTGGAATGACCCCAATGGTATCTTTCTTGAGAAAAGTCTTACGTAAAACAACGTTGCAGGCTGATGCGGTGGTCACACAATCTCTGAATGGGTCTACACTGTTCTGTTGTTTGAACCTGTCTACTACAGAAGTGATGTAGACATCCTGAGGAGAAGTTGTTTGACAGACAACTTCTCCTCAGGATGTCTACATCACTTCTGCAGTAGTCTTCAAGCTCTTGTCTCAGGTTGAAGGGGTGGTTTTTCAATCTTTCATCTTCATACCTCTCTAGGAATTTCTCTCTCTCGTGTTGTTTCATTCCATCAGGACCGTAGTATCTGGAATCTGGGAGAGGACCGACGTAATCTTGATTCTCTGCTGTATTGAAGACATGGGGGAAGTAGCCTTTGTGCAATTCATTCAGCTCAAACATATCAGGAAGTTGAGCCAAAGCCACAGGTAGGAATTTATAAGAGTCAAAGAACTTGGAGTTTAAGTCTTGGATGAAGATGCGTATGATTTTTGTTCCATTGATGATGACTTCAGGTTGAACGTTGTTTTCATGGCAGTACTGCAGTGTGAATTGTCCGTCATAACCTTGCAGATTGTGAGCAATGAAAGTACTGGAAGAGTTTTCTTCTGTAAGTGCCCAATCACAAAACTCTTGCTTGGTGTTAGGGTCGTAGAACATCTGCTCTGAACATGACTCGGAAAGGACAATGCACAAGTTGAGTACATGGACGCCCCCATCTTTGGTACATTCAAAATCAAAGAAATAGTACTTCGTCTCTTCTTCTCTGCCATCTTCTTCTCCTTCTTCAGCTTCAAAGTCGAATAAGTCAACATCATCGTCACGAATACTATCTCTGGTGGACTTCTTCTTTTTCATGTGGATGAGCTGGATGTAGCATAAATGGTCACTGTCTTGGTACTGTTTACATACTCTGCAGTATTTTTCACCACAATTGTGGTCATTATCTTTCTTTCTCTTTTCCCAATTGATGGTTACACCACACAACTTGCAGCGACGAATGACTTGACATGTTGCATATTGAGCGTGGGGACCTGGTGTTTTATGGTTGTTGAAGCATTGTTGACCTCGAAAGTAGCGATGACAATCTTTGCAGTAGACCTGATTACCTGTTGCTGGACATACAGATGGAACACAGCAACACTTGCAGAAAACTTCACAGATGTGATCCTGCACGTTTTGGTACCCTTTGTGACAGTGGTGACAGTAATAGTTTCTCTGTAGAAATGCGGGCATTGATTTGATGTGATTACATCATAGTGATTGTTATGATGGTACAGGTAAATATTGTGTTCAGAGGTGTCCTTTCCCTGATAAGCAAGTGAACCCGATGTCTCATCTGAAATACATGGATTCGATACGATGGAAGGACAGCTTGTAATTTGTCAAGTTCTTCATGTCCACAGGGCCCTGATGAAATCCCTGCTTTGGCAATGAGTTCGGGTGCACGTCTTTTCTGCTGTTGTTGTCCCTGTCGCACAGAGCTCCATCCTGGATCACTGTTACAGTTGATGTGGGCTGTTGCTGTCACTATCGCTCGTGCACAGCATAATTCATCGGTATTAGTGATGTGAATGATACTTCCCATCAGTCGGAGGCGACGGGCTATGTTGACAGGTCTCCATCCCCACTTCTTTCCCGTCCCAGCAGGCATGTGCACATGAATGAAGTTGATATAAACATTCTCATTTAGGGTGAATTCTTCATAGGACTGCAGTACATGTTCATTTCGCCCAACACTCTGTCAACAGTCAGTTCTTGAACAGGGGAAAAAGGTAACCAGATTTGATAGGGACGGACTTTCAAGTGTAATGCGTACTCTGTCCCTGGGAGAGATGCCATGGGTGAGTCGGCTAATAATACTCTCAAACACATCTTATAGTACTAACATTACTTGCATAAAACCATGCACTGGTTGGATATCATTGAATCTTATCTCGTAGTCATGAGCTGTAGCACTGAATTTCTTCCCTTGTCGTTCCACGTTTGTTACGGTGTGATAACATAATTGAAGGAACGAAATACAAACCAACAATCAAACCTCCCGTAGGGCTGCTTTTGAGCCCATAGACAATGCATGAGGCTCATCAAACTTTGAGACAGGGCAAAGCTCCGTAAATATATTGTTGGAAATATACTTTTTATCATTTTTTGGCATAAAAGACCATAAAAATCATACTAATGCACGTTTTAAAATTCTTGGCCAACAACGGAAAATTTGTCAGCATACGGGAAGCTGGCTGGCTAACCTGTACATCGTGTCACCTCTCCCGTTGAACACGGCCACATGTACCTGTGGTCAGCGAGATGGAAACATTTATTTGTAGACCTTACTGTACTGCTTTAAATATGATTTCACCATACTCACACAATTCACAGAAAAAATCCTTATAAGTATAGCTCGGTTTTTTCTAAAATCATAATAGCATTCAGTTTATATAAAGGTCTAAGTCGGATTGAGTGAACGGGCGAGCGGGCAGTTCGCTATGTCACTTACAGTGCGGTGTGCATGATGAATTCAAGCACATAGCCGGTTGCCGTAATCGTAAATTGTTCAAAAACATAATTTACTTCAACAAATTGAGCAAGCATGTTGAGTTGTAAAATTGTTGTAAGCATTAGTTTTTGACATTTTGATCTCAAATATTATGTTCCGTGATCGTGCTACGGCATATAATTTGCCCACGCTGTCTGTTTTGGTAGCCACCTAATTTCAAAGATGGCGCCCGTAGGTGACACAAGGCTACAGCTTATATAGTCGCCACGATCGTAAATTTCTTACAAATACCAATGATCTCAACCTGAAAAAAGCTAATATTCGAATATATATATATATATATATATATATATATATATATATATATATACATATATATATATATATATATATATATATATATATATATAATATATATATATATATATATATATATATATAATATATTACAGTATTATATTATTACATATTACAGTTGTCGCGTGTGGGGGGGTTCATCCTGTTTTCAAAATTTGGAATATGGGGGTTAGCCACTTTTTGACGTCGGCAAAAAATAATCCACCGCCCCCCCCCCCCCCAGGCCGAAGAAACTGACCAGTCCCTTTTTCAAAAAATCATGGAGTTCTCAACAAAATGGCGGCCGCAAAATATTGCCAAATAAATGCGGAAATGACAACGAAACCTACTGAATTTCGGGTTATTCTAGAATATGGAACATTTTCAACAGAAAGATAGAACACAGAATGTTCTGGAATTAAAATCATGTTTTCTTCTCGCAGGATTAATGAGACTTAATGAGACTTAAATTGCCAATACGCGTGTTTCTTCGTTGTTTGTCGGCTCCAACTATTTTTTCGATTATCGCCAGAAAAAACAGACATGGTTCACGGACTCGTATGATTCTGTAATACTTTGGCCCACTGTCTTCATCTGATGGCAAATCTTCTGACGACTGGTCATCAGTTGACCCCCCCTCCAATCTGACATGTTGGATGTGATGAGGGGAAGAACTTTGTGTGGAAGGCTGATGATTATTTGAAAGGAAGGCCTGTCATTTAGTATTAAATTCTTGGGTATTCATGGAGACAGAAGAATTTGATGAATGCTGAGTATCTTGAATATTTGATGGGAAATGAGGAATGTAGGAGTGTAGAAGGTCTTTTCTTCCAGTAGTCTTGGTGACAGTATTGGAGTTGCCATGGTTAGGAATGGTTGGGTTGTTGTTTTTGTTTTTATTGTTGAGGTTGGGACTTCTAGAGCAAGACTGGCCCTTAGATGGCACTTTCAGAACTTATATACCCTCATTTTTGTATATATTAAGCAACTGACCAATCAGGAAAGCACATTGCTATCCCAGTATCCCTTGTCGCATTTAAATGGACCAATGGGAGAGGCTGGTTAATTTCATTTCACATGCTAGGGGGGGGGGTTTCAGGGTCAAGACCTCATTATGTCTATTTTCACTGAGTTAGGGGGTCCTTTAGGGGTCATGACCCTAAAGTTGTCTATAACGTCCCCTTTACTTCTCACAAACTGGCGAAGATTGGCGAACTCATTATTATGTTTAGATCCATATAGCAAATTATTATTACACAGTATTTCAAAATCATATCCAATCAATACTTTTGTAAGAGTTTTGCAAAGAACAAAACTTACTTTTGGTCATGCAAAGAATATTTTCGCATAAACAGACGCAAAATATCATGAGATCAAAATGATAAAAAGTCACTTTTGAGGTTGCAAAATCAACTCAAAATGTTGCATACCCTTCCTTTGTAGAAATTGATTTTGGGTTTAGGAATTGGTGGTCCGTCTAGTTGGTCGAATGTGAATGGTACATCACAAAAGGTTGCGAAGGGATCAAATAAATCCATGAAGATGACAATGCCACCTATACAATGAAAAGGTATGTGAAAAGGATTATTTGTGAAGAAACATTACAGTTATTGGCAATCGAGGTAGCGGAAGGGATATCACCAAAGGAGAAACTTTGAAGGCTGATTTACAGCGAGATAGCAGCTACAAAAGGTTTACGGAGGAAATACATTTTCTGACTCTACTGTCTCTGCCATCACCAACAGTGCAATCCCAAATGCGGAAATGTTCATTAATAAACCACACCTGTCAGTTAACTTCATTGATTTTACTGGCGACATTGTACTAGGATGAAAATTGCATCGCTGACAATACAGAAGCAACTGGTGCAAATAACGATTACACCGTAATACATCCTCTAAATTCAATAGACCACTTATATTTCATGTCCTGCTGGCAGTTGGTAGCCAGGAATATATTTCGATTAATATTTGGTTGTCTCGATTAGCATAAACTATCCAAAGAAACTAAAAAACCCTGAAAGCCTCGTATTTTTATTATTGATGTAAGATAACTGCCAATGATATTAGTATTCGAGATTATATTTAAGAGTAACTTACACCGGCCATTGTCAGTGTCTACTTCCAGGATACAAGTGAGATATTCATAATCGGATGTTGACATTTCGTGTTTGCCAAAAAACATATCAATCAAGAGATAATTGTACTGCAAAAAAGTATTGAAAGACATAATAATATACATTATTTACTATATTTCCACCTGATTCATATCATGTTTCTCTCGAGTATAAGAATTGATCAAAAGCATTTTTAGTATGTTTGTACCTTTTAAACGTTAAAACTTATAATTTTAGTTCATTTTTGATTGTACAGCGGGTAATACTTATGAAAATAAGGCATGGTTGAGACGAAGAGCTTTACTTTATTTGCTACCGCTGAAATGAATTCAATGTAGTCAAACAAACACGGGGATATTGTGTTCCATAGATGGTTAAGTAAATTTATCTTAATATAATTGGAACATAGTTTTTGTGTAAGAAAGTAATATAATGCTTCTCTTTGGTTACAGAAATGTATTTCAAAACAACCACTTACCCCGTAAAAGTTTCGGCCCTCGTAAACTGGAGTTTCACACGTTAAGTTGTAAAAAGGTGGCCAATCTCTTTCGTCTTGTAGAGTCACTGTCAAAGTCGCCTCGTATTCCAGTAAACGTTCCTATTGCAGATATTGCCAAAATGACAAGATTAGATGAGGAATTTTATTATACCTTTGGTTCTTGGTGTCCTGTAGGTCATTGGAAACGTTAGACCAGGAGGTGTAACATAGAATTAAAGTGCTTGTATAAGGGCCTATATTAGGAGAACAACATGACTCTGTTTATATAGTTGCTGAAAGTGGAAGTTCAGATTCGCTTGTTTTCAATTAACACTGTAACGAATTGATTCTCACATCCAATACGTGTTTCATCTTTTATTGAAGAAATCAAACACGGCTTTTAGCTCAAAAAGTGCGCATACTTTTGTTCTATTCAAAACTGCGTATTTCACTGAAACGAAAGCATGCAAACTAATGACACGGGGTGCAGATAATTTTCATTCTTATGAATCTTTCAATAATTTACCACAACTATATGACCGAATACTTTTCCCCTACTAAGTGTATATACTGGTATCCACCAACCTACACAGTCACATACATACACAGGGAAGTGCGTCAACTGCTCACATCGACTGAAAGTACTGTGTGCGTTTCAAGCTTGTAAACTGCAAGCTAGGTATTTGGAAGCAAGCGAAGAAGTCTTTGGGTAAATTTGGATATTTTTTGCGAAATTATTAACGATTGAAGCAAATTTATTATTTGAAAAAAAATACGCCTTTCTCAGAGAGGTCTTGTATCAACCAAATTATATCAAAGCGTGGTGTTTAGTATAGTTCTGTGTATGCGTCAAATCTGTGGCATATGAATATTCCATGGTACGCTATAAGTCGTCACCAGATTGTCGTTGCAATGATAGTGCCAACCAATACACAGTACAATAAATTACCCACAATTCTCTTTGATTTGTATCCTTGAAGGTTACTTTTCTAATAACTTTTTCAGTTCTGTGTGCAAGTAATAATGTGCAGCATCAGAATAATTGATAAATAATATCAAGTAAAAGTACGTTTAGAAATTTCAGCAAAAGTTTCCAAATAACCATTAAACAACCATGGAAGTCACGTTTTGTAGGTACTACAAATCCCTTACTTTTTAGGCAGCAAGTTATGAAGAACTGAAGGGGTCACCCTCTGAGAAAACTTAGAATGCAAATTTCTTTTGCCATTCCCATTGGAAAAAAACCAATATCCTTTTGTATAAAAAAACAGGTGCAACTGGTCTCCCTACTTTCCATCACATTATTCTGTATGGCTGAAGACACAACCAGTGGAAAATTTTACAAAAATGCTATCTCCTCTCTCAATCTTGCATAATTTTCCAAATCATTTAAAATGAGAATTGAGAAGAATGGTGTCCTTAAAAGTACGTTTTCAGATTTTTTACAACTAGTCTATGAATTTGTCTACACATGGGAGACCTGGTAGACTTCTCTGGGGAATCTCTGAGAATACAAATCGCAATGAATTATGGGAAATTTACCGTACTGTGCAATAATTCGTGAAAGAAGCACCTACCTTGCAAGGAAATGGTTTTGGCATTTTATTTTTGATAGATTATATTCGCTACCTGTCGTAATGCTTATTTGTCTTGAGCTCGGACTAAAGCTTTTTTTTTTTGCAAATCACATTGCACATTGGCGCGAAAAATGGTTTAAGCAATCAAATCCTAAACCTAGCCTAACTTAACCTGATCGCTTAAATTATAGCAATGGAGATTATTTTCCGCAATACCACTTTTGGCGTCATTTTCACCACAAACTCTTTATTTTCATTGACTCGCCCACACGTCATTTCATAAGCATTCAGACTGACAAATATTTTAACAACAGCAAAGAGGATTTGTACCAATAAATATTTTAAGGCAGGTAAATTAATTACAGTTTCTTATTGGACTAAATAATGCCTTGTTACAATAACGTGCATTGCCCAGGCTTCAGTATTTTAGTTCTTTCATAGAGAGTAGAGAAAAAACTTTTTTTCGAAGGTCTATGGTTGTTTGAATAAATACAATATCATGCAATGTATCATCAAAATTTCAACATCATAAAACAGTTCTATACTTGCTCCAAGATAAAAAAACGCAACATTTATTTGAAGCAACAACGATGATTTGTGCCAAGGGTTTCCCTACTTATACAAAGTACCCTGCAGTGATGTTAAAGACATGCTGCTCTCAATGCAAGTATAAAGAAGCGCAATATTTAAGTTGTAAAAAGGTGTACCATAATAAATCACGAAAACGTAGCATCGAAATTTTAGTTCTGATACCCATTTAAACCTCGGACCAAGTTTATTACAACCGTGAATGTATACATGTACAGGACCAGTTAGCGAATTCATATGCAAGATCTATATTTTTAATTCCTTACCGAATACGATTAAAATATACTGCTTGCAAGTACCGGTTCGCAAACGCTTTGAAAGACCACATTTTACAAGAACAGCTTACTCAGTCGTAATCCTATAAGTTTATCTTATGCTTTGATAATCAAAACATATACAATCAGACACAATTTCGTGACTGGTAAAATCTTTCACGTGACAATACTTCACTCTAAAGTAACTCAATTCTCAAATTTCGCTGGTATGAGGTGTGCATATTTATAGCGCATACTTTGCTGATTCCTACACAAGAAAATAAGGCTGGGCTCGACCGACTTGCATCACCTTTTTTTTCTTCGTCATGACACAAATTTGCAGATACAAGTACACATGGAGGTGATAGAGTGTGATTTGAGGAACAACGGCGCCAACGGTTACTGCAACCACTATATGCAAATTGATCGATTTGGTACAAATCAACGATTGTTCATACTTTCAAGTATATGTGTGTCATTTCGTAGGTGCGAAAAGTGCATCAGCTAACATATCATTCAGCTACTTACCGTAAATGAAATGTGCAGCATGTAATAAGCATCGATATCATAATCCAAAAAGCCACGTGTAGCCACAACGCCATTGGGCGTTATACTGAACCTGTCGTCCTAAGGAAAGACATTAATTACATTAAGGTTGAAAGATTGAAAGATGTTGTCAATGATGATGTTCAAAATTTTAATGATTTCCGAAAATAATTGCATTAGAGGGAATACTATTGGGCGATAGTGTTTTAGCAGAGCTGATACCTATAAAGCCAAGAAGGAGCTTGTAATAAAGCAGTGACCTAAACTAGCCAACCATAAATTGTTTAGTAAAATGAAAAATAATCCTTACGATGAAAATGTTAAAAATAAGTACACATTGTACAGAAATCTACTGACGAAGCTACTTAAATCAGCAAAGAAAAAATATTATTCTAATCTGGTAATTAATGCAAATGGGAACACCAATAAGACATGGAAAGTTTTACATGAAATTTTGAACAATTCCTGTACAAAATGTACCCCAGACAAATTGCATACAAATAGACCCGACCAGCCTTGTCTGTCGGATAGTGTTGATATTGCTGAAGAGTTTAATGAGTATTTTACCAGTGTAGGGCCTAATCTTGCTGAGAAAATTCGTAACAACGGGGATTTTCGTCAATATCTAAAAGGCGACCATCTTAATTCTTTTTCTTTCGCCCGGTCTCTGAAAATGATGTGTTCAATGAAATTAGGAAGATTGACCCCAATAAATCCATCGGGCAAGATATGATTCACCCTAGGCTTGTAAACCATGCAGCACACATTATTTCTTATCCATTGGCACATGTAATAAATTGTTCTTTAAGCCAAGGCATCTTTCCACACGACTTAAAAGTTGCCAAAGTCATACCAGTCTATAAAAAGGGCTCTGTTACGAATGTTGGAAATTATCGGCCTATCTCCGTTTTACCAGTCTTCAGTAAAATAGTTGAATCTGTTGTTAAAAAACCAACTCATCACTTACCTGGAGAAGTATGATATTCTCCTCAAGACTCAATTTGGTTTTCGCAAAAAACATAGTACAAAACTTGCCTTGGCCGATTTGATCTCTGATATAATGGAAAAACTTGACGATGGTTTCACAACTTTTGGGATTTTTATAGACCTTAGAAAGGCTTTTGATACAATTAATCATGACATTATGTTACAAAAATTAGACTATTATGGTATAAGGGGGTTGCCTCTACACTGGTTCAAAAGCTATCTTTCAGAACGTAAACAAACCGTCAATATAAGCAATGTATTTTCGTCATATAGGTCAATTGAATGTGGGGTTCCACAAGGGTCTATTCTTGGTCCTATTTTATTTTTGTTATATATAATGATATTGTAAACTCTACTGATATTTTCGATTTTCGTCTATTTGCTGACGATACAAATATGTTCAAATTTATTAAAAACACAAGTGTCATCAACCTTGACCAGATAAATGTTGACTTTCAGAAGGCCTGTGACTGGTGCAGTGCAAACAAGCTCACTGTTAATGTAGAAAAAACAAATTTTATGTTAATTAAAACACCCCAGAGGCTGGTAAATACAGAGGGCAGCTTGAGTGTGGATGGAAATATGGTCGCGAATGTCTCGTCAACAAATTATCTAGGGGTAATTTTAGACCAGCACTTGACTTGGAAGGCTCACATTGATAAAGTTAGAAAATTAATCGCCCCGATGGTTGGAATTATTTCTAAAATTCGTCATATCGTCCCCAAAGAAATTTTGCTTTTGCTTTATAACTCCATGATTTTACCCCATATTTGTTACTGTATTGAGATCTGGGGGAATACATTCAGTTCTTTACTCCAACCTATCCTAATTTTACAGAAAAAGGTTGTCCGCCTTATCACATTCTCTGCTGCGCGAGCTCATACCGCCCCTCTATTTCAGCAACTGGGAATTCTCAATGTCCATAAGCAATGTGAATTTAATACTTGTACTTTTATCTTTGACCTTAAAAATAGTCATTTCTCACATTCGGTATATCGTTACCTCGATCCAGTGCCTCATAGTTATTCAACACGTCTTAAAACTGGTGAAAACTTCTATATTCCTAAGGTTAATCTTACTTTGAGCCAACATAATTTGAAATATGCTGCAACTATGCTATGGAACAAACTTCCAGATTCTATAAAAAAGTTAAGTGTAAGAAAACATTTCAAACGTCATTTAAAAGACTGGCTTCTTGCCTGTTGATACTATTTTCCCCAAAAGATGTGGGGTATTCTGGTCACGTTGTCTTGTTGTTTTATGATCTGTCTCATATCATTTGTTTCTCGTAATATATTTTTTGATCTGTACCTGATATGAAATATAGTTTGTAATTATTGCTATAGATTTTTCTGTCCATATCCGCAGATGTACACCTTATGTTATCTATATAGTATAAACATTAGGGGCCACAACTCGACTAGTTCAGAAGAACTATATTGTGGTCCCAGCTAGGAATACCTGCTAAATTATAGAACATAAATTTAGCATTTGTACCAATTTCTCTATCTTTATTTTTTTTTTCATGTGTCTTTTGAGTGAATGTAAGTTTATATTTCTAGCGAAATAAACTGAACTGAAACTGAACTGAAATTTCATTATTTTGTTTCTTTGTATATGGCCTTCATTTTATCTGCGGAGGAATGTTGGAAAAATGGTTTACAAGCATGCATGTTCATCTTTGACAGTTATGTTACTATTCGTTTGATTTGAGAGCTAAAAAGAACGGCATCCAAGCCAATTATACCACAGGAGACTCCAACTCCTTGTTTGTTTGTTTGTTTGTTTGTTTGTTTGTGCGTGTTTGTTTATTTGTTACGTATGATTATTTCCATATACAATAAAAGAACCAATTAAGAGTTGTATTTGTGTTCGCATTTCTCAATAAAGAACTTTTTCTGATTCTGTAAGGCCCGCAACCAACAAAAACAAAACAAAAAACAAAATAAGAAAAACAATATATTTTTCCTGGGACCGTGCAGCTGTTACTGTTCTTCCATACTTTTTTGTTTTATTTCATATTAAAATTTTGGACAATTTTAGAGTGCACGACCTAACTTACTTGTGCATCACTTATTCTTTAAGTCTGTCCACATATACTAAAACATGTTATGTTCCTCATTCCGGATATCTGTCATGATAACGCTGATGTCAACATTGGCGACATTCAAAACGCCTTAGGCATTGCCCAGAGACTAATCCATTTTCGTAGGCTTACCTTGTTCCCTGACAAAATCTGGAACGAATGTATGTTGCTCCCCAAAGTCTCTTGAAAATTGAACACCTCCACGTCAAGCTTTGAGTTCTGTGAGAAAGACGGAAACCGTCTGTAACCCATCGCTCATTCAATTATCTGCCTATTGTGTACAACTTTTATCCTGGCCACTTGATAACAGGCGTAAATTTAAGTTAACAAGTTAGTTGTGACGACAAAAGTGCAACCTCTTCATGGTCGAACTATTGACGGTATAGTAATATGCAAATGATAAATACTGTGTATTAACGTTTGAAATAAACCATGTACTATATAACCTTCATGACCTTTTGTGTCAAATTCAACAAAGGCGATGATTAAACATCACAACAACATTAACTCGTCAAGCTAAGCAGCCAATACATCAATAGGGAAGTGTGCTGCCAACAAGTCATTGGTATAGTCTCACTTCCTGTGTTGTTCCATAGCTCAAATACAGTGTAATATCCTACATCAACTGAAAATCTTCGTGATGTCACACACTTTTATTTCTGATAGTTATTTCTATTTAAACAAAGAGATCGAACGTAGCCTTCAGCTGAACAATGGAAAGATTGATAACAGGCGTAAATTTAAGTTAACAAGTTAGATGTGACGACAAAAGTGAAACGTCTTCACCGTCAAACGAATTACGGTATAGTATTATGCAAATGATAGATACTGTGTATTAACGTTTGAGATAAACCATGTACTGTATAACCTTCGTGACCTTTCGTGTCAAATTCAACAAAGGCGATGATTGAACATAACAACAACATTAACTCGTCAAGCTAAGCAGTAAATACATCAATAGGGAAGTGTGCTGCCAACAAGTCATTGGTATAGTCTCACTTCCTATGTTGTTCCATAGCTCAAATACAGTGTAATATCCTACATCAACTGAAAATCTTCGTGATGTCACACACTTTTATTTCTGATAGTTAATTCTACTAACACAAAGAGATCGAACTTCGCCTTCAGCTGAATAATGGAAAGAATGATACAACGGTTTTTAAAATAATTAATCACTCTTTTTTGGGGGAGTGGAGATTTAGCCGAGTGGTTCTGTCTCTGGCCTCTCAGCTAGGCGACTGATGCCGTATGTTGTGGGTTCGAATCCGATTGAAAACTATCCGTATTTAAAACCAAACCGTAAAGCCCTTTGAAAATTAGAGTTATAGATACAGGATGTATCAATTAAAGTTTTTGTCAGCTAAAAATGACAAAGTTTCCATACTGACAATAGATAGAAATCTGCAATTGCGTTCTCAAAGGCATTACGAAATATTGAATTATGATTCTATACACAGAACCTGTGCCTAACTTGATTAAGCTATTTCTGTTGTCGCTTTCAAATACAATCTGCCATTGCACAACCCAATTTCACCATTTTGAGCATGGATGCAAACACATTCATTTCCACGCCACTTTCACCCTTTTCTGTGGTTGGAGATACATGAATAGCTCTGGCATTACTTACTTCTGATATCCTGACAGTGGAGTTAAGATTAGCATCCAATGGCATTGACGAGGCTTTCATTGTGAAACATACACGAATAAGACAATTAACATAAGAGAGAGAGAGAGAGAGAGAGAGAGAGAGAGAGAGAGAGAGAGAGAGAGAGAGAGAGAGAGATGGTTATTTCTTTGCCAGTCTATCGAGAATTACAAATTTGGACAACAGTGTGATAGCACAATTTGTTAAGCAGCTGGGCTTCAAAATTGCCAGTGTGATCGTGTCACAAGGTGGTTTGAAAGCTTTTCTCTGAACACCAAATATCGTACGTGCAAAGCCGAGCCTTGCGCTACTTGAGGTTCAGTGGAATCTCTCGAGGTAACCATATATCTGTGAGCAGAGATCAACTTTAGGCTTCACATATATTACTTACCTGAACAGAATATACTGATAAGACTGAGTAAGCACAACAATCGCCTGTCCTTGTAACACTCTTCTTGTCTGACGGTCTTCATAATGGAATTTCAATAAACGCGAATACTTCAAATGGACTTCTTTCGAATTTTAAATACGGATAGAAAAGCATACCATAACCTTGTCAGCACGAGACATACTGTCCACTTTCTAACAGAAGAAAAAAATGTTTGCTCTGTTGGACTTCCTCCAACTTTGAGATGAGAACCAAAATCGCATGCTATCCTCATTGTATAACACGACACACTGAAATAAGTGCATAGTATGTGACCAGGAGCAAACAGATTAAAGAATTCCAGTAATATTTAACCTTAGTTTGTGCATGATAAATGTGCAAGGGCCAACAAAATGGCTGAATTGAATTGATATTTGTTCATTCTTTTCAATAGTGCCTTTTCTGCGCTTAAATATTTGAAGGCACTTTGATCATCAAAGCATATACAATGAGACACAATTTCGTGACTGGTAAAATGTTTCACGTGACAATACTTCACTCTAAAGTAACTTAATTCTCAAATTTCGCTGGTATAAATATGTACCGCAACCGGGAAGGCTCAATCAATGAAATTAGTAAAAGGAGCATTTAAATCCGAGTGATATTGGCTAGTCATATTGGGACTTGTATGTATGGTGTGTTTGGAATATTGCCACGTGCGAAACGAAAATATCATGACCCCGAACATGTTCTCATAAACACAGAACCCAACAACTGGAAGTCATGCAGATATTGAATACTCGACAAAATGTGTGCACATGTTTATACATGATTGCACCATTTCTATTTGTGAATATGTAGTTCCATTTAGAGTAATAATTACCTCAAAATTAGTCTTCTAACCTCTACTTAATACGGACCAAACACTGCTTATTTCCTTGTCTGTTTTACCATGCATTCTTTACCATGTTACCGTACATTATTATTTTTTTGTAAGTGACTTATCGTATATTATAACACGCCACATGCTCATTCCGTGTCGCGATTCGCCAGAATACGTCACGTGACGAGAAAATAGATACGTCTAGTTCCCATCGGACCGACAAAAGTGACGTCAGAGGGTATTTTTTGAAAAGCTATTTCCCTAGGGAAATATTTCTGACCAAATTTGGAAAATTGCTCTATCACGTGACCGTAGTGTCGTCTGCAGCTTTGCAACAATGGCGGGTGACTAGAACGTGATGTGCATCCGGGATAGGTGACGACACATTCTCTAAAACAGATTTTCCAACATTTTCAAACATTCCAACAGCGTATGAACTTGAACAGCTCATCGACGGAAAAGATTAAAGTGCAACTAGGGATGTCGCTAGGCATGCTCAGAATATTTTTTGAAAGGAAGTGGTACCATGTGCAACTGAAACCGCTGTGGAAACATCGCCCAGTAAACCAGTCACAATGGATTGTTGCGGTGCAAAATATCAAAACACATTAAAAACTATATAATAATACAACATAGGCATGTGGTGTGTTATAAAACACCTATAGCCTGGTCTTTATTCGGGCTATAGCGCTCGTCTATTACCCCTCGTGGCAGTGTGTTACCAGAAACACATCGCTATACCCCTTGGCCTACGGCCTCGGGGAATAGCGATGTGTTTCTGGTAACACACGGACCCTCGGGGTAATAGACGGGCGCTATAGCCCTCATGACCAGGCAATAGGTGTTTATTATTCATCAAAAACAAGCCAGCGGGGTGATAGAAGGCTCTGCGAAGATGTCGAAAATATCCATACCCCATAACTTAGTTCACTAAAATACGCGATGGACGTTTTTTTACATTTCATATGGCCTAGACTGATGCACCAAATCGAGTTAAAGTAAGATTGAGCACCGTTAAATGTTCGCAAAGTCAGAATTTGAATTTACAGAGTCAACGTATTTGCAAGTTACAGTGTGAAAACGAACGTAAGTTTGTGAAAACGTAACCTGGAACCCTAATGTAATATTTGCGTTAGTACTTACTGCATATATTAAGTATATGTAACTTTTTCACTTGCTACCCTCGAGAACGAACTGCTGGCAAATAACGCACCCATCCCATACAGATACCCCAAATATAGCACTGACGTTTTCATTTGTTAGGGTTCTGTTTTTCCAGAAATACTTCGTTCTTTCACTTACGTATATGCATGCAATCTCAACAATGTGACACTTTATTGCACCAATTGAATTGAGTGAAACGGACGATGAAAGCTTTGCATTATAAGTGAATCTAAAATCTATGAGCATATTGATATTTCAGAAAGCATGTGCATCGACGAAATCATAATAGGTAAGGTAACAAGACAGGCCTACTTCTTTACTGTAAGCCCAATTAGAAGCACAGAAAGATTTGAATTCCTTGATACTAGAATAGCCTCTAGAGATATTGCTGTGAAACCCAACGGCTCTTTCCGCTTTCGTCTGTTGACGATGTACAATTGTTAAGGGTATTGCATTTGGGATTTCACTTAAAAGTGACTTACATCGGCCATTGTCAGTGTCTACTTCCAAGATTAGATCTAGCAATGCAGAGGCAGGTACACTCTGTTGTCCAGGGTCACCATTTAATATATAGATATCGACCGAAATTTAATATAGATATCGACCCTGCGAAAGAAAACAGTGACAGTAAGTAATATTGATCATCAGCCTCCTTTCCTTCCTCAGGTTACTTCCGTTAAAAATGAACACCAGAAACATGTTTTTAAAAAATGAAATTTCATGAATATTAAAGACATTTTATTTATGTACGTAAAACAGTAAAATATACTTGGTGTTCAAAGTTTCAATAAAAGCCATAGTGCGGCTCCGCGAAAAACACGAGTGTACGATGGCGTCAAACAGAGAAAAATTCCATGGGATTATATATTTATCACATGAACAGTCTTCTTATTTTTCTTTGATGTGGATGGATCAAAATTATTGTAACAAATTGCATGATTTTTATCGCGATTTTGTGTTTTATTTACGCGGAGTACTTTCATTGAATAAGTAATGCGGCCTGTCACCCAGGAGATGTGCAAATGTTTACAGGTATACTTTCATTCATAAATCCGATTAAGCTGAACTTTTGATACATGGAATGGTATCTCCACCAATCAGACATACAGATTCGGTCACGTGCGCGGTTCAATCATTGTCTCGCGCTGGACCGATGTTAACGCCAGTCTGCCATCGGCGGACATAGCTTTCACCGCGCTAGAGACGGATAACCATTATGGCATTTTGAGTTATTTAGAATATTTACAATTATATTTATGAAGTTAATGCAACGACACGATCGAAACAGTAGTTATCATTCTTAGAGATGCTGTGGCTTTTAAAATATCACAAGTTTACGACCTTGGCGAGCGCGAAAGATTCAGATCGATGACACACAGAGTGTACGCTTGTAGTGGGCACTGACGTCACACCGGTCTCCGCCGGCGGCCATCTCAGTCGTCAATGTTTTCGTCTTACGGACTTTGATGTTTTCTGTGACACATATATCGAACGTAGGTACATCACAATTTTGTTACTTGACGGGAACACTGTTCTGTTGTGAGTATTGCCGGAGTCAACTTTTCGGATTCTACTGCGCTGCACTGCAGAGTTAAGGCAATAGGTCGACGACAGCGTATGTCTTCACTACAGCCTTACGCTGCAGGTTTGATTCCGATCGAGAAACAACGGAATAATGGGAAATGTATCGTTGTTCAAAGAATGACTTTATGCTTGTGCCTTCTATGTCGCTTTCCCGAAGATTATACGGTACTTATTTATTAAGTTGAACTTTCGTTGAAGTGTATCTTTCGGGTTTATCACCAACCGGGATCGCCAGGTATGACGTCGCTTGGCGATCGTCAGGTACGACGAATTCCACATTGAGCCTTGCGACTGGAGCCGTGACGTTACTGAGCCATTAAAACGATCGCGAGGGTATTCTCATTCGATTTTTGTGAATAGCTAAAGCTTTAGCGACTCGGAATTTCGTTGGACATGCCTTCTATGTTTCCATATCTGAATTAATCGCTCACCTTTTTGTCAAAATGCCATGAGAGCACGGCAACGATTACGACAAATCGGTTTGTGTCGCGACGTGCATGTACGAACGGTACCATTGCAGGAAAAAAAGTTCCGGTTGATGACGTATAACATGGGTAATATGGATTTCTTATCTGTGCTGGTGTACGTCACACATGTGGAGATACGGGCCAGTTCATTTGATAATATGAGGTTATCTCTCGATATCACCTCTTGGTGGGGTCGTATTGCTGCGAGTGCGGTTGTGGGCCGCATCACACGAGTCGAAGACGAGTGTGATGCGGCCCACAACCGCACGAGCAGAAATACGACCCCACCAAGAGGTGATATCGAGGGATAACCTCTTTATCATATACCTATGCCCACGTTATTGAATGAATAAATCTCGTATATTAAAATATGATACGTTTCACTGTGGTTTTTCTTGATGGACTACATTTGTTTGCGTCATCTCGCTCTGGCGGATTGATATACTAGCGTCTGACGTAATCAATCAGCTGGCTCATTGACAATTATTTTACGGTTGAGCAGAGAAATGCTTGAATCTGTCACCAAACATGTAGGATATCTACCGAAGTTTCCTTCACAGAGAAAATGAAGCATCTTAGATGGTTTATTCACTACACAGACACTGCATCGATGTAAGTTCAAAATTTCTTTAATAACTACGAAACTCAGGCTGAACAGCTCACGAATTAATTACTACATCGGGAGCGACATTGTTGACAATGATATATCCTCCACATACGCATGCAATCGGAAAACTTTTGTTAAAATTTCAATTAAAATCGGATGGACAATTTTAACAAAATCACGAATAAAATGTTTTTAAACTGATATTTGATCTGGAAGAGTCATTAAATTGGCGAGAAAAAAACAAACACGGCAATTTCAAATTCAACTTCAATGAAACACAACAGTCACATGTTTGAGTCCAGCGTGTGAAATCTCATGAATACGTGCACGAACGAAATTGGAAAAATCTGGTTTCGGAAGATCAACAGTCCTGGGAGTTGTCAGAACTCGAAGAATCGTATATCACGGCCCTACGACGTTTGCGTGGTGGAGACTTGAACGTGGACGTGGCAACATAATGGTGAATGAACCGCCGTAAATAACCGCCCCGCTGAATATACCAGCTGTGGCTGCTGCCTGGGTTTGGTACGTGCTTTCGTTGATGGTCTTGTGAAACTGAAATGGTGGATTTGCTTGTCTTGCTTCCGTCACATTTCCCGATGATGGAACCATTGCTGTTTCTTCCTTGTTTCTGTTGGATAGTATGTTGGACATCTCATTTTGTTGCTCGAGCGACGCTACGGCGTAGTTGTTTATGCTCTGAATGTTACGGTGTCCAGACAACTGCTGCACTTGGGTTGGGGGAATCCCGGCGTGGAGCAAATTTGTTATGGCCGTTTTCCGCATGCTGTGATTAGTTTTCTTCCCGGAGATTCCCGCTTTATTACACATCGTTTTGACAACATTAGCCAACTTGTTTGGACCCATTGGATTTTTTTTGTACCAAATATGAGTCGTGGGGGTGTAATTGATACTGAGATAAAACGGACTGTCCGGAGTGTTCATTTCTTGGGGACGACGGCTAGCGAATTGACGATAAATCTCGACCGGGCAGCTGTTCATGGCGTTGGGTGTCGCAAATATCTTGGGGTTAAACGGTCGTGTTGAACTTCCTGCTTGCCCCCATCGCGTTTTTGTTTCCCGCTCGTTGAATTCGAGATATTCTAGGCCGCCGGCGATTTTCTTCAGCATTATATCACCCCATTTCAGCTGACGATTTTCTTGCCCGCCGCGGAAACCGAGCATTTTGGTGTTGTTAGTCCACACTGCATTGAAGAGAGCTTCAGGGGTTGATCGGCCGATAACTTCCTTGTCAACGAGAATTTTTTCTTCTTCCTCAGTCAGTCTGTCGGTTGCGTTTGGTTTGTTTCCCATTCCGTGCTTTTAAGGTTCTACTCTTTTGGCTGCGAGGCATTTTCGCGACTTCTCGAACAACTTATCGCGTATGATGGAAAACCCGTAGCCGCTGTCTTGTAAAAACCGATCGATACCTCTTTGATAGTTGGTAAGTGTATCAGGCTCATAGTCGCTGCCGTCCTTCTGGCGAGTTCCTAAAAAAACGCTGCCAGATAGTCGTCAAGCTCAGCAGGAGGGATGTCACATATTCGGCGGGTTTCGTTTGGCCTCATAGCATTCAACCATAGCTGAAACTGTTTGGTAGCCGTGTTAGTGTTTCGCACGGTATTTTTCTTTTTTTGTAGACTGACGAACTCCTCCCGGTCACTCTCAGTAAACTCTACATACCGTTGATGTTGTTGTTCGGGTTGGGGTGGTAAATTGTCAAAAACTTCTTCCGCAGCTAACAAATCTGACAGACTGAAAAGCTCCTGCAGGTTTTCGCTGACAGACATGGTGGAATGGCAAGGTTGTTGTTATAGTGACCGTCTTATACCAGTGTCTCATGAAAATCACAAAATATTTCAGATGATGAAAATTGTGTAAAATGAAGTTCATTTTACTTCCAAATCGGTACGGTACATGCAAGTGTTGTGTTTGGTATTATTTTTCATAACGCATTTACCATGAATACATGAAATTTTTGAAAGTTGTGCTTTTGAATTTGCCGGTCCTCCGACATGTCCGATAGCACTTTTTGCTTGTCGTCTGCGCGTCTATGCTTAGCACGGACGGAACAGCTGATCGGTCATCGATCTGTCAGTGCCCGTACGGTGTGATGCTCTGCTCTTTAGTAGCAGGTTAATCCGATATCGACACATGTGTTTTATTTAGTTACCCCGCATTTCCCTATGCTTCAAAACCCTGCCACTTTTGGAGATCGGACACGAAATCGTAGTCAAAGTCAAAATCATGGACGGGCACCATGGTTTGTTTTGATTAGGGCACCACCATGTAAGTAGTCCGGTATGCAAATCAACAGGCCGTATCAGGCTTTGTTATGTAAATCAACAGGTCGTATCACTTTTTCATATGCAAATATTCAATTGAACGAAAGAAAGACGCGCTGATCATTCCTTTCATATGCAAATCAACAAGGCGTATCACTTGATTGACATGCAAATCAACATGATAAATCATATCACTGAACTCAGTACAGACACGATACAGGGCATAGGTATATGATAAATATAATATATAAAATAACACAAAATTACTTCAAGTACAATGTAATTGTATCTGTTACTTAAGTTTCATGCATCCTGCAATCAGCAGACAGATGAAGTGAAAGTAATACTATGTATGATCGGGACGTACCATTCTATTTATAGGTGATGTTATAATTTAATAGATAATATTTGTTTTAATGACGACATTTTGAAACCAACTCCGAGCGTTTGTTTACCAGCGTAGATTTGTCAGCATTGATAAGGTACAGTTTTTCTGATATACAAAGATTACATGCCCTGCTTATGTTAGAGTAGTTTGATGCTTTGTCAATAATTAACCACGAAATGTCAAAGACCTGGTAACGAAAGGTATCAACACTGTACTGAGTTGTCCAAGTACATCTGGACCTTGAAACAAAAGAACTCCGTCTGTTCTATCTTCAAAATCTAAAATAAGTGTGATTGTGTTCATTTATTTTTTTTACATTTGGTACCTCGTATCATTTGTTCTTTTTCTAATAATCTCCACCTACAAGAACAGTGCTTTTTATATCATTGGTGTCGAAAAAAGTTATAAAGCGAGAATAGCATTTTTGCATCAACGATGCCTGAGACGTTTCAGTGGATTTGTTGACTCCCAACAGTGCTGGCCACCACTTAACTTGGTCACAGCTTGGCATGGTATTATACCGTAACATCGCTATATGCAACAGTAGTTTCTGCTGGATGTTGGAAACCATGGCTAAAATTCTGGTTTATTGACTTTGCGAAAATTGAACGGTGTTACATCTTGCACCAAATCGTAAGCATCAGTCGAGGCCATATGACATGTGAAAAACATCCATTGCGTATTTTAGTGAATTTAGGTTATGGGGTATGGATATTTTCGACATCTTCGCAGAGCCTTCTATCACTCTGCTGGCTTGCCTTTGATGAAATGGCGAAAATGTCCTTCATCTTCGTCTATTATTATAATAAGCATTCAAAATCACCCAGATATTCGACAAATAACCTCATCGCTTCCTGGTCGCTTTGTGAGGTTTGACCCAAAGATATGCGCCTTTCCATTGTAGTTTGCTTTTTATTTAATATAATGCAATAGCCTAAACCTAGAATTCAAATAGAACACGGTACGAACAAAAACCACTGCAAAAACACGCATAGAAATACGTATATTTCCGTTTCTTTTTGTATGCATTGGTTTGTCAGCATTTGATATCTTTGGTGGCATGAACGTACCAAGTCCGTGAAACGCCGCCGTACGCCCTCTTTTATTTGGTAGTAGAATCATTACAGTGCAAGACAACAACATGCAACGATCAGTTACAAAAAATAATTATGTACGGTAACATGGTGAAGAATGCATGGTAAAACGGACAAGGACATAAGCACTGTTTGGTCCGTATCAAGTAGAGGTTAGAAGACTAATTTTGAGGTAATTATTACTCTAACAAAACTACATGTTCACAAATAGAAGTGGTGCCATCATGTGCACACAATTATGAGCGAGTAATCATAATCGGCATGACTTCCCGTTGTTGGATTCTGTGTTTATGAGAACATGTTCGAGGTAATTATACTTTCATTTCGCATGTCATAATATTCCAAACATATCATACATACAAGTCCCAGTATGACTAGCCTACATCACTCGAATTTAAATGTTCCTTTTACTAAATTCATTAATTGAGCCTTTCCGGTTGCGATTTATTTTTATGTTAGTGGCGTAAAGCGCTCTAAAATACTTCAGTGAAAGGCACTATTGAAGAGAATGAATATGTGGGAGGAAGTCCAACAAAGCAAACTGTTTTTGAAACTGGTCATGGAATATCCCATTGTTTTCAGTGTGTCACGTGGTGACAAGGGGATGGTTTGCTTTCATATCCGTATTTAAAATTCGAAAGAAGTCAATTTCAAGCATTCGCGTTTATTGAAATTCCATTATGAAGACCGTCAGACAAGAAGAGTGTTACCAGGACAGGCGATTGTTGTGCTTACTCAGGTTTATCAGTATATGCTGTTTAGGTAAGTTTGTGTAAAGCCGAAAGCTGATCTTTGCTCATAGCTGTATGATATTCACGAGAGATTTCACTGAAAGGAAAGTAGCGCAAGGCTCTGCTTTGCTCGTATAATATTGTAGTGTACAGAGAAAAGCTCTGAAAACCTCTTTGTGACATGATCACACTTAACACTGCTTAACGTTCCAAGACAAGAAATTGACCTTCTGGTGGTTAATCAGTTCAGAACCCCCGTAAATTATACATTTTCTGAAAGCCTAGATATAGGGGAACATTTTGGTTACTACAGTGTCACCATTGTTTATGTAACTATCACGTGACAGGTAATTTGCGTAACCTTTAAAATTCGGTTTTCCCTATGTTTTGTCTCAATACTTCAAAATATATGACTCAAACTTGCTGGAATGCAAACTGTCACAACGCTTTTTCAAAGTGTGTCTCAGTTTTTCTATATCTTGCTTAGGCCAAAAAAAGAAAAAGAAATGTTTCTGGTCAGCGCGCGCGTCACTTGAACAACAGCGCGTCACCCTTTTTTTTCTGTTTGTGGCCGGCGGCCGTGGCTGACACCAAACCAAAATGGCTGAAGAGAAAGAGAAAATTCTTTGGGGGGCATGATCAGTGACTGAATGAACAGTATATATGTGACTATATTGATAAAACTATAAAACTGACCCTCCTCCCTCCCTTGAGGGGAAAAAAATAAAAATAAAAAAAAATAAAATGCGCGTCGCCGCACCATTTTTTAAAGAAAGACCTGACCAGAAACATTTCTTCTTCTTTTTTTGGCCTTAGTTTTTTTTAAATACAATTTTAAAGAAATTAAGTAGGGTTAAATACACCACTCTGGAAGTTTTTGTGGCATAAAAATTGTTTAAGAAGATTTAAAAAAGTTCTGAGACATACTTTTGAAGATCCTTAGGACAGCTTGCACTCACACAAATTTCAGCCTCATATCTCAAGGCAATGAAACAAAACATAAGGAAAACTGATTTTTGAAAGGTTATGCAAATTACTTGTCAAGTGATAGTTATGTAAACAATAGTGATACTATGGTAACAACAATTTTCCCCTATATCTAGGCTTTCGGAAAATATATAATTTAAGGGGGTTCTGAGCTTATTTACCACTAGAGAATCGTTAGCTAAAAACGTCAATTTCTTGTCCTGGAATCTTAACACATTGTGCTGACACGTTGTTGTCCAAATTTGTAATTCTTGAGAGACTGGCACAGGAATAATCTCTCTCTCTCTCTCTCTCTCTCTCTCTCTCTCTCTCCCCTTTATTATCATTTTAATTGTTTTATTTGTGCATATTTTACAATGGAAGCCTCGTCAAAGCCAGTGGAACACCATGCTAACCTTAACTTCAGTGCCTGCATATCTGAAGTAAGTAATGCCAGAGCTATTCATGTCTCTTCAACCACAGAAAATTGTGGAAGTAGCGTGGAAATAAATGTGTTTGTATCGATGGTGAAACTGGTGAAATTGGATCGCGCAATGTCGGATGGAAGCGATACTAGAAATATCTTGATCAAGTCAGGCACAGTTTCTGTGTACAGAATCATATTTCATTATTTCGAAATGTCTTTGAGAACGCAACTGCAGATTTCTCTGTCTGTCTGTCTGTCTGTCTGTCTGTCACTGTCTGTGTGTATACATATATGTATATACATACATACATATATATATATATATATATATATATATATATATATATATATATATATATATATATATATATATATATATAAAAGCTCCATAAAATCCATAAAAGCTCCATATAATTTATTCAGACAGCAAATCAACCCTTAACAAACGAACAGAATTCCTCTCGAAATGCAGACACCGCAGCAAATTCCTCCTCATTTATAACTGACTTGCCATTGGCCGCAACCGCTTATTTGAATATGCATACTCACCTGAAACACAATATAAACAGTCACATTCCCGCCAAATACTCACTCCTGATGATTGCTTAGCGCATGAAACAGCCTGTAGAGTGACAACTACAAGTTCCAAGATTCTCAGTATATATATATATATATATATATATATATATATATATATATATATATATATATATATATATATATATATATATATATATATATATATATATATATATATATATATATATATATATATATATATATATGAACTTGTAGTTGTCACTCTACAGCCTATTTCATGCGCTAAGCAATCATTGCTTAGCGCATGAAACAGCCTGTAGAGTGGCAACTACTAGACAGTAAGTTCATAGATTCTCAGTATTACCGCCCTACAGAAATGCATTGAGCACTATACTTAGCCTGCATGGACAAGCAAACAATTTTCATATATATATATATATATATATATATATATATATATATATATATATATATATATATATATATATATATATATATATATATATATATATATATATATATATATATATATATATATATATATATATATATATATATATATATATATATATATATACGTAATGTCTTTCTTCAGTAGTTCTAGAGTACTAGACCATCGACCTAGCATACTTACTTAACAAAGGAAGCAGAAATAAACAATAATTGACAGGAAAATGATATTTTCAAATAATAGTAATAATAATAATAATATTTAATTCGCAAAAAACGCACTCCTTAAACATCTCAGTGCGCTCAACACAAGTGCTTAACAAATCTAAAAATCAGCTAAAAACTAAAAACTACAATTACGGGTAAAACTTAGTAAAAAGGTGGGTCTTCATACAACGTTTAAAAGAAGTTACATTTATGGTGCAACGAATTTCTTAAGGCAGTGCATTCCACAGCAAAGGAGCACATAACGAAAATGCTCTCTGACCGTAGGACTTACAAGGAGGAGGAGTTACATGCAATTTGTCAGAAGATCGCGGATCTCTTGTCGGTACATACAAATCAAATAATCGGTCAGATAAAGCGGTGCATCACCTCTAACAATCTTAAAAGTAGTCAATAAAATTTTGAAATGTATACGAGCATTTCATAACACTTCCTTGAATAACGATTTTCTGGTATTTTTTAACATTTACATCGATATTTAACACATTTTGGCTGTATACAAGTAAACTGGAAATCTGCAACACTTGCCCAACACTACAACATTTTGGGTATTACTTGAAACACCCAGAAACTCATACATGCCAAATACTGGATTCTTTCAAGATAATCATATTTTGCATATCCCTATACGTCTGAGCCATAGGTCAGTATTGGAACACCATTGAATCTAAAATCTTGAAAAAAGTATCAAATGCAAAACTACCTGTCTTTTCTTGTCTGTTGTGCAAGAGTTTTTGTAGACATTGGCCACTGCAACCTACACCCAATACACCCAATACACTAATGATACGATACGTTATCGTTTTCTCCGGTAAAAAAACATTTTTTCTGTTTTTGCAAGATAACCTCTAGCTTTAAATACAGCTAATTTGTTAGTTTACCGTCATTTTCAGTTTTATACAACAGGAATGCAAACAATTCAAAAGGCGCTGCAGACTAATTACAGTGTCAGGAAAAAGTACAATGTGGTCTGCGAATAATGAGCATAATATTTCAGTTAAAGCAGGAGGAAGCTGTATACCACGCTGACCACTATTCTGTACACCATGTGTCAATTCATTTCTGAAAAAAGAAAACAGAAATGGGCCGAGCATACATCCCTGTTTAACTCCGACACGGCAGTTGAAATACTCTGTAAAATAAAAATTGATTCTCACTCAAGGTTTAACATCATTATACATAGAATTCAAAATTTTAAACATTTTCCCATTGATACCACCTTTCAAAAGTTTACTATAGATAAATAGTTTTGAATGACTGACTGCAGACTAAAAATGTCATCTGCTGTTAACTAATCATGTCGAAAACCTGCTCGCGTTTCGTCGATTTTTTCAAGCGCATCAAGGGAAAATGTAAGACGATTATTCGAAATCGAGGTGAAAGTCTTGCTAAAAATACTCAATAAAGAAATCCCTCTGTAATTGTCGGGAGAGTTAAATGAAGCGCTTTATGAAGAGGTACAATTATTGTCTTAGACTATATTTTTGGGAATATACCAACATCAAATGGTCTATTGAAAAGGATATTCAAACCTGGTGTCGAAAATGATTTGTGGATTTAAAAAATTCTCCTCACAGCAAATCAGGACCAGCTGATTAGCAATTTTTCAATTTTTGAAAGGGAAAAGTCATTGTTAAAGGGACAAAGATACTACCTATATTGTTTGATATGTTGAAAGCTACTGGATGAATTGGTGACCATGCATATATTCGACCCCGTTGTAAGACACGATAAATGAAATCATAGTGAAAATGAATTAATGGTCATGACTAGTATCTCGTATCTTTGTCCCTTTAACAGATACATTACTTTGGAAATAAATTTTTGAAATAATCATAAATACATCAGGATGGATGTCGTTTTTAACTGGACGTATAGACATGGAGTGCCTTACGGAAGTCTAAAACTGTTTCGAATCTGTGAAAGCAAGAACGGACAATTTTGCCTTTTGTTCATTTAAAAAATAACGTCTTTTGTTTCGACGGACATTTCTAAATTCATTTCTGGCATCTTTGTATAATTTCAACCCTGTTTCGCCTCTGCTATTTCTAAATTTTCTCAGAAAACAATATTTCTTTTTCTTTAACGAAATACACTCTTTGTTTGTCAAACCAAATAGGCTGCTGGCTATGATTTGGCCTGGTCAGCGAAATTTTCTTTACCTTGTTACAGTGTTCAGCAGCGTACATAAAGGCACTGCCAAGGTTATCAATAAAATTCGCTACACTAAAATCAGGCATTGGAATAACATCGTCAAGGCCATTTTTTGTCATAAATAGCTGAACAGAGTCAGGAAAATCAGCATTTTTTCAGAAACCCATGAACATTTACAGTAAACTTGATTACACATGTGACCTGTACCGATAACAGTTTGTTTCACTGACACATTTGAAGCTAATGAAATACGATGGTATCAACCGGGACTCGAACCCACAACGCACGGCACCCAATCACCTAGCGCAGAGGACAACAGTCAAACCGCTCGACTAAATCCCCAATCCTAAAAAGATTGGTTCAATAACCGAGCTAAGGATGTTACAATTTGACTGCGCCCTCTCCACTCGCCGTAGAGTTCGTGAAGCACTCACGCTAGCACACACGCTATCATACATCTCACACAAACTTTATCGAAGCGAAGCAATGAATACAACGCTTTACACCGGGCGGAAGATAGCCTCGGGGACAATTCTGTCCACCAGCAGAGCTATCGACCCGGGAAAGAGAAATACGATGGTATCAACCGGGACTCGAACCCACAACGCACGGCACCCAATCACCTAGCGCAGAGGACAACAGTCAAACCGCTCGACTAAATCCCCAATCCTAAAAAGATTGGTTCAATAACCGAGCTAAGGATGTTACAATTTGACTGCGCCCTCTCCACTCGCCGTAGAGTTCGTGAAGCACTCACGCTAGCACACACGCTATCATACATCTCACACAAACTTTATCGAAGCGAAGCAATGAATACAACGCTTTACACCGATGTATTGTCAGTAGTGAAACTTTGCCAATATCAACTGACAAAAACTTCAATTTATATATCCTGTATCTATAAACTCTTATTTTCAAAGGGCTGTATGGTTTGGTTTTCAATATTCTTATTTTATAGACCGTTGTATCATTCTATCCATTGTTAAGCTGAAAGCGAAATTTGACCTCTTTGTGTGAGTAGAAATAACTATCAGCATTGAAATAAATGTGTGTGTGACATGAAAATTTTCAGGTGATGTAGGATATTACAACCATTATTGGCTTTGGACCGCCAAACGATTGATCTGAACGTCGTGTAAACTGCCCGCACTTATCAGTTTCCCCTGTTTGGGGGGTCAAATAAAAGCTAACGCAAGGACTCATTTGTAACTGATAACATCAGCTTTTCTAGACGTTTGCTGTCAAAACAATCAACAGGACACAAGTTATTTGACGCTACACGCAAATCAAGAGACAGCTGTAAGTAGTTTTTTCGTGTAATTTCTCTTTTCAAAGTAACTACTGCAATGTCAGTATTCAGGTCAGAGTACCATAGTTGATTTGCGTGTAATTTGTCACGATTGTCACTTTTATTCCGCAGTTTTTGCTTGTAAAGATGAAACTTCTTTCCAACCAGCGTTGAAGCAGCTAAGTTGTTTTCTGTTGATTGTTTTGACAGCAAATGTCTGCACAAGAGTTCCTGTGTTGACTTTTATTAGACCTTAAGGCAGGGAAAACTGATAAGTGCAGGCAGTTCAAACGACGTTCAGATCAATCATTTGGTGGTCCAAAGACAATAATGGTTGTATTTGAGCTATGGAACAACACAGGAAGTCAGACGATACCAATGACCGGTTGGCAGCACACGTCCCTACCGATATATATTTGCTGCTATGCTTTACAAGTTAGTGTTGTTGTGATATTTAATAATATTACTTCTTTCATTTGACACGAAAGTCAGTAAGGTTATATGGTACGTGGTTTCTCTTAAACGCTAATACACATTAGTATAGATCATTTGCATCTTACTATACATGAAGAAGTCATTGTTGCACTTATGTCATCACAACTAACTTGTGAAATTAAATTTACACCTGTTATCAAGTGGCCAGTGTAAAAATTGTACACAATAGGCAGATAATTGATTGAGCGATGGGTTACAGACGGTCTCCGTCTTTCTTACAGAACTCAAGGCGTGACATGGAAGTGTTCAATTTTCAAGAGACTTTGGGAAGCAACGTACATTCGTTCCAGATTTTGTCAGGGAACAAGGTAAACATACAACACGATTGGAACTAATTTGGGATAATTGGATGGTGAAGTAATGTCGATTTCATCTACAAATTAATCTCATCTGCTTTTCTTTGTACGTTACACACTTAGTTTTATGAGTTATTTGCAATATTGCAACATTCAGCTTTACGGCACCTAACACTTTTGAGAAATTTGAACAATATGAATATCCAATTATCCCAAATTAGTTCCAATCGTGTTATACGAAAGCGGATTAGTCTCTGGGCAATGCCTAAGGCGTTTTGAATGTCGCCAATGTTGACATCAGCGTTACAATGACAGATATACGGAATGAGGAACATAACATTTTTTAGTATATGTGGACAGACTTAAAGTTTAAGCGAAGCACAAGTAAGTTAGGTCTTGCACTCTAAAATTGTCAAAACGTTTGGTATGAAATTAAAAAAATGAAGTATGGAAGACCAGTAACAGCTGCACGGCTCGAGGAAAACATATTATTTTTCTTGTTTTGTTTTTTGTTTTGCATTTTGTTGGCCGCAGGCCGCTAGACTAAGTCAAAGTTTTAAAGGACCACATTTTACCGAGGCAATTTGAGTATAGCTTCTGTAAAGTAATTATAAAATTATGCCGTATCAGGAACATACATTTCAGACAGATTAATCAACAAAACAAACGTTGACCAATAAATATGAATGATTTCAATGATATAAATAAACATATTTGGGAATTCTTACAAAGTGTCAGTATTCAGAAAGTAGTGGCCACACATGAGTGCTTACTCTTCATGGGCGGGGTATAGATTATTTCACATGTGGGATTGTATTAGTAACTTTTTAAAGTATCATTTATTGACTATATTTGTAAACAAACAAACAAACAAACCAGCAAACAAACACCGTTCCATTGACAAATATGACCACAAATACAAATCTTTATTGGGTTCTTTATTTTAATCTGATATGGAAATAATCACACGCAACAAATAAACAAACACGCACAAACAAATAAACGAACAAGGAGCCTGAGTTTCCTATGGTATAATTGGCTGGGTTGCCGTTCTTTTTGGCTATCGAATTAAATGAAGAGTAACTGTCAAAAATGAACATTCATGCTTGTAAAACAGGTTTACGAACATTCCACCTCAGGTTGGCTAGTTTGGGTTACGGCTTTATGATTAGCTTCTTCATGGTTTTATAAGTATCAGCTCGGCTAAAACACTATCGCCCCATAGTATGCACTCTACTTATGAGTATTAATGAGAGAAAAAATTACGTCCGTCCTTTGCGATCAGCGCTGTTGTTTTCAGAAATCATTCAAATTTTGTACAACTTCATTTACATTATCTTTTAATCTAACAACCTTAATATGTCCGATGTCTTTTCTTAGGATGACAGGTTCAATATAACGGACGATGGCATTCTGGTCACACGTGGCTTTTTGGATTACGATATAGACGCTCATTACAAGCTGCACATTTCATTCACGGTAAGTAGCTGAATAATATGCAAGCTGATGCACTTTTTGAACCTACGAAGAGACACACATATGCATGAAAGTATGAACAATCTTTGATTTGTATGGAATCCACTATCTTGCTTGTAGTGGTCGCAGAAACCATTGGCGCCGCTATTTCTCAAATCACATTATATAACTTGTACTTGTACCCGCAAATTTGTGCCATGAAGAAGTAAAAAGGTTTATGCCAGTCGGTAGATTGAGCCCAACCCCTTTGATGTATTTCATTTTGTTTGAATCAACAAAGTATGCGCTGTAAATTTGCAAACCATATGAGCGAAATTTAAGAATTGAGAAGAGTAAAGAATCAACGTAAAACTTGTACTAGTCACGACATTGCGCCTGATTGTATATGTTTTGATGATCAAACCATAAGATAAATTTATAGGATTACGAATGAGTAAGCCGCTCTTTTAAAACGTGGTCTTTCGAAACGTTTGCGAACCGGTACCTACAAGCAGTTTCTTTTAAATGTATTCGGTAAGGAATTAAAAATATAGATCTTGTATAGGATTTCGCTAACTGGTTGTAATAAACATGGTCCGAGGTTTAAACGGGTACAAGAACTAAAATTTCGATGTCATTGTTTCATGATCTATTATGGTATACCTCTTTATGACTTGGATATGATAGCACTTCTTTATAATTGTATTGAGAGCAGCATATCTTTAACATCACTGCTGGGTACTTTGCATAAGTACGGTAACCCATGACTCAAATCATAATGGTTGCTTCACCAAATGTTGCGTGTTTTCATCTCGGGGCAGGTATAGATACTTCTAGATCAAGTTAAAATGTTATCCTATGATACGTCGGCAGAAATACGTATGCAAAGAACTAAAATGCCACCGAAGTCTTGGCCGGGCACGTTATAACAACAAGGCATAATTTATTGAACCACTCATTTTTGAGAGTGGGGATTTAGCCGAGCGGTTCTGTCTGTTGCCTCTCCGCTTGGCGACTGATGCCGTATGTTGTGAGTTCGAACCCGATTGAACACTAGCCGTATTATATAACAATATGGCGATGATATGTGCGTCGGATAAAGATCTATGACTAATTTACCCGCCTTAAAGTATTTATTGGCACAAATCCTCTTTGCAGGTGTTAGATCATCGTCAGACTGAATGCCTATGAAATGACGTGTGGGCGGGTCAATGAAAATAAAGAATTAGTGATGACAATGCCACGCCAAAAAGTTGTATTTGCAGAAAATAATGTCCATTTGCTATGATTTAAGTGGTCAGGTTGACTTAGGCTAG
Source organism: Ptychodera flava (assembly GCF_041260155.1). Lineage (NCBI taxonomy): Eukaryota > Metazoa > Hemichordata > Enteropneusta > Ptychoderidae > Ptychodera > Ptychodera flava. The sequence goes on from NC_091940.1 coordinate 8,934,093, forward strand.
GGTTAGAATTTAATTGCTTCAAACATTTTTCTCGCCAATGTGCATTTTCAATCAACCAGACACTGATTTGCAAAAAAAAAATGTTTCAGTCCAAGCTCAAGACAAATAAGCATCACGACAGGTAGCGAACATGATCTATCAAAAGTTAAATGTCAAAACAATTTTCTTTGCGAAGTAGCTTCTTTCGCCGAAGGAAATTACTGGTTGGCACCATCATTGCAATTACAATGTAGTGATGACTTAGCGTACCATGGAATATTCATATGCCGCAGATTTGACGCATACACAGAATTACACTAAACTGCCGCAGATTCGACGCATACACATAATTACACTGAACGCTACGCTTTGATATTCATTGGCTTATACACGACCTCTCTGAGAAAATAGGCGTATTTCTTTTTAAAGTGATAAATTCGCTTCAATCGTTATTAATTTCTCGAAAAATATTCAAATAACACGATTGGAAATATTTTGGGATAATAGGATATTGTAGTAATATTGGTTTATTCAGTAAATTTAAGCTCATCTACTCTTCTGTTTTTGCAATTCAAATGTTTTTAAGGATAATCTGTAATATTGTAACTTTCAGCTATAGGATACCCGACACTTTTGATAAATTTGCACAATAAATAGATTTGTACCATTTCAAAATGACAGATCCTATTGTTTTAATTGAAATTGTTATTATTGTTTTGTTCATTCCTCAAGTTTTAGTAATGTGAGAAAATAGAGGGTCATGTCATGTCCATGCCTTGAACAATAGAGAGTCATGTCCAAGGTGGCCCTGAAAAATAGAGGGTCATGTCCAATGTGGCCCTGAATAATAGAGGGTCGTGTTCAAGGTGGCCTTGAAAAATAGAGGGTCATGTCCAAGGTGGCCCTGAAAAATAGAGGGTCATGTCCAAGGTGGCCTTGAAAAATATAGGGTCATGTTCAAGATGGCCTTGAAAATATAAGGTAGTGTTGTAATGAACAATTTTTAGACATTTTCAACTTTTCAATTTCAAAATATCTTTTTGATACAAATATTTCACCAACTACTTGAACTCCTTGTATTTTTTAAGTAGATAGAATAAAAAAATACAATTTTAACTATTTTACTTTGCCTTATTGAGGTACTAACTTCAAAAGTATGAAATACCTTAGTTTCCTGAACATCTACCACACAATGAAAATGACAGTTTAGCAAAATAGGAGAGTTTACAATGTACTATCAGCAGTCAAACAAAGTAGTGGTTATAACTGTTCGAAAAATCGCAATATGACAACCGTGATATATCAAAAACAGGTAAAGGATCAAAATTTGTAAGATTCAAAACATTCTGCAGAATTATATGATAAGTACAGTTTGCAAAATTTTTGTCTATTTCACTGTATTTACATTTGCAAAAAAAGCAAATTTGACTAGATTTAGTAAAAGGCAGTTAACTTAACTTTGTTTAGAAGTAGATTGAACAAAATTAAGAAATTTACCTTAGTCTGTAGCAACAAATTATGGTCTGGTGCCTTATTTTTCAATAATATTTGACAAACTTTTCAAAATCCTATAAACCCAAAATATTTCCAATCGTGTTAAATTTACCCATAGACTTTTGCACTTGCCTCCAAATACCTCGCTTGCAGTTTTGCAAGCTCCAGACGCACACGTGTGTGCTCGTTCCATCAATGTATGAGTAGTCTATGAACTTCGCTGTGTATGTATGTGAGTGCGTAGGTTGGTGGCTACACGAACACAGTATATACTTTTAGTGTACGAACATGTATAAAACGCAAAGACTCAGGTTTATGGATCCATTTTAGCATTTTTTTCCAAAATTTGAATCCCTGAAACGTCTTTCTTTTGGGGAAAAAGTGTTTGGTCATATAGTTGTGGTAAATGCCAGAAAGATTCATAAGAATGAAAATTAGCTACGCAACCTATCATTTTTTGCACGCTTTCGTTTCAGTGAAAAACTGAGAATACGCATTTTTGAATAGAACAAAAGTATGCGCACTTTTTGAGACAAAAAGGTGTTTGATTTCTTCAATGACACAGCCAATGAAAAATGAAACACATATCGGATGTGAGAATCAATACGTGGCAGTGTTAATTGAAAACAAGCGCCAATGAACCTGAGCTGCTACTTTAACCAATTTTAAGCAGCGTCATATCGTTCTCCTAATATGGGCCCTTATACAAGCACTTTGATTTAATGTTTCACCCCATGGTCTAACGTTCTCAATGACCTACAGGACACCAAGTACCAAAAGGTATAATAAAAATTCCTCATGTAATCTTGTCATTTTGGCAATGTCTGTAATAGGAATGTTTACTTGAATACGAGGCGACTTTGGCAGTGACTCTACAAGATGAAAAAGATTGGCCACCCTTTTACAACTTAACGTGTGAAACTCCAGTTTACAAGGATCGATACTTTTACAGCGTAAGTTGTTGTTTTGAAATACGTTTCTGTAACCAAAGAGATGAATTACATTACTTTCTTACACAAAACTGTGATCCAATTATACAAAGATACATTTACTCAATCATCCATGAAACACAGTTTACCCATGTTTGCTAGACTACATTGAATTTCAGCGGTCTAAAATAATGTAAATGTTGTGCATGCAAGATCTCAAGCTCTGTGTCTAAGCTATTTCTTATGGTCAATAAACATTGAACTCAAAAATGACAAACGTGTAGAAGGTATTAACATACTAAACATACGGTTGATTAATTCTTAAACTCGAAAGAAATATGACATGAACCAGGAGGAACGATGGTAAATAATGTATTTTATTTTGTCTTTCAATATTTTTTGCAGCACGATCTCTTATTTGATATGTTTATTGGCAATTACAGAATGTCTACATCGGATTTGGAATTTCTAGCTATGATCCTCGAAGTAGACACTGACAATGGCCGGTGTAAGTCACTCTTAAATAAAATTTCGAATACTTATATCATTGGCAGCAATCTTACATCAATAATAAAAATTAGAGACTTTTGGGGATTTTGTTTTTTGTTTCTTTGAATATTTTTTGCCACTTCGACAACAAAATATGTTCCTGGCCACCATTGCCAACAGGACATGAAACATAACTGGTCTCGTTTGTTCTATTGAATTCAGAGGGTGTATTAAGATGTAATCATTATTGATAACAGTGGCCTCTGTATTGCTGGAGATTGAGGGTGTATTAAGATGTAATCATTATTGATAACAGTGGCCTCTGTATTGCTGGAGATGAAATTTTCACCCAGCATAAAATTTGCTTTCCAACAATGTCGTTAGTGAAATTATTCAAATTTACTGGTAGTTGTGGTTTATTAATGGAATTTTCCGCATTTGAGATTGCATTGCTGGTGATGTCAGAGACAGCAGAGTAAGAAAATGCATTTCCTCCGTAAACCAATTGCAGTTGCTATCTCGCTGTAAATCAGCCTTGAAAGTTTCCCTTTTGATGATATCATTTCCGCAACCTCGATTGCCCAAAGATGTAATGTTTTTCTTTACAAATAATCGTTTTCGCATGTCTTTTTCATTGTATAGGTGGCATTGACGTCTTCTTAGATTTATTTGACCCCTTCACATTCCTTTGCGGTTTACCGTACACATTCATCCAACTAGACGAACCGAAAATTCCGAAGCCTAAAACGAAGTTTTACAAAGGAAGGGTATGTACATTTTGCAACATCAAAAGTGACTTTTTATCATGTTGATCTTATGATATTTTCAGTCTATTTTATGGAAAAATATTCTTTGCATGACCAAAAGTAAGTTTCGTTCTATGCAAAACTCTTACAATTAAAAGTATTAATGAGATATTATTTAGAAATACTATGTAATAAATAGCTACATGGGTCTAATTAAGGTAATCATAATGAGTATAACAATCACACATTTGTGAATACAAATACTAGAGTAGTTAAATTTAGTTACATACTAAAAATAAGGCTATCGATTCAAAAGATGACACCAGAGATAGGTCGATTCGCCTTTATTATTCTGACTATTTTCAGTGTCCATTCAGCCCTTTTCAGAGCCCGTATCTTGTTATAGAACCATACACTTAACATGTCAAGGGAGAATGTAAATAACAAACAAATTAGAGGTTACTCTTCTCATCATTGCCACCGGAAGTGTTCAAAAATAATAAAATTCATCGCTCACTCATGTTCATTTTGATCCAGGACACGTTTCCCGGGCACTTCTCCCAGAATTCGGCGGTACGCTCTGATTGTATTGGGGAATTATTAGTTGAGGGGTATTCAACAAGCGCTCCTTTATCGATGCTTGTGTCTGCTGCAACTTTACATGAAGTATTGATTAAAACAGTTACGATGAGAACTGTTAACCAAGGTGAGCAAGATAACATTTACCGAAGTGGCTTCGCCTGTACTTTTATAACGGTCTAATTCATGTCAATTGCTTTACCTATTATACATAACTGCCTTACATCACTTTACACACAAAGCCACTCTAACGATAATAGACGATCTTCAGCGGAACGTGACAATTATATGTAAAGAAAATGGAAATCAAGTTAGTAGTACAAGGCCAACTTTCTCTGTGACTCGTCGACATAGATGTATATTTAATGATCTTAAATATGCATACTTTTTTATCATTGATATTCGATAAGCTTAAATATACTTCCTTGGCAACCGTGCGAAATCTCCATTGATTCAAAATCACAATTTTGAGATTCAAAGCAACAATTATTATGAAAGCTATAGCTGCTTTAGTGCTATCAATACATAAAATACATAGTAGCTTTAATAAACGTTAGAGCACAAATGATTGCCTCAAGAGGAAAGACGATTGTCGTTGACTTTTTATAGTTGATGAAAATTATGACTTTTTATTATGTTTATATCATTTTAACATACATTTATTTGTCTTTTTATTTCTCGCTTGCCATGTTAAAGTACAACATAACAATAAAAATAGATTTTCATGAAATATAATGAGATAAATAAAATCGTTATTATATAGAAAACTTGTCAAATGTTGAAATTTGGTACACCGTGTATGTAAATAAGTTCATGAAAGGAGCCTGATAAAAATCTAAACTTTTAAATATCAAGATAAATAAAACACCTCCGTAATGCCAGTTTTTATACCGATAGGTAGCAGTGAAGAGTTGTGCGGCCTATCACCGAGCATTAAACATTGGCAAAATGAGTCTATATTCTCGCTTTGAAAATGTTTTAATTGGTAACTTTTAGATTCTATATCTCTTCCATTTTCGACCATTGTGTCCAACAGGCTGCCCGGAAGGTAAATATAGTTTTTTCTGTGATAAAGACTGCATATGTCAAAACGGTGCTACTTGCCATGGATTCAATGGTGCTTGTAAATGCTCCCAAGGATGGACTGGACCAGCCTGCGATATAGGTAATCGCATTTAATCACTAAAGGGCCGTGAAAACCTCTTTTATGCCTCACTGTATGGATTACTGCATAGGCCAATATAAGCTTGGCTATGATTACTACAACTACAAAACTTCATATAATATTGAAATCAATATATAACGATCATCAAACTTACATCAGTAATAAAACTACAGTGAGTATGGTCGATGATTCGCAGAGGTCAGCTAAAAATCGATGTATGAAGCTATATATATATATATATATATATATATATATATATATATATATATATATATATATATATATATATATATATATATACCGTGTGTGTGTGTTTGTGTGTGTCTGTGTCCCTGTTACAGAAAAAGTCATTAATACATGATTAAGCAAACAATCAGTATGTCAAAGCCATCCACATCTCAGCATATAAGCCACCTAAGTGCTAACGTACCTTACAGGTCTCACAAAAATTCCTTGTATTCCTTGAATCTAATAGCCTATCGTACAATAATTCATTAAATGGGCATTTGAGCTTCTAATTTGTAATCAACAATTACCAACATTTTAATATAGCAAGACCATAAAACAGTTGGAGTGCATTGACGGTTGCATTAAACTTGGTTCAATAATCCTTGTGATAAAGCCCAATACACATATTTATTAATTATGCAAGTCATCGTCAATTATACAAAATCACATTAGTAAAATCTAATCAGACGTAACTCTATCAATGATTATGTTAAATACAAAATTATACTTCCTTCAGGGAAACAGTTTTTAAGTTAAGACAGACACAAAAACTTGACGGACTGACTGACTAACTCTGACGGACTCTCTCCCCCTCTCTGTCTGTCTCTCTCATACACAAACTCATCATTCACTCACAGACGTCCCTTCGAAAATGCGGAAGAAGTGAAAAGAACAACAAAATGTCACAACCTCAGTGCTACCTCATTCAGTGCTAGAAGATTATTTTTTTAAAGGGTCACGTACTGATGTAAGAGTAGTCGAGAATAAATGCAGATAAATTCTTTAGTCTTAATAACTGAATTACCACAGTGAAATTTAGCAGAGGAATACATGTATACTTTCTCGATAACACAATGTGTATTTATTTCATTGCAGCTTTAAAAGAGATTTGGATAACAGCTATGGGCGCTGAGCCGATCTACGGCCAAATGTTCTATCTTTCCTGCCACTACACGTTTAAAACCAACGGTACAATCTGGACATTTTTTGACGGATCGTCGAGTAGAATACTACACGGTGGAAGGGAGCAGATCTCGTATGAACTGTATAGCAGGTCAGTAATGTGTGCCGTGAGCCACCCCAAAGTTCACTTACCTCAGCACTCGCGTATATCAATGGTACATTTGCATTGCTATGCAAACAACGACAAATTACGCCGTAACTTTCATTTATGAGCACGTTTTTAACCAGAACTACTTTTAAATTTAAGCAAACCAAAAATTGATGTCTGTAAGCAATGCGATTTAGCAAGAAAAAGTAAGGGTTGGCATCGAAGATTTCACAGACGATAACTTTGACAGACATTAACAATTACCTATGCTTGTTCGTCGAAGCGATATCGTCTATCTGTGCGCAAACACCTCGAAAACAACGCAATCGCACACCGTCGCCATTGGCATTGCCATAGCACCCAATTATTAAGAAGTTATGCAGCATGTCTTGTTTGTGGAAGAATACTATTTGTCAACATTAAAGATCGGGCAAAAACAAATTAAAAGCGCAGATACAATAAGAAGAATTTGCGATTTCATAAATTACAAGAAAGACATTTTTCGTTATCAGTTGCATAATAGACATTTCCTTTGTAAAAGAAAACTTCCGGACAGCACTTGGAACCCGCAGCTTTTTTCCTTTATAATATACATAGGAAGGCAAAGATCATGCATTTATTTTAATAATTGCAGTTTACTGATATTTGATGAAATAATATAATCTACGTCTAATTAAAAAACATACTTCTGACTGTAAGCATATACGAACCCTTTTCGCATCGTATTATGAAAGATATTTCTCAACAAACAGAGCGAAAATGCAGAAATAAATGGCTTTATACTTTCTTGTATGGATAGCAAAATCTCAAAATAAACAATCTCAACCTGATGATCCAATAACTTAAGTAACAATCCCAACAAGTTAAGATCACCCGGCCGAATCAAGATATCAGTTTGCAGATGTTTAATATAAGAATAATATGACATCAACCAAGGACTTGTCATAAAAAATCTTTTTTCATATTTCAGTCAGCTGACAATCTCTCACTTTGATGGAAAGCGAGTCGGAACTTACCAGTGTTCAGTTACCGATCAAGATGGAGAAGAGTACACTGCTGAAAGTACAGTTACTTATGCAGGTAACTACTTTATGTCATTTTAGCTGATAACTCAACCTAATTGCAACTGTGCCATTGACTTAATTGTACACTAGTTTCCCTCCCTAAACTTTGTCTTTGTATTCTAAAGGGACAATAGGTTAAACGTTTGAAGCTAAACTATTTGATATTATTAGTTCTAGAATCACAATTATATTGTTTTATTCTTGTTACTGGGAAATTAAGATGACATATGAAGTTAAGAACCTTTCAAACATCACTCAGCGTATACATACGCAATGACTTATTTTCTGAAAAATAAATTCTTCTCACGAATCAGTTTCTATTGTCATTATTTGAAACACACTGAACTTTATTAATAAGTTGAACAATGTTCACTGTGACATGATTTGATAGATTTAAAAACTGTTATCAAGATATATATATAAATAAACATTAAAATGTATCAAACCGTACAGGTGATGTGGCTTCAAGTCTAAAATAATGTGTTTATCAATAAAACTGAAATATATACTATGCTAGGTATTTATATCAGCTGCTGATCATATTATATAAATACAATAGCTGGTACATTTTAACAACGCTATGTTTATAATTTTTTTTCATAGATTGTGCAGAAGACTTGTTTGGTGATTTCTGCAACAACACGTGCAATTGTACGCATGCCGTGAGATGTGATCGATCATTTGGTTGCATTTGTCTAGATGGATGGACCGGGAAGATATGCGACTTGGGTGAGAGGCCGTATTCTTCATATTTCTATGATGCTATGAAAATTGTGGGTACCTTGAAATAGAGGGCAAGCGTGACTTAATCCAGTTTTTTTTACTCAACAGACGTCCAGGCTCCAAATCTCACTGGCTGTCCGACTGACAAAACCGTATTAGCAGACGTTGATGACAACTCGGCAATAGTCCAATGGATTAACCCGTCATCAAGTGACAACTCGGGTCAGCAAATGGTTTTGGAATCAAATCGGGAATCTGGCGAGAGATTTGCCATTGGAAAGCATGACATCATCATGTGGGCTTCTGATCAGTCTAATAACACAGCTTTTTGCAATTTTTCAGTAATTGTTGCTAGACTGGAAGAAACTGGTAAGTTGCGTACAATGCTCTGTAATAAAGCAAATCGCATATTCATTTCATTGAAGAAGCATTTATATTTATCCAAAAGTCGTTATTATGGTAAAGATTTCACATGAATATTGCAAAGAAGCTCAGTGCACTGTTGACTAATGACTCTTGAAATGCGACCGCAAAATTATTCGGTATAATATTTTTTATAAAATTCGAAATTTACGGATTATCAGGAGCGCAAACCGAAATACACCATTGTGAAGTGTTTTTAGAAAAAAAATGATTCTGTCACTCCAATGGCCAATGCGAAAAATTACATTTCTCCTGGAGAGACATTGTTCTTAGTCTTTTGACGCAATGAAAAAATACGAAACCTTTCACATGAAACAATTCTCTGGACTGTCTTTAATATCGGTGATGACACTGCACCCCGATCAAACCGTAATAATCAAAACACAAACGAATTCATGAATGAAGAAAGTATCCTCGACTGCACAACTAATAAAAAAACATGACATGTTCGATCAGCTAAATATTCTAACCTCATTTTGCAAACTTATTACCGACAGCTGGAACCGTATTTTTACCAGTTTATTTATGGGTCATACTAGCAAGTGCCGTATTCATTCTTATAATCTTGACTGCGTATGTTGCAAAACAGAAACGACCTTACGTATCTGTAGATGGAAAAGATCAAGAGTTTGACGATTATCTAAAGGCAAGCTGCTCACTATAATTCATGATATATCAATGTAGATGCATATTTTATGTGAATATTAAGTGATGTTTGATAATGTCCGCGCATGAGAATGAAAGTGTGTATATTTTAGTTTCCGTTACATGTCATATAATAGTTAACATTTAGCACAAATGTTGGAGGGTGTTGTCGTAAGATAATTAACTCTCAAACAGAAACCTCTGGATTACGATTTTCTATTGGTGGCTCACATCATATTACGAATGTAATGTATACAGAATTAAAGTTCCAAGCTTCTTCATGTTTGAGAAAGATCCTTAATCAAATTCCTCTAGATGGTGACTATTAACAATGATAAAACTGTTAAAATTTTCAGCCTTACTTATTCTTTCATGTAAATTCGCAAGTAGGGAACAATAACAATAGATCATAGGTTATGAAAGGTACGAGTCAATTGATTTCCCTGGAGTTTTAATTTTTAACTTTTTTTTGTTACACCCATTTTACCCAAAATTTGCTATATCTTTGAGGACTAGGTACATTTACCAATAGCAGTATCAGCGTGGAATGTTAAGAGGAAAGCTTTGAAGATTTCAAAGGAAGAGATGATTGGCGTCGGAGAGTACGGACGAGTCTACGAAGCTCGATTGACCATCGATGGAAGGGAACAAGTAGTTGCTGCAAAAACTCTCTGTGAAAGTGAGTCAAAATTTCTCTTAACGTAGGTTATACAGTAACCACATCGAGAGGGATTGCACATTGTCTTGCCTGGGGAATAAATGATATGAAAGTGATTGGAAACTACGCAAATTTTATGATATCCGTCACATAGCTATGTGTCGAGAAGATTCATCATTATTACTGTCGACGCAAACAAGAAGATTGGCGAGACAGTGCTTCAACTCAGGCGAAACCCTTGTGAGCTGTTAAAGTAAAGACATGGTCATGTACGATCATATGATTATTTTTTCATCAACAGCGTGTACGAAATTCAAAATTCTAAACTATGAATAAACGGTACAGGAATCTCGAACTCAAACAAAAATATACATGGTATCATCATTGATGGATGATGGAGTCAACTTATCGTGATTCTCTCTCTGATTCTAATACTGTAGATTTTCGATCGGAATCACACTCGCATTATACGGCACCCAGTCACCTAGCGAAGGTATCAAAGTCAAAAAGCGTTCGGCCAAATCCAAGTCTTCTTTGAATAATATAGTCACACGTAACCCACTCTTTTATGTGTTTTAAACTAGATTTCGTGTATACTGTATTCTTATCTAATCAGTCAGATTTTGCTTGATCGTGCCTACTGAACTTTATTTTTTTCGTTTCTATTCAGCTCGATCAGATGCTATAAGCCGGAAAAATTTCGTCAACGAAGTACGGTGTCTAATGGAATTGGCAAACCATCCAAATATTATTTCTTTTCTTGGCATTGAAATCAGCGGAGGTAGGACTATATTATTCTAAAAAGCTTTATACTATTACCAACACTAGCAATTTGACAAGGATATAAGGTGTAATAGAACAGCTACCCAAATTATGTAGTCAAGTTTTGTCGTGAGTAATGAAGGCGTTCTTGACCAATGAAAATATCTATAATCTTAACCACTAGACAATACGTGAATCACATGCGTAATTGTTTTCAAAGTTCCCATAATTTGCTTTATTTGATATAAGTTTACAAAACCCTTTCAAATGTTATTTACCATAAAAGCAAATTCATTTACTTTTGTAAATGCTTTCTTTCTTCAAGATTCGAAATACATACTGACAGAATATGCATCCGAAGGTGATCTGAAGACCTACCTTAGATCACTGACATTTCTCAGCACAGAAACAGAAACGCGACTGATAAAAGTTGCCAGAGACATCGCCAATGCTCTGTCGTTCATGTCCATGAAAGGTGTGATGCACAAAGACATCGCTGCTCGCAATGTCTTCCTGACTAGCGATTTCACAGCCAAGATCGGAGATTTTGGACTTGGACGAGATGTTTACGAAAGACTTGGGAGTGACTATCATTCACTCTTGTGGGTGGGTTTTTGATAGATTTCGCTTGGTGAAAAATCATTTGAGTCTTCCTTTGAACAAGGAAAATGTTGCCGTCCTTTAAAAAGGTACTCACATACAGATGTTCGACTGCAATGACAAAAACCTCATGTAAACATTCAACCGTGTAACAGGAATGTTTGTTATTATTCGTGACTTTCGTTTATGAAAGACTTCGAAGTGAATCATTCACTCACACGGGTGGGATTTGATATCTTTTCTCTTTAAATCGTTTTTTCTTGTTTCTTTGTTTACTTTTATTTATTTATTTTTATTTATTTATTTATTTAATTTTTGACCTAGGAATTGAAATACTGCCCTCCTTGTGAAAGGTGTTGCATTATTGAATGTGCCTTCTAATGGCAAGAGGTTTGTCCCGGGATGATACGCATCACATTTACTTTTTGTCCACAGTAACTGTCGTTATATATATATATATATATATATATATATATATATATATATATATATATATATATATATATATATATATATATATATATATATATATATATATATATATATATATATATATTCTCAGGCAAATCAACACTGTCGATTCCCGTTGCGATGGATGCCTGTAGAATTTCTCGTTGATGGAACCTTTACACTTGAAGGAGACAGGTAAGATTAAGATCCGAAGAATGAACACATAAATGAGGCTTAATATATGTCATTTCAATAATCTGTGATCAATAATAATGAATTCGATCACATCAATATGGTAAACATGATAGCATTACATGTACATCCGTCTGTATCGATGAGTTTTCCCGAAACATTTTAGGATTCAAATTACCAATAGTGTTTGTTACACAATTGGAATGTTCTGTTGGCATTACTTTTCTAGGATTACTTCTCATCTGAAATATGAATAAAGTGTTCTCTTATTGCTGTGTACGTGTCGTTCCTAATGTCCTGTTACGTAGTAATTTTGTACCTTTTTATTCATATCACAGATGGTCATACGGAATACTACTGTGGGAAATAGGTTCACTAGGTAAGTGCTGAGACTCATCATATAAAAATGAAAGTAGACCCTCGTACGTGAAACAGCGAAAACTTTCCATCACACTACGTTTGCGGTAGTTATATCAGATTCAACAGTCTAACGTTGCATTTTGGTCGTTTGACTAGGCGGTTCTCCATTGATGGATGTCCGAGTGGAAGATTTAATTGAGTATTTACAAAAAGGCTGTAGACCTTTAAAACCAGAAGGATGTACACCTACAGCGTAAGTAATCGTGTCTTCCAGTATTCGATTCTGTAGCCTAGTATATCCATGGGAATATTTTTAGCTCTATGGTATATCCAAGTTACCGAAATTATTTGAACTGATAGTAAATCAACAGATAGCGTTTTCTTGTAAATTTATCCTTATCACCATGACAGTTATTATCTTTTATCAAACAGAGCCTGAGGGGAAAGTAATTCTTTAATATGATTTTACCAAAAAGGAACGAAACTGATTGCATATTGTAAATCATTCATTAATCATCACAATAGTTTAAATCATCTTCTATATGGTGATGTTCTATGGATCAATATTGTTCTGCCATCCATCAGCAACGGAAGCAATGTATGTTACATAGTAAAGAAGACATTAGGAAATTGAGAAGTTTACAATACTAAAATTTCTTTTCAAAGAAAATAAAGATGTTGCCAGCTCTGCAGTTTTAGGTGATCTAGGCTAGATGGATATTCACAATTTGCTTGAGAGATTACGTGTAAATTACCTGGATAGATTATCGAAAATGAACATTTATAGGTGGACCAAAGTAGCCTTGATTGCACTTAATAAATCTTATCAAAGTAATGCCAAGTTAGTGACGGGGTCAACCAGAGTATGTACAAGATATTCTCATTGACAACAGATTAGATCATCTCTATAAACCAGACCCTCAAATAAATACAAGATGGCTGACTAGATTGAGAATTCTGAATAACCATGATGTCTTGTTTTTGTTTAAACAAACCACTGAAATATGAAATCTCTACAACTCTATTCCTGCAGCTGGGTCAAAAACGATAATACACGAGAAAAACATGTGAATGACCCTGGAAGACCATTATGACATTTCTGTATTTTATAAAATTAGAACAAACTTTATTGATCTCGAGGGATATAAACTCTACTGGGCAAATTATAAAGGCAATTGAAAATGAAAACTTTGTTGTGACGAAATAGAAGATACCTACCACTTCCTTTTTTACATGTAATGTATAATTACACCGTACACCTGCATTTAAATGAGGTACTTTCAGAATCTGGTAACAGTAATGTTCTAAAAAAGTTGAACTCTTTGAACTTGAACTTTAGGTACAACATTTTAATTTGTAAGACGACCTTGCGGGAGATAGACGACACAATGTTACAAAAAATTGACCAAGACATACATGAAACTCTCTGGAAAATAAGAACCACTGCTCTTAAAGACTCAAAACTTATTTGTGTTTAATGATGTGGGTCTTTTGGGGTGTGGGTGTGGATCTTTTGTACATATGACACTGCTTTTTTTTCTGCAGTTTTTGCTTTTGTTTTTCAAACCGTTTCAAAGGTAAAGAAAAAAATAAAAAAGGATTCTTCTGCTAAGAGAAATATACATTAGAAACGCAGATAGCATAAGCCGACTGCCCTCTCTTTCAGCACCTATAATGATTTAAGATCATTAATACTGTACCAGTTGTGCCTAGATTCATCATAAGAATGTTGATTATCGTAGACTTTGACGTTTCATTTCTCGTAGATACCAGATTATGCAGCGTTGTTGGCATGAAGAGAGATACAAGCGCCCAACACCAGACCAACTCATGGCTGACTTCGATTGTATGTTACGGATGCCAGCAAATAGTTCTCAAGTACGTTTTTCCTGTTGTCCTAGACATTCTTTTTCATTTGTAACATGTAAAAAAATTGTAGGAATACAACAAGTGGTGGTCACTAGTTGTATAAGCTGCTTTCTGTGTATCTTTGAATTCATTACTTCCAGATATCCATAACATTACAACTTCAGTAATTTCATCTTTTGCAGAGATTCTTTACCGCAGAATTCAAAGAAATAAACAACAAGACAACCGATGATCAATCGTATGAATAAAATGAATTGTTCTAATGTGTGATTGGAATAATTGATACCAGTTCCCTATATTGCCAAAGGCTGAAGGCGTTGTGTGCAACCTTAACGTTCAGCTTAAAAAGGGTGTTTATCAGTCTTATCAGTTTTGCCGTCTGTGTATAAAATGCTGTCTCTGTTACGTGACTGTCTAGCACATTGTCTGGAATGGCGGATATTTTTTGAAGTGATAGCACCATAATATTGCGCTGTTGGTTGGAATAGCATTGTATTTCGATTATATCTCTAGAATGATATAAATTTAAAACAAAATAAACATTGACTAGGGATATACTATATGTATATGATAGTTTTCTGTCTGCCTCTTGTGACAAATTCCTTTTAAGTAAGATTTTAACCAGAATTCAACATTGACGTGTATTAGCAGTCTATATGGTACATGTAGATGTGAATATTTTCATTTTACCTCTGTACTTAAATTTCAGATTAAAATTGTTGCTTTCAACAATACTCAATACTTTGATATTGGTTTGATTTTGTATGGCTACATGTTCGGCATTTGATTGAGTCGTAAAAGCACTGTTTCGCTGCCCGCTTATCAAGTCGCAATTTGCCACTAAAAGTGATATGTGCTTAATTGTGCAATGTCATCAGCATGTACTGTAAAACACTCGACAGAAACAGACACATTATCATAAATAACAATATCCAGTTATGTCAGAAGTTGATTTTGTGACCCGTGGGTCACAAAGTTTAATGGTCGTGATAAACAATTACTCTGGTGAAATGCTTCGAGAATGGAACAATAAACCCACCCGCAATAACCAGCTATAATGACAGTGGAAATTAAGGAACCCGAATTGGCGCGTTGTTGCAACACACTGTCGCAGAATTAACAAATAAAGTGTCTGAAACCGTGTTCAAATCTAGGAGAACGTCATTTTAATTTAAAGTGTCAAAGCACTTGCAAAAATGATACCTTCATGAACCTATATGAGTCCTGTTGAGTAGGTCTTGTTATTTTAGTAAATAAAAATGTTAAAACGATATGATACCATTACAATAAAATTAAAATTTTATACCATGTCATCAAGTGCGTTGGGCTGTGAGTGGTATAGAATGCAGCAGTTTCAGTAGAACTGCAAAAGACATCCATGCATAAAGTCTGAATAAAATGTTTTTCAAACATTATTTACTTTGTCAAGAACCGAAAGTGTCACTGTAGCAAAGACCTACGAGATCTAAATATAAAATGATATCATAAATAATGGATGACATGCGTGATTTGGATGACGAAATGTGGTATAAAAGATAAGGGGTGTAGAAAAGTGATGCGTTGTCCCCCGACACAAGAGTAAACAACAGAGCTGGCGATATAGGGGATGTGAACTGATTAGATGAGTAATAAACAGAAATGTGACAGGTGCCTCAGTCACAAAGTAGTGGCAACTTTAGGACATCTTGTTCCTTAAAGTCTCAAGTTTTCATTTCGAACTTAAGGAACCTCTAAATAAAGGGATAAAGGTATTCTAGACCATCGGCATTTGACTAAAGGATAGAAAGCAATGATTTGCAGTTTCGTATCTAAAATGCTGGCAACCTGTCGGTGAACTTACCTAGTTACTTAATGGTGAACTTACTTAGTCGGTTACTGTAAACAACTCTTTTTTGGTTGGAAGCGGTGGCCGACTGGTTTTGTGTGAGGCCTAGCAGCTAGGCGATGTTGCCGTGAGTGTGTGGGGTTCGAATCCCGTTTGGGTTATGGTAAAAATTTATTTCTTTAACCTGAGTGGACAGTTCTGCTGGTGGATATTTACTTGTCCCCGAGTCTGTCTGATAGTTCAGTAAAGTGTTTCGTGCTTTTCCGATTACTATATGTGTGTGTACTGTGTCTGTGTGTCATCTGCTCCACGCACACTGTGTTGCTCGGTCGCGCACAGAATTGTAACATCTAAGTCTGTTACTGTGATCAACTGGTTTTGTGTGAGGCCTAGCAGCTAGGCGATGTTGCCGTGAGTGTGTTGGGGTTCGAATCCCGTTTGGGTTATAGTAAAAAAATTATATTAATATAATTTGTATATGTTCCAAGGATATTTCATGGTCCGTTACGACTGGAGATTGTTAAGAGTCAGCCTGCAAGTTTATCGTCACATATTTATTTTTCTCTGGCATGTATGCTAGCCTACTCTAGTCTATACTGAATGCTGAAAATTCGTTTAGAAAATGAAATTCTGCCTGGCTTACGTTTTGAACTTTAACAGCGCTACATGGGTGTACTCTTTGTGCATCAGCGAGGCCGTGTGGCATTGGAATTGTACTACTCTTGCTAGATTGTCTTTGTAAAATGGTGAATAACTCCTTAATCTACAATAATTGGTATCTAAGGAAAAACCGCTCAGATATTTTGAAATAAAGGTCAATTCACTTCCTAGAAGGTTTATGGGGTCAACATGCTAAAATGACAACTAAATGATGTTCAGCAACACTGTAAGGTATTGCCTGGAAACACAAGAAGGTATCAGCCATAGTAACGTATGGCGACAGAGTATCTTAATGGCGATGTGTTTCTTACCAGGGAAAGCTGACCAATTTCAAGAGGAGGCAAGAGGACTGAATGTCAATCAATTATCATGCTAAACGGTACAGGAAGTGACGTCATCATATACACGTGCGCACACATGTTGTGGCGATTATCATCGGCTCATACTTATCCTAGGTAAATGGATTAGTTGGTGTTAGGTTTTCGGTACGAAAACATTGTTATACTTGTTATACTTAGATTTTGTATATTACAATAATCTAAAACCACCACTCTATGCTCTTGATAGCCTCATTGCGACTATCTAATCATACGTTCGTAAATGAGTTTTTATACTTACTTCATGGATTAAGAATTTTCGGGAATTTTTTTTTTAGTTTCCAAGTGAAAAGCGCCTTCGAATATTGAGCAAAATAAAGCGGCTATCGATAAAACTGAAAAATATTGTATCGAACACAAACGTTCCACTGACTTTTGTACGGCCACTGTGGGTAAAGGTGAAAGACAAAGAAATTCCCTTTTCTTTTTGCATCTTGTCACAAGTATGCACTTAGGGAGCTGTAATTATTTACGGCCTGGGGGTAGGAAGAATCGTAGGGGGGTCATTCAAAAGAATGAAAGCTAGAAGGGGATTGCTCAAAATGTTGTGATAAAGAAGGGGGATTACTCAATTTTCGGTGCCAAATGAATCGAAACCAGTTCTCAAAATTCTGGAACGAGGGGGGACACCCCATCTCGTGCTCTCTCCCTTGGGATGTTCTAACAGTTTTTCTTAGTAAAAATAAAAATTGAAAACACCTTTCAGATTGCACGGGACTGCACCATTGCACATATCAATTTCTAAACATTTCCACGCAAGAAAGGGGACAGCCCCTCTGACACTTCCCCTCAGCCTCCGGCTTGTTCTTTCCCTTTAATTTCAAATTCTGCTCTGTCAGATATCCAAGTGAATACACTGTTATGATACCCATCCAAATTAAACAATACTAAATGGTTGAATACTGGTAATAGCGTGAGATTTTATATCTGAATTTTGTTGCGACTTTGAATTTCTTTTGTTTGTTTCACCTTTTTTAACTCTCATGAGATAACCGACGATAATCTAGCGGGGACAGGAGGATTCAAAAGGTCTTGACTAGTGCTGTAGTTTTGTATATTGATATTTAACTTTTCTGGGGGGATAAGTCAAAATTTCTGCGTTAGAGAGGGGGTTTACTCAAATTCTCCGATGAAATTCCTCCGACCCTCCCCCCGCGCCGTAAATAATGACGGTTCCCTTAATTTTAGTTGCGCAGTGCGGATGGTAGCCTCGTTTAAATTTGGCAGAAGTCAACCGAAGCACACTCTTTTACGTAACGAACATTATGAGGATGGTCGGAATGCCTTTTGTGTTTATTCTTTCTTATGAGATAATTCATTGGAGGCAAGTATTTGTGCAGCGTGCCTTGTCACTGATAATGGCTCCATGTTAATCATCAGGCGTGTTAAGCGTTTTATTCTACATAAGTGTCAGCTATGCTCAAAGAATGTAAACGGTGTTCAAATATATGTTGTAACCACGGGGATTTATTCAGGGACAATAAACACTAATATGATAAAAACCAAATAAGTTTCGTTGTCTACAAATTTTTTCTGTCTGCCTTTCTGTTACCTGTACGCTCTGCTCGCTTGACGCGCGCGTTTGTAAGTGCGTTCGTAGCAAGATGTGTTCACTTTCGGTGAACTCTTGCTTCCGCGCGCGATCTGAATATTTTGTAGGATTATCGAGTCTGACATCTACTTCGTCTTCCTCTCCCACTGAAAGAATAACTACTCTTCTGTCACTGACTCATTTGCAGAGCTATGGTCTTCAACTGAGCGCAGTCCAATAAGAGCACTACACTCACAGTAACTCACGCACCACTGGTGTGCACTCTGAGACGAACTTTTTACTGTTTACTTTGCACAATCTGTATAAATTTTACCACAGAATTGAATACTACTATATCATAGGTACAGTATTGTGAACAGCATACTTTAATTCAAACTAACTGTATAAGGTAAAGAAAGGGGAGCAATAGCTATAAAAGAGCCACCAATGAGACGATTTGATCACCAAAAGCTTCAGAATCGACAAGAACTCAGGTTTTGTTTATGTCTTATAATTTTCTACACATGACAGAAATTTATTGAATATACTGTAAATTACCATTGAATTGCCTCTTACCTTATGCTACATAAATAATGACCGTATGAAATGTGTCACTTATTGACGCCACTCGGACACACAGAGCAGGGCGTTATCCCATCCACTTGTTAACATCACAGTGCCCACTGATCCTTTTTAAATGACATTCCACTGTTCTAGAAAGAGATCCACTTGTTCTTGTGATACCAATATTGGTATTTGTTACGACATGAGAACGTAATCAAATGCATGTTCGAGTATTTTGTGGCGTCCTGATATACGGCTGCGCGGGAGAAAATGATTGTATCGTTTCAGCATTACATTTACCAAGTTGACTCTTAGACAAATGTGTATCATGTTTCGGTTTGAATCGAATCTACTTCATTTGTAAGTTCTATGACGACAGACAAATAATAATAAAAGCTGCAATCAACTACAATTCTGCTACAGACAATTCCAAACGCGGAAAAATCTCTATCACCGTCTAAAATTAGAAGTCCTGTGACACGAGAGTGACACGAAATTAAAATGTGATCGCAGTCCACGAGAGCAATTGGCTTCGCGAAGTGGCAGCCTCACCTCGCTCAGCTCTTATAGCTACAAAGGGATTTCGAAAAGTGAAATATGGTGCAGCATAATTCTTTACTTTTCTGTTGAAGTCTAGAGGGTGCCCTTAGTATGAGCTTCAATCTCTATGTCTAATTCTCATACGTCTTAGGAGTAAAGTTCACAATGATATGCCAGAGCTAGCGATCTCAGTGGATGCGTAACACTGTACCATGCTTTGTGCCTATTTATTTTTTGTTGATTAATTTCTCTTACGCAGCATATACTATTTTAAGTGATAATTGGTTTTCGAACACTTGATCATGTTCTTCTGTCGCAATTCAGATGGTATTTAATACGGTGTTTTTAATAGGTTTCGAAATCATAACATACGGAATCTAGTCACGTAGCGGAAAAGCAAAAGACAGAACCACTCGGCTAAATATCCACTCCCAAAAAAGTGGTTCAATAACCGGGCTAAGTTGTTACATTTCTCTGACTACGACCCCTCCACATCCCACATTCACGCTTGTACACTCATTATCACACATAGCACACAAACTTTATCGAAACAATCAATGCATCACACGTTCCCGTTTTGAGGACATTGCCTTCTGCAGGGTCAGATTGTAACCTCATCAACAAATACATCATATGCTACTAACCGTCGAGCTTAACTGGAGGTTTGCCTTACCTTTGGCCCCACACCTCTATTGACCCTATCGTATTCGGCAGGTATGTTGCACATGTGCAAAATCGTCTTAGGGTCACATATCTTAAAACTGTCCGTATTCTGCATCCAGAATGTGGTTTCTAAAACCCGCTTACAAACAATTGTCTTACTTTAAAAGGGATAGCGAGATTTAAGGGAGCCTCAATATGTCGTAAACTCCCCGTCATCCCAGATACCCTGTCGGCCATTGGTTTCAGCACAACTTTACTGATACTGATGATTTTAGTGTCGTTTTCTTATATTTAATGATATGAAACGCATCAGCATTCCAGCCAAATTTGGTGTTTATGCTTTGCCGGGTCGGTCTGGTGGACTAGAGGTGTTCACACCACATGGACTTTGGCATTATTTTATATCGGGTTTGATTGGACTTGATAGGTCCATGGTTACACGTGAAAATAGGTTTCCTGGTTCTCCTTATAATCATGTAGAATTTTTTTGTTAATATTAATTTATTTGATAATTGTGTTGATCATGGATGTCACATTCTTAGTACACCTGTAGTCCGATCAGACAGATGACACCATCATTGAGTTTGCATGAAGATAAAGAATGGGAATCAATATAAATCAAGGCGGAAGCCACGCATTGACTGGCAAACGCTAAATAATCTGGACGAATAAACCATCACCGTTTAACTTATCACGGACCCGGGACTTGCAGTCCGTTAAGATTAGTTAATTTGTTTTTCTAGTAGCGAAATTTGCACGGCGACCTCCCAAATTTTATTCTTGAATTTGAAAGGTCACTTGAGGAACAATGGTCGCGGTCTTTTCGAAATCATTTTCACTCCAAGCTTGACAGAGCCGGTTGCTTTTAGTCGATGTTTCAGGACGTGTGTACGCATCAGTTACAGCGCCCTCTCTCAAAGACAAAATAACAGTATAACTGTAATTCCGTATTCCATGCCTGTATTTTTTCACACCTGTAATTTTTTTTTGTACCAGTTTTTTCATTTTATTCCTGTTATGTTTATTTCATGCCCAGATTTTTTTTTAATTTTGTGACCTTTGAACCTACAGCTACAGATACTTCAACCCAAAACATGCGCCACTCAAATACACTTCGAATCGAGTTTTTATTCGAAAATCGGAAATTTACACAGCACAATGCGGCCATCAAATACTCTCGCTTGCCATTTTCTAACATCTAGATGAAAAGATACTTGTGAATAGTAGCTAATCGGTACCATTCCTGAGAGTAGATTGGATTACGGTGATGGTCTAGGGCGACTCTGTGTTGAGGGGCTGATGCCTTGGGAATCAACAAGAAACTTAACTTAAATAAACTTAAATAAACACGGTGATCAAAATCTGCCAACAATTTGCATGATCGGGATACTTGTATAGGACGGTCAAATACGAAGCATGTTAGTCGGAATTTTTCAATAGCATGCAATGTTTATGCTTGATAATCATGTCAATCAAATACACACGGTCTACATTCAAGAACGAAAAAAATTACAAGGAGAAATTATTTTAAAAATTATTCCCATTAGTACATTTTATGGCTTTTCGATCAAACATAACATGGAGATGTTTGTCGAGTTGCGCTGCTAGTAAGATTGCTCAATAAATTTTCAAGTAACATAATTTATTGATCCATTCACCGTACTGTGTCGTCTGTTTGTGCTTCATGCGGCTTAGAGTAGACATTCCGATATCCGTAGGTAAAATGACATCCCCTCCAACTTTGGCTGAATCTGTTTTTGGTGCCTGATTCTGTTTTTGTGTTTCGGATTGTGCATCTGTTTTAATTCTTCTTTTGTCCGTTTTGAATAATTTCAGTATGCACGACCAAATGAAGTCGTGGTTGATTTATCGATAACGTCTGTCCACCAGTACGCTAAAAATGCTAAGATGCTTTTTTTCCACAAATCTATTTTGGTAACTCGGAAGTATTAATTGTCGGCATTCCAAACATCTACGGCCTTGTGAAAACACTCACGTCATTTTTACATCAGAGAGCATCTGAAATGAATACGCATCGATTCCCAAAGTGTCTTGGAAATTAAACGCTTTTTCTCCAGGCCTCGAACTCTTCAAGACAGAAGGGAAAAACCCCGTTATCCATCATATTTTTCATTACTTGTCTATTTCAAATGCCTTAGGCCTAAGGCAAGTTATTCAACGGGTTAAAGTCCAAACAACGACTTCTTCACTGTTGAAATATTTGTCATTTTTCTAATAAGTAAAGGTTATCGACCTTAAATTAGCGTTACTAAGAGAGATAACCTGCCTGACATTTCATGACGATCATTAAACAATATAAGAGCAAAGGAAACACGCTAAATCAGCATACATAGTCAATAAATATATTCATGGGGAAGTGTTGACTGTGCGACTAACGCAGGTCATTGGTATCATCCAACTTTACTCGTTTTCATGTCTCACTGCATACACCATCGGCACCCGATAGAATTCTTCATAAGCATGCGCGTATATTTGAATACAAATTACTATTTCTTTTTAGAAAGAGGATCTCGTTTAGCCTTCGTATGAGCAATATTTAGTGGGTCACAACAGGACACACCCTTTGAAATAACTTTATCGAAAACCAGGCGATTAAATTCATTGAAAATCGGGATCTACAGGTACAGTAAGGTTATACTGAACCTTTTCATGAAATAAGCTCATTATTTTAAAATATATTAAAATCAAACTGATGGAAAATAGGATCCCAGACTGCGTTCTCAAAATAGTAAAGAGAAGCCTTGCCTGATTTCTCAGGCAATAACTGTTATCACTTCCACACAGAATATTCGGTAATCTAACCTTCCGAAAAAAAAACCTAGCCTTTATGAGAGTGGGCCAAATAGATATAAATTCTACGCCACTTTAACCTACCTCTATGGGTGAGGACAGACGTAACATAGATTTGAACACCGTTTACATTCTATTTGAGTCAAGCTGAATAACGTTCTGAATGGCCTTTGACATGGAGCCATTATCAGTGACAAGGCGCGCTTTACACACACTTGCCTCCAATGAAGGATCTGATAAAGAAGAACTAACACAAACGGCATTCCGACCGTCTTCATAATGCTCGTTACGTCAAAGTGTGTGTTTCGGTTGACTTCTGCCAAATTTAAAAGAGGCTAGCATCCGCAATGTGCAACTAAATATAAGGGAGCCGTCATTATTTACGGCGTGGGTATAGTCGGAGGAATTTCATAGGAATCTCTGAAATTTGAGTAACCCTTTCTCTAACGCAGAAATTTCGACTGACACCCCCTCTCTACTTAGAAAGGTTAAATACCTCTACACAAAAATACAGCACTAGTAAAGACCTTTCAAATCCTTCTGTACCTTGCTAGATTATCATCGGTTATCACATGACTGTTGAAAAAGATGAGACAAACAAAAAGAAATTCAAAGTCGCAACAAAATGTAGATATAAAAGCTCACGGTATGACCAGTATACAACCATACAGTATTGTTTACTTTGGATGGAAAGCATGACAGTGTTTTCACTTGGATATCAGACATGGCAGAATATGAAAGTACAGGGGGAGAGCACGCCGGAGGCTGAGGGGGGAAGTGTCAGAGGGGGTATCAGTTGTCCCCTCCCTTGCGTAGAAATTTTTAGAAATTGATATGTGCAATGGTTTAGTCTCGTGCAATCTAAGATATGTTCAATTTGTATTTTTACTGAGTAAAACTGTTAGAACATCAAGAAGGGGAGAGCACGAGAGGGGTAGAGCCCTCTCGCATCGAAAATTTTGAGATATTGATGTGTGAAATGGTGCAATCTGAGAGTGACCTCTTCTTCATCGCCACATTTTGAGCAACCCCTCCTAGTTTTCAATTTCTGGGTGACCCCCTCAGATTCCTCCGACCCACCTCCAGGCCGTAAATAATGACGGCTCCCTATGTGCATTACGTGTGACCAAATGCAAACAGAAAAAGGAATTTTCCAGTTGTCTTTCACTTCTGCTCACAGTGACCGTACACATGTCAGTGGGACGTTTGTGTTCGATACAATATTTTTCAGTCTTTTCGATAGCCACTTTATTTTGTTAAATATTCAAAGGCTCTTTACACTTGCAAACTAAAAACAACAATTCCCGAAAATGGTTTATCAATAACATAAGTAATAAGAACTCATTTACCAACGTGGAATTGGATATTCTGAGCGGGGTCTTTTAAGAGCACAGAGTGGTGATTTTAAAATTATACATACAATATCTAAGTATAACGAACCTATACAATATTTCCGTAACAAAGACCTTAGACCAACTAATCCATGTACCAAGCATGTGTTTACAAAATTTTGATATTTGTATTTAATTCATAATCAGCTGATAATGTTGATTCACTATATGAGTGTATGAGAAAACACAGTAATACTTTTTCAATACAAAACTATATCTATACATTTATAGATATTTGATAATTGACATAAATGTACTTAATTGGAATAGTGGACAAAAATTTGACTTTAGAATTTCACCAAAAAATGTTCATTTATTATACATGGGAGTCTATAATAAAATGGTGATTTTTTTCAATGAAAAACGTGCTATACTTGTGCACATACAGACGTTGAATAATTAACATAATTGTACTTGATTAGAATATGATGGCTAATTGAAGGTTATTACCCTATATCGCCTGTTCCTGTGTCGTATCAGCATGAGTGTCATTTGTGCTGCGTCAGACACGAGACGAAGTCGAGTGTCTGACGCAGCACAAATGACACGAATGCTGATACGACACAAGGAACAGGCGATATTTGGTAATAACCGATTTATCATATACCCATGCCCATAATTTTAGGGAATTTTCACTAATAGAACGAAAAACCTTGAATTTTGAGGCTTTACTTTATTACGCCTTGCGCATAAATATCAGAATGTTCATGTGAACAGGCTTCATTCATAAAGTAGGTACGACGAAGATGTCAACATCACGCGCGACATCGCTGCAAGTCGTCCATATCTCAATGAATCACAAGAAGAAAGACACCGGGATACAAAAATCGTCATACAGAAGGAACATTTTAAGGTGCAATATACTATTACAACTGTAACCGATCAAAAACTGCTCAGCTTTAAATCTATCCTACGGTGGCCCAAAACTACCTGTTCTCCGCATTTAAAGTCTGCGTCGCATTCAATTTTTTTTCTCTCTCACATATGTCTCCGCATTTAAAGTCTGCGTCGCATTCAATTGTTTTTCTCTCACATATGTCTCCGCATTCAAAGTCTGTGTCGCATTCAATTGTTTTTCTCTCACATATGTCTCCGCATTCAAAGTCTGCGTCGCATTCAATTGTTTTTCTCTCACATGTGTGTCCGCATTCAAAGTCTGCGCCGCATTCAATTGTTTTTCTCTCACATATGTCTCCGCATTCAAAGTCTGCGTCGCATTCAATTGTTTTTCTCTCACATGTGTGTCCGCATTCAAAGTCTGCGTCGCATTCAATTGTTTTTCTCTCACATATGTCTTCGCATTCAAAGTCTGCGTCGCATTCAATTGTTTTTCTCTCACATGTGTCTCCGCATTCAAAGTCTGCATCGCATTCAATTGTTTTTCTTTACATGTGTCTCCGCATTCAAAGTCTACGTCGCATTCAATTGTTTTTCTCTTATATATGTCTCCGCATTCAAAGTCTGCGTCGCATTCAATTGTTTCTGTCCTAGATGGGCGTTGCAGTCAGTGATTTTGTCACCAACACATGAGGGCGCTGGCAAGTTTTTGTGAGCGTGACCCTCGCTCCATGACCCATGATTGCATCCGGAAAAAGTATCACTCTTTCAGTGTTCGTGATCGCGAAAAGCTCATTGATTTCGACCTAGCCACCGTCTAGCCCTGGATGTATTGGCAGTTGCTGTAAGTCAGTTAGGGAGGCATCATGGGCCAGTGGCTAGAGCAGTGGATTCACGATCGCAGGATGGTGAGTTCGAGCCCCGGCATGGCCATGGTGTTGTGTCCTTGAGCAAGGCACTTTATTCCTCATTGCTCCTCCCCACCCAGGAGTGATGGGTACCCGGTAGGACAGTGGTTGTAATGTGTGTGTTTAGCTCTGCTGCGCTTATTGGCTGCACATGTGAGCTGTAGTTTGCTCCCCAGGGAGTTGAGTGGTATCATATTAGGTCCAGTGACCAGGGATAATAATAATTGTAAAGCGCCTTAAGCACATGTACTTGTGGATATGTGCGCTATATAAGAACCCAATATTATTATTATTATTATTGTGGGCTGCCGTTTTACATTCGGACGCTCATGTGGGACCCATAGGATGCGTCCATACTGGTGAGCAGCGTACCCCCTTGGCTAGATCATTAACCCCATAAGCTTACAATACAATGAATAACTTCAAAAAATGAGCTTTTCGCGATCACGAACACTAAAAGAGTGATACTTTTTCCGGATGCAATCATGTGTCATGGAGCGAGAGTCACGCTCACCAAAACTTGCCAGCGCCTTCATGTGTTGGTGACAAAATCGTTGACTGCGACGACCATCCACAAGGCGGCCGAATCACTATTAATAAAGCTTAATTTTGAGTTTTTCTCAGTTTTCTCTGTCACTGTCAGTCCCTCTCCTTTTCTTCATGCTCTGACTGATCGTAGAAAACAAAATAAATGACTATATAGCCTAACCTATAGCCACCTGACTCTTTATTTATTTTACACCCCATTACAAGGATGTTTGTCTCTCATATACACATCTTGTAATTAATTAGTCAGCACAACTAATTATGCTAATCCGTGGACTTATCAAGGGTTGGTCAACATTGGAAAGATAGAGATGTAAATGAAAAAGGAGTTTTAGTAACCTTTCTTATCTTTCGCGATGTTGACTAACCTATAAAATCCCTGATAAGTCTACGGATTAGCACAATTAGTCATGTTGACTAATTAATTACAAGATGTGTGTATATGAGAGATAAACGT
The DNA here is from genome assembly GCF_041260155.1 of Ptychodera flava. Taxonomy (NCBI): domain Eukaryota; kingdom Metazoa; phylum Hemichordata; class Enteropneusta; family Ptychoderidae; genus Ptychodera; species Ptychodera flava. The sequence goes on from NC_091940.1 coordinate 8,961,609, forward strand.
CCTTGTAATGGGGTGTAAAATAAATAAAGAGTCAAGAGGCTAGGTTAGGCGATAAAGTAATTTCTTTTTATTTACTACGATCAGTCAGAGCGTGAAGAAAGGGAGAAGAACTGATAGAGAAAACTGAGAAAAACAATTGAATGCAACGCAGACTTTGAATGCGGAGACATATGTGAGAGAAAAACAATTGAATGCGACGCAGACTTTGAATGCGGAGACATATGTGAGAGAAAAACAATTGAATGCAACGCAGACTTTGAATGCGGAGACATATGTGAGAGAAAAACAATTGAATGCGACGCAGACTTTGAATGCGGAGACATATGTGAGAGAAAAACAATTGAATGCGACGCAGACTTTAAATGCGGAGAACAGGTAGTTTTGGGCCACCGTACTATCCTGATTTCGATCGTCGTATGGCACGGAGCTCGCGCGGAGAGGGGACGCCATTTTGTTAGTTTACCTTTAGAGTTGCCATGTCAACAGTCGTCGCGCGCGCGACATTGGCTGGTCCCCGCCTCAGTGACAAGCTCAAAGAGGCAGGTAATGGTTGAATCATGGGACGCTGTCATTGGCTGTTCAAATTTACTTGGAAGTAGGCCTAAAGCTGAAATTATCACAGTTTCATGATGCGAGCGTGGCTAGAATTTAAGGTGAAGTACTACGAATTACGTCAAAATTAAGTTGTGGTGTCATTTTCTTGAAACTTTGCACAAATATTCTTGGAAGTTGTGCAAGTGCAAAATTGAAATAAAAAATGGGGGTCACCACGCTCGTTTCCATGGAAACGGACGTTAAAATGGCGTCGTTAGAAATAAATAAAAATGATATAATCCACTTAAACTAAAGAAAGCAATTATAAAACGCTTAGCAAATGAGTTAATTTTAATAAATACCAAGAATTAAGATCCATATCTATCGAATGTATAGTTTTCATGATGTTTGTAAAGAAATTTTATCATAAGTATCGATTACAAAATGACGATATCGAAATTATATCACTACATCATTTTCGAACTTTCTTCCTGTCGCTTTGAATGGTGTCATTTTGACCAAACTTGGCGAATAAAATCCTGACATAATACCATTTAGTTTACACTTTTAATAAAAGGGTGTCACCACGCTACTTTTTACAATATTTCCAGGTGAATGGGTAATATGCGCCATGTAAATGGGAGAGAAATGTTAATTTTGCGCTAATATTGAATAAAAACCAGCTTCCTAGGGGGTCAAAATATGACAAGGTTAAAGGTCACATGTATTTCTAAGAGACTGGGTCAAAAAAGTAGGTAAAAGCGCAATTTCAACAATGACAGGTGATGTTAAATACATGCGCTACAAAATAATCCATTTGCGGCAGGCTGGAGTTAAATCTGCGCAAAAATGTTCTAAAGCGTGTGCGCGTCCGAATTCGTCGCCCTTCACCTTAACCAAGGATTTAATTACCATTCTTACAAGTTTTGAAATATTGGCAGCTACCAGATTAGACTAAAAAGCACGCCACAAAAAATGATACACAATGTGCGGACATGCGCAATTAACAACTTCCGGGAGACCAAAAACTGTCTCATTTCAAAATGGCGGTTTCCCTGTATCTGCGTCTTACTACGTGCTGCATCTAGTCAAGTCACGTGAGAAGCAGTGATCATCGAAGCGACATCGCTGTCACGCCACACGCTCAATACCTGTTTGGTGGAGACCGAGCACAGTGCCGGCGCCGTGCGAACGGCAGAATAGTTGCTAGAACTTGACCAAAAAAATACCATGGAAAAACATTTCAAGACTCAATGTAACATTTCCGTATTTTGCAACCAGAAATACCCGTGTTCCTCGAAGCCCTTCAAGTTTTTACGTCGGCGACATCGCTTCGTAGGCGGGGAGCGGCAGCCATTTTGTTGTTTACGTTGTTTACCAACAAACTGCTAATGTAGTTCGTTGTAACTGTTATATATTTTTCGTTTTTGTATTATATTTTTATTTTCAAACGAACCTGTTATTGGGGCAACCTGTTGGTTCGAGATTAATAAAAAAAAAAAAAAAAAAAAAAAAAAATAAAATAAAATAAAATAAAAACTCTAAAACTGATGACGTTCATCGTGCATATCTCGACGTTTACCGTAAAATATCACGGCTGATATATAAAGTTTACGTTGAACGTCACTAGGATCATAGAGAAACATAGATAGAGTGGCAACGGGTATTGTTTAAGGTGTGAAGCGGTTACGTAACCCATCCATGTTCGCCTCGCCTCAGGTTGCTCTCGCCTCTCTTTTCCGAAGAGTGCCGACCATGAATCCTTCGGTAATTTTCGGATTTTCGCCAATTGTTAAGCGAAAGTATGTTCGGCAAAGTTTGTGTTGTTGTTGTCGTGTGGTGCTCAGAAGAATTGACGTGCTGGCGAAAACGGGAGTGTTTTGAGCTTCAGGAAAATGAGTTTTACCGTTTTAAAAATTCCTCTCATATTTTTATGAATATATAATGAGTGTGTTTGAACCAAATTTGAAAGTCTTTTATCAATACTGTCTGGTTTTACTCAATGGTTTACGGTCAGTCATACCCTCTTTTAGACGTGCGTCGAGGAAGGACATGTTTATGAAACTGCTGGCGTGTTATGTTTTGATTGGCGTGAAGCAGTGTTTCTGGCCTGAGAGCTCACAAAGTAACTATGGTTGCTACGCGACTGGCAGTACGATGCCATCTCGTCGTATTTTTCGCATAATCTAGTGTAATTATCAACCACAAACAAAGCCTGAAAAAAGTTTAACACCTTTGGAGCTCATATTAATATGAAAAGCCAATAGTCTACCGAGACAACCATGGAACAAAAAAGGCATGCAAGCGTTGCGACTCTGTCTATGTTACTCTGTGCTAGGATGTAGCAATATGGGCATGGGTATATGATAAAGATGCATATCATGTGTACAAGAAATCTAATTTTGGAATTTCACTGAAAATGTACATCAACTATACATGGGAGTCTACCAGGAAACTATGAATAATTTGTTTCCAATACAAAAAAACAGGAACCTGTGTATTTATATACTCCCAATTATTAATATTAATGTACTTGATTAGACTAGGGTGATTACAAATGGATATGTGTGCAACAATTTGGATTTTAGAATTTCACTGAAATGTTCATTCACTGTACATGCAGTCTGTTGCGGAGACTATGAATAATGTTTTTCCAATACAAAACTATCTAAATCTCTGTATTTATAGACGTTTGATAATCCATTTTGAAGTACTTAGTCAGACTAGGATAGTTAGTGTTTGATATGTGTGCAAGAAATTGGATTTTGGAATTTCACTGAAATGTTGATTCACTATACATCGGAGTATATGAGAAAACTATGAATAATATTTTTACAGTGCTAAACTAAATTTGTGCTCTTAAAGGTGTTTGATAATTGATACAAATGTACTTGATTCAAATAGGGTATTTTAAAGTTCAGTTGTTAACAACAATTGTGATATTGGAATTTCACCTAAAAGTATTATTTAATTTTTCATGGTATACTAGTAGTCTACTGGTAACTGTTAAATAATTTCCCTGATAAAACTTGCCATATCCCCAATATGTAAGTAAAAGGAATTGTTCTTTACCCTCAGTGAGCTCGATTTACAATAAGACAAGCCTCAGAGTTGCCAAGTCAAGATATTTATGTGACAGATAATTATACTTTTGTTCAGATTTACAAGCAAATGACATCAGAGAATGAAATCATGCAGCGAATCATTTTTATCTCCCAGAATATTTCTGAACCGTGAAACTGCCTTTTGACGGGACGGATACTTATGAAAACAAAATGATCCCCCTCTCAGCTGTTTGAAAAATACATGACTCTCTTTGCAGTTTTCAAATTTGGGTGACCCCTTAGATTTTACCGGCAGACCCCCGGTCGTAATAGCTGAACACTCCCTTATGTCAAAGTTAGCTCTCATAGGTCTGTGCTACAGTGACACTTTAGGTTCTTTACAAAGGAAATAATGTTTGAATGACGTTTGTGTGTTCTGACTTTACTTATGGATCTATTTGGAGTTCTACTGAAACTGCTTGATGACATGGTATATGTTTGTATAGCAATGCTGCCATAGAATTTTAACATTTTTTAACGAAAATAATAAGACCTACTAAACAGGACTGCTATAGGTTCATGCAGTTATCACGTTCACAAAAGCTTTGCCATGCACTTACTGCAATGACGTTCATCTAGATTTGAAAACGTTTCAGAGACATTATTTGTTAATACTGCAGCAAGTTGTTGCAACAACACGCCGATTCGCGTTCCATCATTTTCGTTGCTGATAGCTGCTAAGCTGGTGATCTTGCAATGCACCATTACAATTGAATATGTTTTATTTCAATTTGTTATTGCGGGTGGGTTCTGTTGCCGGAATATTTCACCTGTGCATTTGCTTGTCAACACGTTTTAGCACTAATTTGGGAGAATTGGATCTTCATATTGTTCAAATTTCTCAAAAGTGTTAGGTGCCGTATAAGTGAATGTTGCAATATTACAAATTACTCATAAAACAAGTGTGTAACTTAAAAAGAAAAGCAGATTTAGCTTACATTTGCAGATTAAAAGACATTAATTCACTATCCTATTATCCACTTAGTTCCAATCGTGTTTGTCACACCCATGGTACTTTGTGACCCTCGGGTCACAAAATCAATTTCTCACATATCCAAATATCGTTGATAATGACGATATGTCTGTTTCTGTCGAATGTTTTACAGTACATGCCGATGTGCCGCCAATATTGCACGAACAAGCACACATCACCTTTAGTTGCGAATTGCGAATTGTTAAGCGGGCAGTGAAATAATGTTTTGTGACTCAATCAAATGCCGAACATGTACTGCGTATTGTTGAAAGCAACAATTTTTATTTGAAATTTAAGAACCGAGATAAAATGAAAATATTCACATCTATCATATGGGCTACTAATACAGGTCAGTTTTGAATTCGGTAAACATCTTACTTAAAATGACTTCGCCACAAATAGCAAACAGAAAACTATCAGATACATGGGATAGATATTTAGTCGTTTGTTGTTTTCATTTATATAATTCTAGAGATGTAATCAAAATGCAAGCCATGTATACCATTACGTGGTATTCCAACCAATAATGGTAGAGTATAATGCTATCCCATGAAAAAGTCTAACCCCTAATTCCAGACAATGTGTTTGACAGTTACGTAGCATAGACAAGGCATTTTATACACGGTCGGCAAAACTGATAACACTGAAAATACGAAATTATATATCCGTCGAACGACAGTTTCTTATTATGCTCGACATTTCAAGATCGTTGTAATCTTAATGTAACGGAAGTCCTCAGTAAACTGAGCGCTACTAGGTTGCACACCAACGCCTTCAGCCTTGGCACTATAGGGAACTGGTCTTAAATATTCGACTCGCTCACTCATTTGAGTATTTCAGTTCATTCACGAGATTGATCATCGGTTGTCTTGTTGTTTAGTTCTTTGAATTCTGCGGTAAAGAATCTCTGCAAAAAATGAAATTACTGAAGTTGTAATGTTATGGATATCCGGAAGTAATGTATTAAAAGATAAACAGAAATCAGTCAATACAAATAATAACAATACTACATGTTGTATTCCTATAAATTTGTACTGGAGATGTTACAAATGAAAGAAGAATGCAAAGGACAACAGGCGATGTGACATTGGGAGAACGTACTTGAGAACTATTCGCTGGTGTCCTAAACATACGATCGAAGTCAGTCATGAGTTGGTCTGGTGTTGGGCGCTCGTATCTCTCTTCATGCCAACAGCGCTGCATAATCTGGTATCTACGAGAAATGAAACATAACAGTCTGCGATAATAAAAATTCTTATGCCGTGTGTAGGCACAATGGTATAGTATTAGTGCTCTTAAATCCTTATAGGTGCTGAGAGTAGTGTTGGTGGCGGCATGGAGCTAGAGTGTGGGTGGTTGGCTTATGCTAACTACGTATTTAATGTATATTTCTATTGGTAGAAGAACTACTTTCCCCTGAGGAACAATAGTGCAGTTGTATTAGATAAAAGACAAAACCTGTCATGTTGATTACGATAAAAACCCTATCAATTGATTGACTATCAGTCTAACGACGTTGGCATCTTGGACATACCAGGCTAGAAAATCAAAGATTAGAAGCCAAGATCACTCACGCTGTAGTTGTACATCCCTCTGGTTTCACAGGTCTACCGCCTTTTTGTAAATACTCAAGTAAATCTCCTACTGGAACATTCATCAATGGAGAACCACCTTAAGACCAAAATGGAACATAAGACATTGAATCAGATGGAACTACCACACACTTGGTGCGATTGACAGTTTTAGCTTTTTCACGTACGAGGGACTACTTTCATTTGTGTATGATGAGTCTGGGAACTTACCTAGTGAACCTATTTCCCACAGTAGTATTCCATATGACCACCTGTGATATGAATAACCAGGTACAAAATTACTATGCAACAGGACATTATAGAGTGTGAGGAACGGCACCTATACAGCAATAGGAGAACACGTGATTCATATTTCAGATGAGAAGTAATACTGGAAAGTAATAATTACAGAACATTCCAATTGTGTAACAAACATTATTGGTAATTTGAAGGCAAAACCAAAAATGTTTCGGGAAGGCTCATCGATACAGACGGATGTTCATGTAATGCTATCATCTTTAGCACACTGATGTATTCAGATTCATTGTTATTGATCACAGATTATTGAACCGACATGGATGAAGCCTCATTCATGAGTTCATTATTCGGACCTTCATCTTACCTGTCTCCTTCAAGTGTAAAGGTTCCATCAACGAGAAACTCTACAGGCATCCATCGCAATGGAAATCGACAGTGTTGATTTGCCTGAGAATATATATAAATGTTACGACAGTTACTGTGGATAAAAAGTAAATGTGATGCATGTCATCCCGGGACAACCCTCTTGCCATTAGAAGGCCCCTCTAATAGTGGAATACCTTTTACAAGGCGGACAACGTTTCAATTCCTAGGTCAAAACGTGAATAAATAAAAGCAAGCATAGAAACAAGAAAGGACAATTTAAATGGCAAAAATTTCAAATCCCATCAGCAAGAGTGAAAGATTCACTTCGAAGTCTTTCATAAACGAAAGTCACAAATAATAACAAACGTTCCTGTTACACGGCTACAGGTATACATGGGGTTTTTGTCATTGCAGTCGAACATCCACATGTTAGTGCCTTTTCGAAGGACAACAACATTTTCGTTGTTAAAAGGAAGATGCACAGATGCTTTTCACGAAGCGAAATCTATCAAAAACCCACCGACAAGAGTGAATGATAGTCACTCCTAAGTCTTTCGTAAACATCTCGTCCAAGTCCAAAATCTCCGATCTTGGCTGTGAAATCGCTAGTCAGGAACACATTGCGAGCAGCGATGTCTTTGTGCATCACACCTTTCATCGACATGAATGACAGAGCATTGGCGATGTCTCTGGCAACTTTTATCAATCGTGTTTCTGTTTCTGTGCTGAGAAATGTCAGTGATTTAAGGTAGGTCTTCAGATCACCTTCGGATGCATATTCTGTCAGTATGTATTTCGAATCTTGAAGAAAGAAAGCATTTACATAACTAAATGAATTTGCTTTTATGGTAAATAACGTTGGAAATTTTTTTGTAAACCCATGTAAAATGAACAAAAGTATGAGAACTTTGAAAACAATTCCACATATAGTTATTAAGATTATAGATCTTTTCATCGGTCAAGAACGTCTCTAGAATTCAAGACAAGCTTGACTACATAACTTAGGTAGCTGTTCTATTACATCTTGTATCTTTGTCAAATTGTTAGTGTTACAAATAGTCCAAAGCTTTTATCAATACAAATACGCTATTAATTTAGCAAGAATATTATAGTCCTACCTCCACTTATTTCAATGCCAAGAAAAGAAATAATATTAGGATGGTTTGCCAATTGCACAAGACACCGTACTTCGTTGACGAAATTTTTCCGGCTTATAGCATCTGAACGAGCTGAATAGAAACAAGAATATACAGTTCAGTAGGCGTAATATACAGTTCAGTAGGCGTAAACCCTGGCTGATTAGATACTGTAGAAGAGTCAAAAAGAGGACAAGTCAAAGTGTGGGTTACGTCTGTATATTTTTCAAAGCAGGATAGGATTTGGCCGAGGGGTTTTGACTGTGATGCCGTCGCTATGTGATTGGATGCCGTACATTGTGAGTGCGAATCCGATCGGAAATCTACACTATTAGAATCCTTTCGCCTGTTATCAAAGGAAGGTTTAGTATTGCAATAACTGGTCTTCTTCATCCTTCAATGATGATACCATGTATAGTTTTATTTGAGTTCGAGATTCCTGTACCGTGTATTCTTAGTTTAGAATATTGAATTTTGTACACGCTGTTGATAAAAAAACAATCATATGATCGTGCATGAGACCATGTCTTTACTATAACAGCTCGCAAGGTTTTCTCCTGACTTGAAACACTTTTGTCCAATAGTCGACGGAAAGGGTAAGCTTACAGGAAACATCGTGGCATGAAAAAAGCTAAAACTTAATATCACCCTGAAAATTGTTAATATATTAACTACATTTACTTGTATTGTTAGGCAGAAAATGTTCTTGTAATCAGAAACTTTAATGGAGCAGAGCGAATACAAACCATTGTGTTTAATTGTAGCAAAATACAATATACCAGAATACAATCTCTCTTCACTGGATTTCTCTATTCCCCATGGAGATGCACTGAGACAACTTAACTCAACATGAGAAATCCTATTTAAGAAGTCTAATTATTTCTGACTGTGTCTTCTTGGTTGTGACTCAATAAAATCTTTATTCATTATCTATTCTGAGACCTCATGCAGGTATTCTTATTGCATATACCCTCTTCATCGAAGTCAAACCCGTCGAAGTCGATATCGTCATCAAGTCTTTTTGAAAGATTTTACGATACCAATGATATTTGTATTTTCACTGGTTGCTTACACGGTAAAGTTGAACGTAAGAGAAAACTTGCCGCTATTCACAATGATCACAAGAGATACCTTACCTGATAGAAAACTGTTGAAAAAATCTTTATAAGCATACCATTTAAAGAACAACTTTTCATGTGCCGTAGTCTTTTGCCTTAGTAGTATGAAAACAAAAGTGTAAAAGTTGAGCGAAGGAAGTTCAAAGCTCGTGTCATTCACACGTCCCAAATTTTCTATTGATAACGGCGGCAAAAGAATTTCCCGACATCGTCACAAGATCCTATAAAAATGCGTCGGTTTATCGTATACTTTATTTTCTGACAAGTCATAAGACAGTGCACGATCATCATGGTCAAGAAAAAAAGTAATTATTAAAAACATTCTCGCTGTCGGCATGACTAACTACCGTCGCAGTCAGCTAGAACTTGGTTTGCTGTATGAACTTCGCCGAGATGCAGACAACATACACGATCGAAATGCTGTAGCCGTTGTTCAAGATGGTTGCAAAGTTGAAAGTTTGAAGGTAGCACGGATACCGGGCACGGTTAATTTCGAATATCATCGATCGTGACATGTCAGTCAACAAAAACTACTACTTGAAGACAAAGAAGAAAGCATTCATCCATTCTCCAAGAGTTGGCATGGCACAGAAATGTCACGTCGGGTTTTATTTGGCAAATAATGCAGCTGTACCTCTGCCGAATCAATCAGTCCGAGGTACTTTTTTCACCGTACATATTCACTAAAACAGACCAAATCATGCCGCTGACAAAAAAAGAAACGGCCCTTTTAATGGCCACAACAGTCTCCAAAAAGAGAACTACTCATACCCAAACTTTTTTGTGTTTGTATGAGTGTAAATTGTGTTTGTTTGATCGTGATGAAATGAGCGAATCGTACTTGATCGACAAATCCAAAAACCCGACTATCCTAAATGTTCATTTCATGGTAGCCAAATCGCATCGAAATGTTTGATTCGTACTTAATCAGATGTTGAAAAATCTGCTTATTTTGACGGTAGCAAAATGACAGTAATGAAAAGACGACATTGTACTAGATCGAGACGCTAAAATATCCGACTCTTTTAATGTTCATTTAGGTAGTGAAATCCAAGTGTAGTTTTATCGCCAGGAAATGATAGAACTGTTCCCACTTTACATGTTTCAAACCCCAACAATAGTGTGCGTATGTGTGAGGTTTGATACTTCACTTTGACACTTGTTGGTGACTTTGATAAGCTGCGTAAGATTTGTGGATATCCTTGTCTCATTAAATGACAAAGACTCTATTGTTCCAGTCAAAATTCGGGTGTACCCCTGGGGGGTCTTATAAACGAACTAACAGATAATTACGTATTGATAAAATAATCCTGGGGTCTTATAAATATCGGAGGAATATATATATATATATATATATATATATATATATATATATATATATATATATATATATATATATATATATATATATATATATATATATATATATATGTAGTTGTGTAGTTTCGACTTTAAATTTCCACGCTATACAACACTGGGGAACCTGTTATATTACAAAACACGATTCTAGTTACATATTTGCGGTTCCTTAAAACAACTCCTTCGAGAGAATAACCAGTGTAAATCTGAGGACTGTTTCTGGGAAGAAAAAAGGCCAACAGGACGGCGCACGTAAAACAAAATTCAACTGATCCGTTACCTCAGTTGGTAGAGCATCCGAACTGAATTCGGGGGACGTGGGTTGAAGTCCTACATAGGCCATTTTTTCAACCCCAAAATATTTGCAGTGTAGAGACACTCAGATGTAGTTGTGTGATTTTTCTCATTAGTTTCGAATTTAAATTTCCATACTACAGAAAAACGTGGAATTTGTCATATTACAAAACACGTTTCTAGTTATATATATATATATATATATATATATATATATATATATATATATATATATATATATATATATATATATATATATATATCGATTTATCTCCACGCGTAGCTATATGACGGATATCATAAAATTTGCTCACTCCCACTCACTTTAATATCATTTACGTCTTAGGTAAGACGAAGTGCAATCCGTCTCGATGTTGTTACTGTACAACCTTCAGTAAGAGAGATATTGACTCACTTTCACAGAGAGTTTTAGCAGCAACTACTTGTTCCCTTCCATCGATGGTCAATCGAGCTTTGTAGACTCGTCCGTACTCTCCGACGCCAATCGGCTCTTCCTTTAATATCTTCAAAGCTTTCCTCTCAACATTCCACGCTGATACTGCCTTTGGTAAATGTGCCTAGTCCGGAAAGATATAGCAAACTTTGGATAAAATAGGCGTAACAAAAATAAAGTTTAAAAAATAAAACTCTAGGGAAATAAATTTACCTGTACCTTTCATAACCTATTATCTATTGTTATTGTTGCCTACTTGAAGAATAAGTAAGGCTGAAAATTGTAACAGTTTTATCATTGTTAATAGTCACCATCTACAGGAATTTGGTTAAGGATCTTTCTCGAACATGAAGAGGCTTGGAACTGTAATTCTATATACATTATATTCTTAATATGATGTGAGCCACCAAAAAAAATCGTAATCCAGAGATTTCTCTTTGAGAGCTATTGTCTTACGACAACACCCTCCAACATTTGTGCTAAATGTTAACTATTATATCACATGTAACAGAAACTAAACTGTACACGCTTTCATTCTCATGCGCGGACATTATCAAACATCACTTAATATTCACATAAAATATGCATCTACATTGATATATCATGAATTATAGTGAGCAGCTTGCCTTTAGATAATCGTCAAACTCTTGATCGTTTCCATCTACAGGTACGTAAAGTCGTTTCTTTTTTGCAACACACGCAATCAGGATTATAAGAATGACCACTGCACTCGCTAGTATGATCCATAAATAAACAGGTAAAAATATGGTTCCAGCTGTTGGTGATAAGTTTTTAAAATGAGATTAGAATATTTAGCCGATCGAACATGTCATGTTTTTTTATAAGTTGTGCAGTTGTTATTTATTACACTTAAGGATACTTTCTTCATTCGTGAATTCGTTTGCGTTTTGGCTATGATCGGGGTGCAGTGTCATAAACGTTGGCACATTGCTAGCATGTGTGGTGAATTTCTGTATAAAACCAATTGCCATGATGGAGTGAGATAATAATAATAATAATAACTTATTTTTCTAAAGCGATTTCCATCAATAAAATATCAAACCGCTTTACAATAAAATACAAGATGAAAATACAATAATAATAAAAGTACCATAAAAATGCTCTGGTTAAAATACAACAAGTACATTAAAATACTCCATTAAAAATACAAACTCTACAATGCAACATGATACGAACATCAAAACGATGACTTAATCATTATAGTACTTTCTGAAGAGATATGTTTTCAGAGATGTTTTAAAAGAGGCAACAGATGGTGACAATCTAATTTCTTTTGGTAAGGAATTCCATAAAGTGGGAGCAGCATTAGAAAAAGAACGGTAACCAAAATGTTTCTGTTCCCAGTTCACCGGCTCCAAAATTGGTGTGAACGCTGAGCGTGTAAACCGTTTAGGAACGTGAAAACTGTGATAAGATCAGAAAGATAAGCAGGTTCTTGATCATGCAAAATTTTATACACAAAAAGAAGAATTTTGAAATTAATTCTAGCATGGATAGGCAACCAGTGAAGCTCACGTCTCACTGGTGTGATGTGTTCATGTATTTTTGTGCGTGTAACTAGACGAGCAGCAGAATTTTGAAGTAACTGAAGTTTACAGAGGTATTTGTCTTCGATACCGAACAGCAAGCTGTTGCAGTAATCGAGACGTGATGTTACAAAAGCATGCACAAGTCTTTCAGTGTTTGTGCGATCTAAAACATTTCTAATACGACCAATTCTTTGTAGAGCAAACGATGCACACTGACATAATTTCAAAATTTGAGTACTCATATCTGCACAGCAATTTAAATAAACACCAAGATCACGAACATATTTAGACGTAGTAACATCAGTGGTCCCTACTTGAAGAGATGACAGATCAACTGATTTCTTAAACTTTGAACAGAAGTGGATCACTTCTGTCTTAGCATCATTCAAAACCAACCGATTTTCAGTCATCCATTGACGAATATCATCAATACAATGTTCAACTATGAATGCTGAGTCGACAGCACACTCACATATCAGATACAACTGAGTATCATCTGCAAATAACATCAAATCCAGTGCATGTTTGATTATTATGTGTTCTAATGGTGCCGCGTATAGCGTGAAAAGTATTGGGCCCAGCCCACTTCCCTGAGGGACACCACAATCAAGATCACTTGGGGTTGACAGTATACCATCAATACACACAGTCTGAGTTCTATCACATAGGTAGGACTGAAACCAAGCAAGTGCCTTGCCCTTAATGCCAAACCTGTGCTCTAAGCGATACAACAATACCTTGTGATTGATAGTGTCGAACGCAGCGGTCAAATTAAGTAGTGAAAGAATAACTTCTTTATGACTGTCAAGTGCACGTAAAATGTCATTTTGAACTCTCAGTAAGGCACTTTCTGTGCTATGATTATGTCTGTAGGCCGACTGGTATTTAGAATACAAAGAAAACTGACTAAAATACACATCAAGTTGGATTAAAACAACTCTCTCCAGAAATTTATGCTCAAATAACAGATTAGAAACAGGCCTATAATTGGATAAAACATTTGAGTCAAGGCTGGGCTTTTTCAATAAAGGGTGAACTAGAGCTTGCTTGTACATTTTAGAAACTGTACTCGAATGAAATGAGGCATTCACTATTTTGACTAAATCATGTATTACATTAGGGAGACACAGTTTCAACAGTTTAGTCGGAATAGGGTCTAGTGCACAAGACTTAGAATTCATGGCATCAATAATTTTAATAAGACTGGCTTTGTAACAGGAGTGAACTCGTTAAAAGAATACGGTAGTGACTCATTAACCTTTTCTAAGGCCAAGGACTTTGGAAATTGGTCCCTAAGCTTAGAAATTTTGTTTGAAAAGAAGTCTGAAAAGGACTGAGCCAATTGAGTTTTATCATCATGAATTGGTAAAACTGAAGCAGAGGATTTCTTTTCACCTATTAAATGGTCAACGATGCTAAATAGTTTAGTCTGTATCAGCTGTTTCAATGCGATTCCTGTGATAAGATGCAAGTGCTTCAGTACAGAGTCTGTTATAGTTCGCACGTTTTGCCGTAAAGATCAATCTGTTTACTTCAAGCGGATTTTTCCTCCATTGCCTTTCAACTTGCCGAAGATCACATTTGGCTTCACGCAAGGTCGAGATATAAGTGAGAGAAATTTTTCGTGTAAATTTTCATCTATTTTAATAGCGCCAAAACGTGCGTGGAGGGACTGTGGAACAATGTGTCCCATACCGAAATGTAATTTTTCGGATCGGCCTTCAGAGAGACAGGATGTCCATTTTTTCTAAAAAATTTCACAATATAGTATTTGGGTTTTGCGCATCTTAAAATCCATAAACTTTCGAATATTTTACAAAACATTCTACGGAATTATTTTGCGATCAATTGAATAGGTGCAACACGTCCACACTGCGCTCCACAAGTACTTACATTTTTCGCCAAAAGCAGCTTCGTATCGCGGCTCAGCACTCCATATAATCGTTATATTCCATTGACTTGTACTGAGCGTGACTTCTAATGCCAAGTAAGAAGCCCAGGAAAAATAAATTGAGCTCAAATACTGACAGTGAGACCAACCCACTGAACTCAGAACCGAAGCTTAGCTGCAAGATGGCCGCTCAAGCTGAAGCTGTGCAGGTTCCACCAATCGACGACCGCCTGACGGAAATTCTCAACACGCTTGCCGTATTTTGTAAGAAAATTGATAAAATTACATCCGTCGAAAACCGGTTAACTGAACTACAAAAGTGTGTAGAATTTATAAGTAGCAGTTTTGACACTTTCAAGAAAGAAATCGACGACATCAACGCACAGGCAGCGCAGTTAAAAACAGAAAACGAACACCTGCAAGGGCGACTAGAAGCAACTCAACGACAACTAAGCACCACGCAAGATGAATTGCATGAACTGCAATAATACACCAGACGAAACATATTAGAAATAAGTGGTATACCTCAATATGCTGGCGAAGACACCGATGACATTGTAATCAAGTTAGCACAGGCAGTCGGTGTAACTTTATCAGCAAGTGACATTGACATTGGTCATCGTCTGCCTCGCCGGCACCAGGAAACGACGACTGAGAGAATACAACCAATGCCAATTATCGTGAAGTTCATAAGAAGAACAGTGAGAAATAACATTTACCACTCCAGGAAAAACTTAAAAGATAGGTCACCAAAACAGTTGAATCTTGATAGACATGCAACAAACAGAATATACATTAATGAAAGTCTGTCCCCAGTTATGAAGCGCTTATTTCATCAAGCAAACGAACGACGCAAACTGCTCAACTGGATGTTCGTCTGGACAAACAACGGAAAGATATACACCAGAAAAGACGAAGACTCTCAACCCATCATGATCACTACAAGCAAGGCCGTTAACAGCATAGCCTGAACTGAAAATTTATCGACAATTTAATTACGAAATCACCATGGACATAATTTCTCAGCCTTCAATTCTCAAGTGTTGTTGTGATTCACTTTCCATTGAGGATTTTAATTCAGGTAATTCACTGATGTCAGCGACCATTACTGTACTTTTGCAATAGTGAAAAACTTGAAGTATGTCTTTAAACAGAAAACGTCTTCCGTCAACTTTGATTTCTCAGGGTACAATAAAGAAAGCTTTCTGACGGATTTAAGCAACACTTCCTGGCAACCGGTCTATGATAGTACTGATCCAAACAGTGTGTACAAAGTATTTTATGACATTTATTTTAATATCGTATCAAAGCATGTACCCATTAATAAGAAGTCAAAACGAAAATACACAAGAATTCATAGACCGTGGTTGTCTAGGGGACTGCTTGCATCGATCTGGACTAAACAGAAATTGTACTCGAACATGCAAAAATTTCCAAACAATGTTGACCTTAGACGTCACTATAACACGTATAGAAATGTCCTTACAAAACTCATCAGATCAGCCAAACGAAACCATTACAAAAACAAGCTTTCTTCTGTCAGTGAAAACACAAACAAAACTTGGAAAGTTATTAACGAGATTATTAACTAAAATTCTACCAAAGGAGATGTGTCTAGGAAAATTAAAGTGGATAACGATGAGCTAGTGACTGTTAGTTCTCAGATTGCCAACATTTTCTGTGAATATTTTACAAACATTGGTCCAAACCTTGCATCTAAAATACACACAACCACAAATTTCAGTCAGTATTTGCAAGGAAATCATGCTGATTCATTCTTCTTGAGACCTGTTGTCGAAGATGATATTGCCAATGAAATCAAAGGGATGGATTCAAAGAAAGCTGTCGGGTATGACATCATTCACCCTCTTTTGGTCCAACATGCTGTTGATTATATTTCCCGTCCACTTGCACATATTATTAATTTATCTTTTGTACATGGACTTTTTCCCAGTGCTCTAAAATCTGCCAGAATTACTCCTGTTTTTAAAAAGGGTTCCCCATTGAATGTCGGCAACTATAGACCTATTTCCATTCTCCCTATTTTCAGCAAGATTTTTGAAAATTTTGTCAACCAGTTGGTCTCATTCCTTGATAAATATGACATTTTGCTGAAACTCAATACGGATTCAGGAAAAAACATAACGCAAAACTTGCTTTGGCCGATCTTGTCTCGGATATAGCTGACAAACTTGATGATGGTCACACAACTCTTGGTATTTTCATTGACCTTAAAAAGGCTTTTGATACCATAGACCATAGCATCCTTTTGCAAAAACTTGAGCATTATGGGGTCAGAGGACTTCCGCTCTCATGGTTCAAGAGCTACCTTCAAAATCGTCAACATTCCGTTGTCATAGATGGGGAAACTTCACATCCTAGACAAGTACAATATGGTGTCCCGCAAGGTTCAATACTTGGCCCAACTCTTTTTCTGATCTACATTGATGACATTGACAAATCATCTAACTTCTTCAACTTCAGACTGTTTGCTGATGATACTAACTTATATAAATTCACTAAATCACAATATACTAATCTCAACTCCATTAATGCTGAATTAAACCTGGTCAATGATTGGTGCAAGAGTAATAAACTAACCATTAATGTCGACAAGACAAACTACATGATAATTAAAACGCCTCAAAGGAGAGTTACTATAGATGGACATCTGTCAATTGATAACACTCGGATAAAGGGCGTGACATGTGCAAGGTATCTTGGAATATTAATTGACTCTAATCTCTCTTGGAAATCCCATATTAGTAATGTTATAAAAATCATCACACCTAAAATTGGAATATTATCTCGCATTCGTCATTATGTCCCTAGATCCACACTAATTCTTCTCTATAATACCTTAATTCTACCTCATCTTAGCTACTGTATAGAGATCTGGGGCAATACCTACTCTTCTCACCTTGAACCTATCCATAGGTTACAAAAGAGAATTGTTCGCCTTATTGCCTTCTCCGATTTCTGCGCCCACTCTAATCCACTTTTCCATCAACTTAAAATTCTTGACAATAAGCAATCTCTGTAAATTTTTAACTTGTACTTTCGTCTTTGATCTGAAACATAATCGTTATTCCCATGACATCACTAAATTTTTTCGACCACTTGTGCATGATTATTCTACTCGTCAAGTCCTTGCTGGAAATGTTTGTATCCCAAAACATAATCTCACACTCACACAAAATCAAAATAAGTTCGCTGCTTCAAAACATTGGAACTCACTTCCCTCCTCAATTAAACAGACAACGTCAAGACAAAAATTTAAAAAGGAGTTGAAACAAAACCTCCTCGATTCTATGGTTGATTGATTTAGTTTTTCTTCCTTCGTAATTGGTCAGACTTGATTTCTTTTCAACAAGTATTTTTCAGCTATAAATGTTGTTGTACTGTTCTTTTTATTTCCTGATTTCATCCCTTTTCCTAAATTGTGATATTCTTTGTTGCTCTGTTTCCCCACCAATTCCGATATAATATTTTTTGAAGTTATTTCTGAATATATATTTAGTATCAGAGTATGCACCGATTTTGTTTTACATGTATAATATTTTTGCAACTCTAAATACCTTCATTATATAAAATTATTTATTTCATATATTTTGTTGGGGCCATGAAGGAAGATTAGTTCTGCTGAACTATATTTCATGGTCCCCACCGATTGTACATACAGTCATTTTCATGAAATGTTAAACATTTCTTATGGTGAAATAAATTATTATTATTATTATTATTATTATTATTATTATTATTATTATTATTATTATCGCATTTCGAGAGTCATGAGTCTAAAACGTTAACACATCAGGCTTCTATGCAGTAAGAATGTGAAATCGTTACCATATATGTAATTACGACTTGGAATGAGTATAAATGCTTCTTCAATGAAATGAATATGCAAATTACAGTCAAGCCGAGGAGAGAAAATTATCATATTTAAGTACGTTATAAGTTAAATGTAAGGTCGTTCGATCGGTAAAAAGTGTTCATTATAGAGCATTGTACGCAGCTTACCAGTTTCTTCCAGTCTAGCAACAACTACTGAAAAATTGCAAAAAGCTGTGTTATTTGATTGATCCGAAGCCCACATGATGATTTTATGCTTTCCAAAACTGAATCTTTCCCCCGATTCCCGATTTGATTCCAAAACAATTGGCTGACCCGAGTTGTCACTTGATGACGGGTTAATCCATTGGAATATTGTCGAGTTGTCATCAACTTTTGCTAACACTGTTTGGTCAGTTGGACAGCCAGTGAGATTTGGAGCCTGGACGTCTGTCGAGTAAAAAAACTGGATTAATAACGCCTGCCCTTTATTTCAACGTACCCAAAAATTTCATACAATCATAGAAACATGAAGAATAAGGCCTAAAAATAATGATTATAAATTCAACAATTTAGTAAACCAATTCAAAATGTGCATAAAGGAGCAATTATTTCAAATACGTTGAAACTCAAACCTCTCACCCAAGTCGCAGATGTTTCCGGTCCATCCATCTAGACAAATACAGCCTAATGATCGATCACATCTCACGGCATGCGTACAATTGCATGTGTTGTTGCAGAAATCACCAAACAGGTTTTCTGCACAGTCTATGTAGAAAATTTATGAACATAAAGTTGTTAAAATGTACAATCTCTTGTATTAATACAACATGATTAGCAGAAGATATAAATACCTAGCATAGTATAGATTTCAGTCATATTGATAAACACATATTTCAGACTCGAAGCCACATCAGCAGTACGGTTTGATATGTTTTCATGTATACTTATATATAATCTCCCGGTATTTCGAACGAGTGATGTACAATCTCTTGTATTAATACAATATGATCAGCAGAAGATATAAATACCTAGCATAGTATAGATTTCAGTCATATTGATAAACACATATTTCAGACTCGAAGCCACATATCGCAGACGAGGGTTCCCCCAACATAGCGGCAGCTACGTTGAGGGAAACGTCAGTGTTCGATGACGTCATATGAGTGAGAAATACTAGGAGATTATATATTTATCACATGCATAGACCCACTTTTTTATTCGAATAAAATTCACTTTCCCGTGCGATGTAATTTGAGCCTTTATTATGTCAGCGTGGCGGGTGAAGTAGTACGGCTCCAGCTGATTCCGTTTCACATTCGAACGCACGTTCCTCTCGATGCGTCAGAGTAGTCTCTCGCTGTCGGATTTTCCGAGCAAAACTTGAATGGATATAGCCGTTATCATCGAGCACAAGGGAAAGGAGATTGATATAGTATCTTCAGATACATTATTTTGTTTAAAGGTAAAGTAATAATGTTTGTTTAAAGGTAAAGTAATAATGTACACACAGTGCAATGCTGCAGTCGTCATTTTTACTGCTATCTAAAAATCGTGTCAGTTCCTGACTTTGGTCATAATAAATGAATAAAACCACCATTGAACTGTATCACATCGTTCTTGTTGGTCATTTATGTAACCATACTGCACCTAGGAAAATTATATTGCTCGAAACTGGCGAGGACTGGAGGAGTACGATGCCTTATGAAGATCGTACGTTCGCATATATTCTCAGCGCCTTGGACGCTATTTGAAAGTGAGAGGAAAAGTGTATCATCATTCATCGTAATTATGAATGAAACTAAAATCATAAACAACCACAGTAAGGCCAAAGTAATTAAATTCTTTGTTTTGCGTCCACTCTAAATGGAAAAAGGTACGCGTCTAAGCGGCTGAAAAACACACACAAGAAAATTAACACAATGTAATTTGCTTGCAACAAATAAAAAATTGTAACAAAATTTTAGTTCAGAAAAGCTAAGCGGTCATGTCCTAAAATTTCCTATTCAAATACACTGTGTGTGTTTTTCATGAAAACCTTAAAAACCTAGGCGGGGGGGGGGACGCAAAACAAAGAATTTAATTACTTTGGCCTAAAAAAGCGCAACAAGAAACTTTTAACATTTGTCATGTAACGTTTATTCGATCTCGATTTTACTCGTGTCTTATGAAAACACTCCATTGTGGCCGCGTCTCCTATCGAACTGTCGACGAAGTGGCGCAAGCTTCTGAAAACCGCGTTTGCCGTACGTTACTACAGTAAACATTCTCGCTTTAATACAGCCTACCGCAGAAGTTCAACAGCAATACAACACTTTGCCGATGCTAAGAATTTAACCTATCATCTGACAAGATGATGTGTTGATTTGAAACATCATATTCTTAATATATGTGTTGGATTCATGTTCGGTGATAAATTTGTCGATTTTGAGCGAAGACTCGGCTGTTTACGGCTCGTGACGAGATAGCACAGTACAGTGGTTGTAGAAAACGTAGGGAGCAGACGACAATGAACGCTCTCGTTTTCCCCAGTTGAAAAAACCAGACAAACTTTCAAAATTTTCGCTACCAAAAGCTTTGAAGTTTTTGCCTTTACCTTTACCGCATTTTTCAGTAAACTCCTTGTGCCCACTCAATTTTCATCTGATCGAGAATGCTTACAAACAGTTTCAGTAGAAGAAAAAGTGCCGACCGTATACCCCTACTTCTGATGTTAGAAGTAGGGGTATACGGAAATCCTGTAAACCGTATACCTATAGTGTGACGTCATACTATAGGGATAACTGGGTCTATGTGTGTGATAATTATAGATATTCCTTGATAACAGTTTTAAAATCTGCCAAATCATATAAGAATGGGCATTGTTCAACTTATTAACACAGTTTGTTTCTCTGAAATGATGACAATAGAAACTAAGTCTTGAGAAGAAAAAACTTGATTCATAAAACTTTCACGGAAAACTTGATTGCATAACTATACACTGTGTTGTGTTTGAAAGGTTCTTAACTTCACATTTCATCTTAGTTTCGCAGTAAGAAGAACATCGTTGTGATTTTAGACCAAACATAATCAAAATAGATACAAACATTAAACCTAAAATAATCGTATTGTCCCTTTAGAATACAAACAAAATACAAACGGATTTTAGAGAGGGAAATTAGTATTATTCAAATTAGTTTGAGTTATCAGCTAAAATGATACAAAGTAGCTAACTGCATAAGTAACAGTAGCTTCAGCAGTGTTTTCTACTCCATCTTGATTGGTAACTGAACATTGGTAAGTACCAACTCTTTCTTCATCGAAGTAAGAGATAGTCAGCTGACTAAAACATAAGAAGACGCATTTTTGACAAGTCATTGGTTGACCTCATATTATTCAAATAGTATAAAATATCTACATATGATTAGACCGGGTGATCTAAACTTGTTGAGATTATTTTAGGTAGGCTGGGAGGCCATAAGGTTGAGAATTTTTAAAATGATTTTGCTTACGTAAGTAGACGAAGATTAGATGAAACGAGACCTATAGTTCATCAAATATCAGTAAACTACAGTTATTAAAATAAACGCATGGTCTTTGTCTGGAAAAAAGCTGTGGGTTTCAAAGTGCTATGCAGAAGTATTCTTGTCCACAGGAAATGTCTCGACGATCATGCAAGTGATAACGAAAAAATGTCGTTCGTTTTATTAAATCACAAACTCTACTTCAAAATCTGCACTTTTAATTTGTTTTTCCCCGATCTTTAGGGTTAGGAAATGGTTTTCCTCCGCAAAGCATTACATGCCGAACAACAAAACTTCACATCGTTATAATTATTCGGTGCTATGGTAATATTAATGGCGAAGAGAGTGTGAACGCTGTGTTCTCGAGGTATTTACGCACCGATAGACGATAGTGCTTTGAAGAACAAGAATAGATAAGTGTTTATTTCTGTAATAGTTATCGTCTTTAAAATATTCGACACCAAAATCTCATAATTTCTTGCTAAGTCGCATTACTTACAGACATCAATTTTTGGTTTGCTTGAATTAAAAAGTAATTCTGGTTATAAAGTACCCTTAAACTTAAAGTTATGTCTTTTTAATTGTTTGCGTAGCAGTGCAAATATACCATTGATACACGCGAGTGCTGATGTAAGTGAACTAAGTGCCATAGGTAATACCGAAAAAACCATAACGTTATCCCATTCATAGGAACTCTGTTTAAAGCTGTTGTGGCTCATGCCAGAGAGTATCGTGTGCGTTAGAAAGTACTGACCTGCTATACAGTTCATAAGAGATCTGCTCCCTTCCACCGTGTAGTATTCTACTCGACGATCCGTCGAACAATGTCCAGATTGTACCGTTGGTTTTAAACGTGTAGTGGCAGGAAAGATAGAACATTTGGCCGTAGATCGGTTCAGCGCCCATAGCTGTTATCCAAATCTCTTTTAAAGCTGCAATGAAATACATGCACACTATATTATCGAGAAAGTATACATGTATTCCTCTGCTAAATTGCACTGTGGTCATTCAGTTATTATGACTAAAATATTGTTGTGAATTTATTCTCGGCTACTCTTATATTAGTACGTAACATTTGGCGATATGAACCTTTTTAAAAATGATCCAGCACTGATTACGGTATCACTGTTGTGGTGGCATTTTATTGTCTTTTCATTTCTACCGTATTTACAAAGGATATCTATGAGTGAATGTGCGTGTGTGTGTGTGTGTATTTGTGTATGTGTGTGTAAGTGTGTGTGTGTGTGTGTCTGAGAGAGAGAGACAGATAGACAGACAGAGACAGACAGAGAGTGGCAGAGAGAGAGAGTCCGTCCGTCTGTCAACTTTTTGTGCCTGTCATAACTTGAAATTTTTTCCCTGAATGAAGTACAATTTTGTATTCAACATAATCATGGAAAGATCTACGTCTGATTAGATTTTAATAATAATGTGATTCTGTATAATTGACGATCATTTGCATAATAAAGGAATATGTGCAATGGGCTATATCGCAAGAATTATTGAACCAAGTTTAATGCAGCCGTTTAGGCACTCCGATCGTTCTGTGGTCTTAGTATGTTAACATGTTGGTAACTGTTGATTACCAGATATGAACTGAAAATGCTCACGTGTTTCATACAGTTATGTGTAAATTTGAACCTTTGCCACATGTTTGCAACTTCATTGAAAGTATTATGATCAACATAATGAACAATAATCACCGCTGATTAATTCTCAAAGGTCATGAAGTATACAAATATGTAATTAGCTGAAATAAAAATATTAAAGTTCTTTGACTGCTGTCATTTATATAGCAAGTGTAATTACCGTTGGCCAAGTCCTTCAAGCCATATATGCCGAGCTGTGAAAGCTCATTAGATATGCAAATTGTAAATTAGCTGACGTGAAAATGTGAAATGACTTTCGATATTGTTTTAACCAGGTATAATCATCAATGTTGTCATGTTTTGCCAACTTTGATCAGTAAATCCCAGTATATATCCCTAATAAGCAAAGTTCATTAAATATGTAATTAGGAATTGACTTAAGTAAAAATGCTTAATGATTGTCAATAATGTTGTATCATGGTATCTGCAATATATGTAGCAAGTTTTGTCAACTTTGGTCAAGTCAATTCAGATATATATCTCTAATTAGGAAAGTTCATTAAACATGCAAATTAGGAATTTGCTGAAGAGAAAATGATTAATGACTTTCAATGATATTGTATTACAGTGTCTGAAATGTACATAGCAAGTTACATCAATTTTGATCAAGTCAATTCAGATGAATACCCTAAGTATGAAAATTCATTTAATATGCAAATTAGGAATTGGCTGAAGTAAAAATAGCGTCAATGACACTGTAGCTCCCATCCTGGACTATTTAGTGTTTGTTCTCTGGTCAGATATTTGAACATGTGTGAAAGGGATAAAGTGCATGAAGTGAAAATACTGAAATGAAATGTACTGGAGACAGTGAAATATGTTTAATGTAATTATTCAGAATATAAAATGGAAAAAATACAGAATTAGATATCGAATACTGTGATACAACCATTAACTCAACAAGTCATTTACAATGACATAGTCCCCACTTGTAATAGGAGTACTAGTCTTGATGGGGCAGGAAAATGTGGTCATTAAGAAGTATCATTTGAGTGTATATGTTGAGATCTATGGGCACATAGGTCTATGGCATTGTTCCCAATTTGAAACACATGAGGCATGTCTAAGTTACGGTTCTAAATCGGGAAAAAAGATCAGACCTCTGGCAGTATTGGCCAGCCAAGAAATACATATGCGCATTATAAATGAGGTACAAGATGTGACATCTTAAGGTCTAATATCCTATTTAAATTGGAGGGTATAGAACTTGTGGTTACTGAAATATGCATATATATGTATAATCAAGGTCAAAGGTCATCAAGGTCACATGACATTTTCAAAAAAAATTATATTCCTAATTAATCCCTATATGCCAAAAAATCAGATCTCTAGCTCTATTCGCTTGCCCAGAATTAGATGTGTACATAATTAATGAGGTAAAGCGTGTGCTGTCATAAGGTCTCCCATCCTACTAAATACAAAGGACATAGCACTTGTGGTTACTTATTTATTGACATAAACATATATTTTAGGTAAAAGGTCATCGGGGTCACATGACATTTGGTCAAAAAATTTCTCTCCTATAGTTATCCCTATATACCAAAAATCAGACATCCAGCTCTATTGGCTCGCTCAGAATGAGATATGCGCATAATTATTGAGGTACAGTATGTGGCGTCATAACGTGTCCCATCATACCAAACATGAAGGGTGTAGCACTTGTGGTTACCGAGTTATGGAAAAATATGTATATTTGAGGTCAAAGGTCACCGAGGTCACGTGACATTTTGTCAAAAAATTTGTATTGCTAAGTTATCCCTATATACCAAAAATCAGACCTCTAGCTCTATTGGCTCGCTCAAAATTAGATATGCGCATAATTAATGAGGTACAATATGTGGCGTCATAAGGTGTTTCATCATACCACACATGAAGGCTGTAGCACTTGTTGTTACTGAGTTATGGACAAATATGTATATTTGAGGTCAAAGGTCACCGAGGTCACGTGACATTTTGTCAAAAAAATTGTATTGCTAAGTTATCCCTATATACCAAAAATCAGACCTCTAGCTCTATTGGCTCGCTCAGAATGAGATATGCGCATAATTAATGAGGTACAATATGTGGCGTCATAAGCTGTCCCATCATACCATACATGAAGGCTGTAGCACTTGTGGTTACTGAGTTATGGACAAATATGTATGTTTGAGGTCAAAGGTCACCGAGGTCACGTGACATTTTGTCAAAAAAATTGTATTGCTAAGTTATCCCTATATACCAAAAATCAGACCTCTAGCTCTATAGGCTCGCTCAGAATGAGATATGCGCATAATTAATGAGGTACAATATGTGGCGTCATAAGGTGTTTCATCATACCATACATGAAGGCTGTAGCACTTGTTTTTACTGAGTTATGGACAAATATGTATATTTAAGGTCAAAGGTCACCGAGGTCACGTGACATTTTGTCAAAAAAATTGTATTGCTAAGTTATCCCTATATACCAAAAATCAGACCTCTAGCTCTATTGGCGCGCTCAAAATGAGATATGCGCATAATTAATGAGGTGCAATATGTGGCGTCATAAGCTGTCCCATCATACCATACACGAAGGCTGTAGCACTTGTGGTTACTGAGTTATGGACAAATATGTATATTTGAGGTCAAAGGTCACCGAGGTCACGTGACATTTTGTCAAAAAAATTGTATTGCTAAGTTATCACTTTGTTTAGTGTGATTAGATATTATTTTAGCTGAAAAAAGGGTCCAGGGAAAGTAAGGAAAATCCAGTATTCCACAGTGTAACAATTGGCTGAAAATATGAAATTTCTTTCAGTCTCTAGAATCCGAAACCGAATCCGAAACCGAATCCGAAACCGAGTCTAATTTCAGCATCGTCTAGCCAGAGTGTAACGTGGGGATAGCGCCCTCAAACCACAGATACCGGCTTCCCATAGACTACCATGTATCAGAAAAATTAAAACTGTGATAACTTCATTAATATGCAAGCCACGCCCACCAAAACCTTTTCAGTTCTAGCCATTTGAATTCTGAAGATGTCTACCAAATTTGACTGAAATACGTTCAGCCGTTTTTGAGAAAATGGACCAACAGACAGACAGACAGACAGACAGACAGACAGACATCGCTGCGACATATGCCCACGTGTATGAACACGTGAGCAAAAAATTAGAAGCTCAAATGCCCATTTAAGGAATTATTGTACAATAGACTATTTATCAAATTCAGTGCAAGGAATTCTGTGAGACCTGTAAGGTACGTTGGCACTAAGGTGGCTTATGCTAAGATGTGGATTGGCGTGACATACTGATTGTTTGCTTATTCGTCTATAATTGACCTTTTCTGTAATTAGGATGAACATATATCAATAATGCATGCATCGATATTGAGCGGACATCTGCGAATCATCGACTATACTTAATTTTATTATTGATGAAATTTTGATGATCATTACATTTTGATTTTAGCTAATTTCAATATTATCTGACGTTCTGCATTGTAATGATCATAACCAAGCCAAATAGGTCTGTTGTTATTATGTTTGAGTTGGCCTATGCAGCAATCCATACAGTAAAACATAAAGGTAAGGTTTTCACGGCCTTTTAGTGATCAAATGTGATTACCTATATCGCAGACAGGTCCAGTCCATCCTTTGGAGCATTTACACGCACCATTGAACCCATGGCAAGTAGCACCGTTCTGGCATATGCAGTCTTTATCACAGAAAAAACCATATTTACCCTCTGGGCAGCCTATTGGACACAATGGTCGAAAATGCAAGAGATATAGAATCTAAAAGTTACCGAATAAAAAGCATTCTTCAAAGTGGGAATATAGACTCATTCTGCCAATTTTTCATGCTCAGTGGTAGGCTGCACAACCCAAGGATAAGCTCCGTCCTGCTGCCTCTCGGTACACTGACTGGCATTATGGAGGTGTATATTTCAAAGTTTACATTTTTATCATTTCTTGTCATACAACTATTTACATACACAGTGTAGCCAATTTCAACCGTTTGGTAAGTTTCTATAATATTACGATTTTATTAACCTCATTACGTTATATGAACATTTAACTTTATCGTCATGTTGTACTTTACCATGGAGAGCGATAAATAGATAAATGTATGGTGACGTAATGTAAACATAATAAAAAGTCTTAAATTTCATCAACTACAAAGTCGATTTCGATCGTCTTTCCTCCTAGGGCAATTATTTGTACTCTAACTTTTATAAAAGCTCCTATTTATCATATGTATTGATAGCAGCTATAGCTTTCAGAATAATTGTTCCTTTGAATCTTAAAATTCTGAATTTGAACCGATGAAGATTTCGTACGGTTGCCCGCCAAGTATCTCAAGCATATCGAATATCTATGATGAAAAGAATGCATATTTAAGATCAGTAAATATACATCTATGTTCGCGAGTCACAGAGGAATTTGGCCTCAGTGTTATTAACTTGATTTCCATTTTCTTTACATAGAATTAGCTAGCTCCGCTTGAGACCGTCTATACTCGATAGAATGGCTTTGTGTGTAAAGTGATCTAAGGAAGTTATGTACAATAGGCAGACTAATTGACATGAATTAGACCGTTATAAAAGTATAGGTTAAGCCATTTCTCTAAATCACAGAGTAATATCATAGACAGAGTGGCAACACTTGCATGCCTTTTGTTCCATGGTCGTCTCTGTAGACTATTGGCTTTTCATATTAAAATGAGCTTAAAAGGTGTTAAACTTTTTGGAGGCTTGGTTTGTGGTTGATAATTACACGAGATTATGCGAAACATACGACGAGATGGCATCGTACTGCCAGTCGCATAGCAACCATAGTTACTTTGTGAGCTCTCAGGCCAGAAACACTGCCTCACGCCAATCAAAACATAACACGCCAGCAGTTTCATAAACATGTCCTTTCTTGGCGCACGTGTAAAAGACGGTATGACTGACCGTAAACCATTGAGTAAAACCAGACAGTATCGATAAAAGACTTTCAAATTTGGTTCAAACACACTCATTATATATTCATAAAAATATGAGAGGAATTTTTAAAACGGTAAAACCCACTTTCCTGAAGCTCAAAACACTTCCGTTTTTGCCAGCACATCAATTCCGATCAGCACCACACGACAACAACAACACAAGCTTTGTCGAACATACTTTCGCTGAACAATTGGTGAAAATCCGAAAATTACCGAAGGGTGCATGGTCGGCACTCTTCGGAAAAGAGAGCCAAGAGCTTCGTGAGGCGAGGCAAACATGGATTGCTTACGTAACCGCTTCACGCCTTAAACAATAGCTGTTGCCACTCTGTCTGATATTACTCTGTGTCTAAATGTTATCTAGCTCACCTCGACGAAGAGTTCTCATCTTAACTGAATTAAATAACACTTTAGGAGTAGTAACAATAAGGAACAATATAGGTGCGCTGGTTGAGTACTCCTCAATTATTAATTCCCCGATACAATTAGAGCGTACAGCCGGATTCTGGGCGAAGTGCCTTGGAAACGTGTCCTGGATAAAAATGAACATGAGTAAGCGATACAGGTTAATTTTTCTGAACACCACCGGCCGTAATGACGAAAAGTAATCTCTCACTTGTTTGTCATTTGCTTTGAGGTATGTCCCCTTCTTCTCTGATATGTTAAGTATATGGTTCTATAGTAACATACCATGGCAACTCAAATACTGTCACCAAGACTACTGGAAGAG
The DNA here is from genome assembly GCF_041260155.1 of Ptychodera flava. Lineage (NCBI taxonomy): Eukaryota > Metazoa > Hemichordata > Enteropneusta > Ptychoderidae > Ptychodera > Ptychodera flava. The sequence continues at coordinate 8,990,878 of NC_091940.1, forward strand.
GGATGGCGCAGGTGCTATTCAGTAAAGGCTGAATGGCCCTACTACTTCAACGTTGAGACGAACACCAGTGTCTGGACAATGCCAACAGTCTCTTACCAAGATGAGAGGTATGCTGATGTTCCAGGAAGGAAGAGCTCTGACTTGCCAGAGCCTTATCAGGAAGTGCCCCTGCTTGATCAGACTCCATCCAGTCAGCCATCAGCAGCTGCTTTGGTCCCTCAGCTTTCCAAGCCTGGCACAACCAGTGAAGCAGGTGAGAGACAATTAAGATTTCTTCTGCATGACACAGAGACGTCAGCTCGGATTGTGATTGTGCAGATGTACAAGGGAAATGTGAACGTTGGAATACGTGAATTCTTCAAGAAACCCGGCACTGGAGAACTGATACCGACAAAGAAGGGAATCAATTTGAATTTGGATCAGTGGAATCGACTGAAAAGTATTGTGCAGAGTATTGATGATGCTGCCAAGCAACTGACGTACAATTGACCTGGTACTCACAGACCCATCTTTCATCCTTTTTCAGAGCCTTCCTTCAGCGATATGCCAAATGATTTGGACAGGAAAGTGGCAAGGAGAGTGGCCAAATATGTCTACGCCAAGTTCATCCTGGACCAAGTCAATGCCATCATCAATCAAAACTGTGAGGGATGCAGGGAAGATCACCCATTTCAGAGAGACCATGAGTGCCTGTACTATTGTGATGCCCCCACAGGTCAACGGGATGCGATCATCAAATACTTTACAGATGCTGCCAAATGAGTCAACATGCTGGCTGTGCAGAAGTCTATTCTCGCCATGGCTGAACTGTGTTACATCACCCTGGATCATAATGTTCCCCTTGGATTACTCGATCTTGATGATCTCGTGGAGTTGCTGTACTATCGCTACAGTGAAGACCCTGAAGGATGTTTTGAAGATTTATTGGACACTCTGTCTATTTACGGAATGGTTTTGTGCAACGACATGTTCAAAATTTGGTTCTGCAAGCAATTAATCACTTCGATTTCCTTCACTTTATAAATGTTTTTTTTCCTTCCGACATACAAGTTTGCAAAGGACATTGAGAGACACTTGCAATAAAAAAAGGTGTTGTGTTTCATGTTTTTTGCCTTGTTAAATTTTGTTAACTTTGAGAAAATAAAATTTACTGTTATTGTTTAAAATGAAAACCGATAACTTGTCTGTCTATACTCTTTCATGTCTGTTTTTTTCTGGCGATAATCGATAAAGTAGTTGGAGCCGACAAACAACCAACAAACACGTGTATTGGCAATTTAAGTCTCATTAAGTCTCATTAATCCTGCGAGAAGAAAACGTGATTTTCATTCCAGAACATTCTGTGTTCCATCTTTCTGTTGAAAATGTTCCATATTCTAGAATAACCCGAAATTCAGTAGGTTTCGTCGTCATTTCCGCATTTATTTGGCAATATTTTGTGGCCGCCACTTTGTTGAGAATTCCATGGTTTTTTGAATAATGGGCGATGTTTGCAAATATACGTGCATTCATTTTGCTTCAACAAGCAACCTGTAAAGAATATTTTGCGATCAGGGTCACAGCGGAAATTCTATGATAATGTATTTGAAATAAATTTTCCCATGGTTGAACAGAATTTTAATTTAATCTATAGGTAACATTTTGTATTTGTGATAGGTGTTCGTAATGGGGCAACCTCTTGATTTTCGGGGCACTCGATTTATAGCGACCGGTGTGTTTATTACTTTGAGACAGAAATCGGTGCTATATATTTGAAATTGTGCCCGGCGCGCAATCGACATTGGCATTGGCAAAATAGACCTCAAAGCGTAACCGTACAAAACCAAACTTAAGTTTAAGATGTCAAATGTTCTTGAAAATTACATCCGTAAAGTCGAATTCTGTTGTTAGGATTGTAATATCAAGCCATACTCTCTACATATTTACAATCGTGGCAACAGTACGTAGCTGTTGACTTTATTTGATCGTTATGCGATCGGGTAGGCTACAACAAGCTTTTTTGAGTCAAGTCCCGGTGAGTACCGGCGAATTCTACGGGGGACCACTGCAGTATGAAGCAAAACCAAAGACTAAATGTCAAAGATTATTGAAAATAAAATAAGCAATTTCTGTCCCTCTTGTTTCAATTCCAATAAAAACTGCATTTGAAAGTTATATAAGATCACGGCGACTACCACCGTTACTTTCCTTACCTGGCCATATTCGAAATACGACGACAGTGTACAACCCCTAACTAAGCGTATGGCATCGGCAAGCTCTTTGTTGCAGCATGAATGTACAAAATTTAAAAGCGAATCGAAAGCAGAGACATTAAAAACTAATGAATATTACACAAGTGAAGTCGAACTCTAGCTTTTTTCAAGTTGATATCATTGGTATTTGTAGGAAATTTACAATCGCGGCGACTATATCAGCTGTGGCCTTGTGTCACCCACGGGCGCCATCTTTGAAATTAGATGGCTACCAAAACAGACAGCGAGGGCAAATTCTGTGCCGTACCATGATCACGAAACATAATATTTGAGATCAAAATGTCAAAAACTAATGCTTACAACATCTTTAAAACTCAACACACTTGCTCAATTTGTTGTAGGAAATTACGTTTTTGAACAATTTACGATTACGGCAACCGGCTATGTGCTTGCATTGATCATGCACCGTTTGCCCTGTAAGTGACATTTGCGAACTGCCGGCTCGCCCGTTCACTCAATCCGACTTAGACTTTTTATATAAACGGAATGCTATTATGATTTTAGAAAAAAAAGAGCTATACTTATAAGGATTTTTTCTGTGAATGTAGTGAGTATGGTGGAATCAAATTTATAGCATTACAGTAAGGTCTACAAATAAATGTTTCCATCTCGCTGACCACGGGTACGTGTGGCCGTGTTCAACGGGAGAGATGACACAATGTACTGGTTGGCCAGCCAGCTTCCCGTATGCTGACAGATTTTCCGTTGTCGGCCAAGAATTTTAAAATGTGCAGTAGTATGATTTTTACTGTCTGTTATGCAAGAGTACATATTTCTAATGCTAAAAAATGATAAATAGTATATTTTCAATAATATATTTACGGAACTTTGCTCTGTCTCAAAGTTTGACGAGCCTCGTGCATTGTCTATGGGCTGAAAAGCAGCCATACGGGAGGTTTGATAGGTAGTTTGTATTTCGTTCCTTCAATAATGTTACCACTCTGTAACACACATGCTTTGTGAGCTAGCGAAGTATGATTGTTTTATGAATGAGTATGATTGAATGCCCCTCCCGTCCCCTCCCATCCCCCCTTATGCCCATCATCCTTGAGAAAAAAAACACAAAGACGCACATGCTTTGTATTTTCAATTGAACAAGTTTGAAAATTTATTGAACACCAACAGGAAAGCCAACACAAGAACTAGCTACAATTTAATGAATATGATTTCTAGGTCAAACGAGTCTGTAAAAAGTTAACATTCTAAACGTCAAAATCAATACGGTCAATTTTTCAATGAAATCATTCACGAGAAAGTCATTCAAAGTCAAGTCCTTGGTAAACTGCTTCACAATGTTCGACATGGACCATACCCGGCAACGATGTAGCAGATAGTAAAGGACGTATTGTCCACACACTGAAGAAAGAGGTCCCTGGAGCCTTTGTCTGTTATGTATCCAGTCGAGAGTGTTTCTGTTCAGGAATGCCTTAAAAGGTGTCGTGTTGGGTGGACGTCCGTACGAATCAAAATATTCACTGTGGTTGCTATCGGCAAAGTAGAAAGCCACCCAGTGTTTCCCTGGTTGGGTACTTGGGTCCATATTGGCCACAAAGGCAGCAGGATAGGACTTTAGTCTGGTCTTAGGCAATCAGTCTGATGGTTTCACCCCGCCAAAAGATGATGCAGTGTATTGGTCTGTACTCAAGTTCTCTTTCAAATTTAACATGTCCATCTTTCACTGGAGTCGAGGAATCAACTTCAGTAATCAAAGAGGACATTGCGGTCTCTGTTGATTACAATGATGTTATCCAGTTCGCATACACGAGAAAACTCACAGTATTTTGCAGGGCTTGTCTGAACTGCAGTTCGATGCCCAGGTTGCCTTCTTTGACCAGGTTCAAATGTCCTCCGTCGGCAGACAAGTCCAGTGTGAGATCAAGCGATTGATGTTGATTCCTTCATCCCTGCCTATTTTATTAGTCCCAGTAAACAGAGAATAGTAGGCCATGATGAATTCATTGACCACCAGCTTTGGTGAAGTCCAGTTTCAGGGGTTTGCTCGGAACTTGTTTTCCACTGACATTAAGGACCAGCGACATCATGCCGTAATGTTTGAAGTTGGAAGGATTCTTTACTGTTGGAAGTGGTGGCCGACTGGTTTTGTGTGAGGTCTAGCAGCTAGGCGATGTTGCCGTGAGTGTGTGGGGGTTCGAATCTTGTTTGGGTTATAGTAAAAATTTATGTTTCTTGTATGAACCGTTGAAGGCACCGTTGTCCACCAGACTCAAGACCACACGTTTAGGTAGCTGTCCCAGAAAGATGTCGTCTTTGTTGAAAGACATGGTGCCTCCAGGAATAGACAGAACCTTCATCACACAACGATGAATGGGATACTTGGACGGTCCCTACTTTAAAGCTTCTGAATGGCCCAGCTGTACCGATGGACTGAGTTTTATTTTCCTGACCAGTAGTGTGGCTTCGGTGACTACAGCTTTGAAGCCTGGATTTTCTGCAGAGCTCACAAGGGAGAAGGCATTCTTGCTTCTATTGAGTTTCAGATGTAATTCGACACCATTCATTAGATACTTCGGCTGAAAAAAGAGATCCGAATGGATTGGTCCTACCATATCGAAAACTTGACTGCCACATGTGAAGGAATATCGGTTTTTCAGTCCCTTGTTCACTTCTCCACCTTCTTTAGTGGGGTCCACTTCACCCATTTTCAAGTGATAGTCCTTGAAGAATAGGGCTGAACCGATATGGGTGTCTTTGGCCTCTTCACCATAATTCAACAAGGTCTCCAACATCGCTCGGTAGGGGTAAGTAGGGAAAGGGTTGATATCATTTTGCCATTGAGGTGCACATCCACCTGGCTGAACAGTGAATGGAGCCACAAGTTGACGGGACCCACTGCTGCATCTGCACTGAGGTTAGTAGCATCAACTTTTGTAATCTTGGCCTTGATCGGAAGGAGTGTTGAGGACAGATCGATGAAGTCTTCCCCTGGACCTGAAATCACGAATTCGATGAGTCTCAATTCCATAATGTGGGTCAGGGGATGCACTTCTTCCCATTGTCCCTCTTCGACACTGGTCTGTGTTGGAGGAACTGTGAACAAGTCAAGTTCACTCTTGGTACACTTGCAGGAGTGTTCATGAAGAAATGCTGTGTTAGTCAAAAATGTAAGGAGATCTTCTCTTTCGCTTGGCTTTGGAGGAAATGACTCTTTGTTTCGGAGCTTTACATTTTATACCACTGCCAGGGGGAACTGAGTATCTGGAACCCCTGCCTGTCATCAACTGTTTCCCAGCTTCCACCAACCATCGTTTTGTTGAGTGCTTGATGTTACGTCCACTTAGTGCATCACCTGCAATGTTGAGTCCCGTTTTCAACATCTGTCTCCCTAAGACTTTGGAACCTTGTTTGAGCAGTGGTGTGGCTGCACGGAAGAGACCTCCCAAAATACCGCCCAAGCCATATCTTTTCTGCATGGCTGCCACCTGGAACGATGCTCCATTTCCCACCTGATCCGAATAAAACTTCTTGTATGTGGCTGGGTTGCTTTCATAGAGTTTACGTCTATACAGCATGGTTCAAGCTACAATAGTGTAGAGCGTTGTTTTCTGAAGGCTAGTGTCACGATCACCTTGAAATGTCAGTTTCTGACCCACGTCATCTCTTATGTAGACTTCTACCGTATCAAATCCGTGGTTTCTCAGGGGAAGAAAGTATGGAGTGTGGAAGGTGCGTTTGATCATCTGTCCATGGATGTCTTCTACATTTTCTATTCTCAACAGGGGTGCAAAGGTATCTCCCACCAACTGGTCGTCCACTAGGTCGCAATACACATAAAAAGAAGAGAGGTTTCAAACACTGAACATGAAAGGTGCATCGTTCTTCTGCCTCAAGATGGTATTGGGATAAAATCCCATGATTTCAGCCAGACCTAGTAGAAAGTAGAGGCTGGTACCCTCATTCACATCAGCGGTTACTTTCTTAGACACCGGGTCGAAAGTCAACTGGATGTTGTCGGGTAAACCTTGCTCTCTCAGAGTGGTTAGTATACTTCCGAAATCATCGAAGTAACCTGCAGCTATTTTGACAAGTGTTCTTCTATGGTCTTGAATTTTGTACACCAGCACGTTTCTGCCCTCCACCATGTTTTACAAAGAGAAAGGGTAATGTTTGTTCATCAATGCCATTTCCCAGTTGCCCTGCAGAGAAATATGTTTGGGTAATTTGGCAGTGTAGCCTGTCACTGCATTTTCTTGTAAAACGTCCATATATCCATTGCTTGGTAGCGTCATGAAAAATGAATGTTCAGCCATGATGGAAGTGGGGTCAGACTGTGACTCTCCGAACAGAGTCATCCCTCTTATAGCTTTGTCAGATCCCTGACCCAACTATTGAATTTGGATGGCCAACCATACCAATTGACCAGATATTCAGTCTTGCCCTTTCTCTTCCTTGTTTTGAGTATTTTTTCCACTCTGAAGACGTCATCCTCTTTCTTGATGACATTTTGAAATTCTTGTTCATAGAAAGTACCTTCTAATTCCTCATCATCAAAATCGTTCAGCTTGTAAAGAGGTGGTCGATTGGATATCCTTTTCGACACAGTGAAGATTTCTTCTGTCCAATTTGGCAGGTAACCCTTCTTGAGTATACGTTTAGTTTTGCTGATTCTCACTTGTTCTCCCAGTGTGTGTTGTTGCAAGATTGCATTAGCTGAGGAAGAACCGATAGGTAGCTTAGTGTGTTGTTTCTGGTAAAGTACTTCCACATTTTAGTTTTCAGGTACGATTGAAACACTCAACCACAGAAGCTTTCATTTCATTTCCGGCGGTGAAAAATTGACTGTCTTCACTCTCCAGAATTTCCTGAAATAGGTGCTTCACGAATTCTTTCCCTTGATCCATTTACAGTTTTTTTCTGGTTTTCGTCAAGTCTTTAGAATGTGTTGAAACGCTGCCACCAAAGCGGCCCCTCGTTTGTCTGTCAAGGGAATGGCCCAGGCATACTTGAATAAAATGTCAATGAAAGTGAGGATGTATCCGAACCCTGAATTATATTTTGCTAGTGAACTGAAGTCAGCAAGATCGGCTTGCCACTGTTGATCCATTCCACCGACAATTACTCTAGCCCTTGGAAACTTCCACCTCACTGGTTTGTGTAATGTGTAAGTGTTCTGATGTTGCATACATTCTCTCACTTTCTGATGGGTGGTCCTAAATCCCTTCTCTTTTGCAGCACTGTAAACAGCATCGATTCCTCCAAAACTTGCGGAATGACTTGGATCGTAATACACCTGGCTGAGGTGCTGATCCAAGTCCATCAATTTGGTCACAGGTTTCATGTTTGATGACTTTGGATCCAGAACAGCAAGCACAGAGGCACACTACGGCCCAAAAGTATGCCTCAGTGTACGGTATTCCTCGAAGCATAATTTCTTTGGAACAGCGCTTTCAGCCGGTCGCTGTTGACAACGGCGAATATTGTATCAATTTATTTTCAATAGATTATCGATCGAAAATCTACCGCTCGTGCCGGGCGCTCGTGTATTGAGGTCACGTCATAAACATTTCCACAATAACCCGTATATTGACTTATACACTTAAACATCAAGGTATCCGTTGGCTTCCTGTACTGAAAGTAAATCGACAACACTTCTTTTAGTTTTGGTGATACTTTTATGTACATTTAAGCACATTTTGGCGCACTTTGGCAAAGTTAGGCGCCATTGTGAACGGGGAACTACACGTGAGTGAGCGAGACAACAATGTATCAATTTCGGACAAAAGAATATCAATCAATAACGTTCACTGCACGATTACAGTGGAGACCCTGCGTTCGTTTGCCTCCGTTCTGTGTTATTTTTTCAGTTTACTGGAATTTTCATAGTTGATATTTGCCAAAAATTTGGTATAAATTACAACAACCTGACTGGTATTTGGTCTGTACAATTTAAGAGAAGCTAACCGATTAAAATGCGTCAATACAAGACCCTGATTCTGCACATGCAAACGCCGTAAGATCGCCATTTTGTTGAGGGCAGGAGCAAGAATTCAGCGATCGGAAAAATAAAATGCATCTAAAACAAATATAAATCAAAGACACACCGTGCCACTTTTCACTATCATTGGTTCAGAATTGAGAAATTTGAACGAGCGAGATTTGTACGGTCTGTTCAGTACATTAAACGCCATTGTTGTCTATGGGAAATCGAGCTGATTAGACACATCGTAAAATGAAAAATACTTTTGAAATAACCGTTCGTTTAACTTTTCATTTCGCTATTATTTTTTATAATATTTGGTATGACACATATCATGAAGGGTAACTAAAACTCTATGGTTTTATATTTTGAGTTTCCCTCTTATTTTTATGAAATAACAAAAGTTGAAGATCGTTTTGCTGTTGACTGTATTTTTACTTAATTTCGCATATGGCTGTTATCGCTTACGTATTTTGGAATTCCCATGTGAAATCCTTCCAAAAATATTATAATTGTAAGGGCAGCATATACGGGAAATAGGACCTGGTACTCTTTCATTAATATTTGGCTGTGCAGCAAGGAAATACGGCGAAATTTTCAACATGACGCGGGAGGTGAAATTCACTCTCTGAACGCGCACTCCACGTATGTGTGGCGAATATTCAGGACGGTATTAGCATACAAAATGGAGCGCCTTTGGGCCGTAGTGGCACCTCATCCGTTTGAGGACATCGCCAAGGGATAGAGAAGGTGGACAACACTCCGTGACAGAGGTCTTATTTGGAATGAATATCATCAAATTGTAGAGTGACACTGCATGAAAACCCAATAATTTAGATAAATTCACATTAATGAGTTGCCTGTATTATAGTATAATACACGTGAATTCACATGAATCCACATGAATACAGGCTTGCTGAATACAAAAAAAGGATTCTTGACTGTATTCATCTGTATATGCACTCTTCAGCTAAAATACAGGCAATAATCCATGTTAATACAGTAAGTATTATAGGGTTTTTATGCAGTGTGATGTTTTAAAAGTTGAGCCAATTCCCTGTTATGGATCGTCGATGCCGTGGTCTTGCAGCAGTTGAAATGAGAGGATATATCTCCCTCCTTATCTTTATCTTTTTAGCAGATGATTGTCCAGAAAATACTCTATGATCACCTTCTCAATCATCACCTCTTGGATGAAACAATCCTTTTGATTTTCGCTGAGACTGAATCCAGTTCCATCTTTCCTTATTGCAAATCAGATCTTGTGGTACATTCATGTCAGACAGCACTTGGGAAAATTGTTGCCACCCTCTTGGAGTGAAAGTTTTCCTCCGACGTAAGGTGTCCTTGATGAGGTCTACCATATGAGTTCCAGGTAAGGGATTGCCATCGTACATTAATTTCCCTTTCTCATTCCAATCCACGGAGTCATGCTGTTTGTGCTTTTCGTCGGAGGGACTTTGGCACACTTTCCGTAACATCCTGCTCCACACTATCCGACGGCTTTGGCTTGTCAGTGACTTCCTCTTCTCTGCCCTTATCTAAAGGAGACCCTGAAGAAGACACAGCTGTAGTGGTACCCGTTGAAGTTTCAGAGGGGACGATGCTGATTTTAACAGGTTCCTTCCTTTTATCAATGTAAGCCCTGTACTGCTAAAGAGTCTGTTGGTACACTTTTGCCTTTTCATCATCGGTGATGTCTGTTCTTTCCAAGATTTTTGCATCTCCCTATCCAGAGAGGACACCATCTTCGTCATGGGGTTTGTTGTTTGATTCTGCTGTAGTTGTATAGTAATTCCTGTGGCACAATGCCATCTTCTTTGCATGTTCCATGAGCATAGTGACAATTCACTTAAAAAGGAGACTTCCAAACACAGACAGCACAGGCCCTAGGACGGCTGAGAGAAATCCACCCTTTTGCACAAGTATCTTCTTCTTCTTTGATGTTGAAACCTTTTTATTTGACAGTGTGCGAAGATGATGTTTGCATTTTGCTCAATTTCTTCTTTTGAGCAGATGACAGTGGAACACTCCCCCGAAGACTGTTCAGACAACATTCACAGAGGTAATGGATTAAGTTGTTACTTGCTCCCTAAATGATCCCCCTCTGTTGCTTTCAATTACCCTTGGCTAACACAGAGAGAAAATGAGCAGGTTTTCTCATCCACTGAGACATAATGAAATGATGGCATTTCATCTCATCATGTCTATTTTATGTTTTCCTGACACAAACAAAGGCAGTCTCTCCTGGAAAGATGTTCGTGCGCAGGCGAAGGACTTCTGGCGTGTTGGGTTTCAGGTCAATGAGGAGATAACCATAGGGTTCACGGGAGGTATCGGTGAAAGCTTCTTGGATGAAACAGGTGTGTCCTGGGTACATCTGTTTGGCTACGTGAGTGATTTGTGATCCATCTCTTGGATTTTTAAACAAGACTACCGGTAGATAATGTGAATTCAGACTCATGGTTTGAGTCTCTCTGCCTTGATGAAACAGATTTTGTAAGATAAGCATGACAGAGAGATTACTATGATGAGAACCTTTGATGAACAGATTGGTAATTCTCTTGTCATTTCCAATTTCTGTCATCAGGTCATCAATAATCAATAAGTTAGATTGGTGAGGGGAAACATACTGTCCAACTCTTCGGGAATGCCTTCAACAAAAATGAATGCTAGGGATAAGGGCAGCCAGTTCTGTATAGGCAGGTTAGTATTCTCCATAGCACCAGACAATACGCTCAGGAGATGGAAAAATCATAGTTTCCCATTCCTTCAGCAGTCGTTTGACGAATTCGGTTTTACCTGACTGTGTGGGTCCACATATGAGAGCAGTAAATGGATGTTGTAGTCTTGCATCCATGATTGACTTGATTGATGTTGTTCAGACAGTAGACGAACGATTCGAATCAACTGGCACATCAATTGATGAGTGTCAGATTGTCTGGCCAGTTTCAAAAATCTCTGTCTTTCAACTTTGTCTTCAATATTATGCACTTGTGTGAGATGATTTGCTAGTCTTACAAGTTGTTTTTCATGACAACCAGGGTAAGGACAGTTATTTCTTACGAGTGGCATGGTATACCAAGTTGGCCAACTTAATCTTCACCGTGATGGGACTTTTTGGTTGATTTCCTTTCAGTCAATCTCTCCACTAAGATCAATGCTTTCCTTTTGAAAAACTTATCATAGATGATGTATGGCAGCACACACAAATACAGGAAGAACATAGGATTGGAGAAATGTCGATTAGTGATGATCAGCTTCAAGAGTGTTTGCAGAATGAGACCCATCACGTCAAATGAGCCTTACTCTAAAATGGTACTAGCTTGTACAAGAAAGGATGTTCTATTTCTTGACAGAGGGAGGAAAAAATAAGGCCCGAGGGGCTTAGGGGCCTTCAAAGGGTCAAGAGGGGTGGAGGGAGTCCATAAACAGGGAAAGTGTGATCTCATTCATCGACAAGTTTATCAATATAAACATTCTCATCTAGGGTGAATTCTTCATAGGACTGTAGTACACGTTCAATTTCGCCCAACACTCTGTCAACAGTCAGTTCTTGAACAGGGGAAAAAGGTAACCAGATTTGATAGGGACGGACTTTCAAGTGTAATGCGTACTCTGTCCCTGGGAGAGATGCCATGGGTGAGTTGGCTAATAATACTCTCAAACACATCTTGTAGTACTAACATTACTTGTATGAAACCACTCACCGGTTGGATATCATTGAATCGTATCTCGTAGTCATGAGCTGTAGCAATGAATTTCTTCCCTTGTCGTTCCACGTGTGTTACGGGTGGTAACATAATTGAAGGAACGAAATACAAACCAACAATCAAATCTCCCGTATGGCTGCTTTTGAGCCCATAGACAATGCACGAGGCTCATCAAACTTTGAGACAGGGCAAAGCTCCGTAAATATATTATTGGAAATATACTTTTTTTCCTTTTTTGGCATAACAGACCATAAAAATCATACTAATGCACGTTTTAAAATTCTTGGCCGACAACGGAAAATTTGTCAGCATACAGGAAGCTGGCTGGCTAACCGGTACATCGTGTCACCTCTCCCGTTGAACATGGCCACACGTACCCATCAGCGAGATGGAAACATTTATTTGTAGACCTTACTGTACTGCTTTAAATTTGATTTTACCGTACTCACACAATTCACAGAAAAAATCCTTATAAGTATTGCTGTTTTTTTTTTCTAAAATCATAATAGCATTCAGTTTATATAAAGGTTTAAGTCGGATCGAGTGAACAGGCGAGCGGGCAGTTTGCTATATGTCACTTACAAAGCGGTGTGCATGATGAATGCAAGCACATAGCCGGTTGCCGTAATCGTAAATTGTTCAAAAACATAATTTACTACAACAAATTGAGCAAGCGTGGTGAGTTGTAAAGATGTTGTAAGCATTAGTTTTTGACATTTTGATCTCAAATATTATGTTTCATGATCGTGGTACAGCATATAATTTGCCCTCGCTGTCTGTTTTGGTAGCCACCTAATTTCAAAGATGGCGCCCGTAGATGACACATGACAAATTATGCTCAACCATGGGAAAATTTATTTCAAATACATTATCATAGAATTTCCGCTGTGACCCTGATGGCAAAATATTCCTTACAGGTTGCTTGTTGAAGCAAAATTAATTCACGTATGTTTGCAAACACCGCCCATTATTCAAAAATTATGGAGTTCTCAACAAAATGGTGGCCGCAAAATATTGCCAAATAAATACGGAAATGACGACGAAACCTACTGAATTTCAGGTTATTCTAGAATATGGAACATTTTCAACAGAAAGATAGAACACAGAATGTTCTGGAATTAAAATCACGTTTTCTTCTCGCAGGATTAATGAGACTTAATGAGACTTAAATTGCCAATACGCATGTTTGTTCCTTGTTTGTCGGCTCCAACTATTTTATCGATTATCGCCAGAAAAAACAGACGTGGTTCACGGACTCGTATGATTCTGTAATACTTTGGCCCACTGTCTTCATCTGATGGCAAATCTTCTGACGACTGGTCATCAGTTGACCCCCCTCCAATCTGACATGTTGGATGTGATGAGGGTGAAGAACTTTGTGTGGAAGGCTAATGGTTATTTGAAAGGAAGGCCTGTTATTTAGTATTAAATTCTTGGGTATTCATGGGGACAGAAGAATTTGATGAACGCTGAGTATCATGAATATTTGATGGGAAATGAGGAATGTAGGAGTGTAGAAGGTCTTTTCTTCCAGTAGTCTTGGTGGCAGTATTGGAGTTGCCATTGTTATGAATGGTTGGGTTGTTGTTGTTGTTTTTATTGTTGAGGTTGGGACTTCTAGAGCAAGACTGGCCCTTAGATGGCCCTTTCAGAACTTATATACCCTCATTTTTGTATATATTAATCAACTGACCAATCAGGAAAGCACATTGCTATCCCAGTATCCCTTGTGGCATTTAAATGGACCAATGGGAGAGGCTGGTTAATTTCATTTCACATGCTAGGGGGGGGGTTCAGGGTCACTACCTCATTATGTCTATTTTCACTTAGTTACAGGGTCCTTTAGGGGTCATGACCCTAAAGTGGTCTATAACGTCCCCTTTACTACTCACAAACTGGCGACGATTGGCGAACTCATTATTATGTTTAGATCCATATAGCAAAGTATTATTACACAGTATTTCAAAATCATATCCAATCAATACTTTTGTAAGAGTTTTGCAAAGAACAAAACTTACTTTTGGTCATGCAAAGAATAATTTTCGCATAAACAGACGCAAAATATCATGAGATCAAAAGGATAAAAAGTCTCTTTTGAGGTTGCAAAATCAACTCAAAATGTTGCATACCCTTCCTTTGTAGAAATTGATTTTGGGTTTAGGAATTGGGGGTCCGTCTAGTTGGTCGAATGTGAATGGTACATCACAAAAGGTTGCGAAGGGATCAAATAAATCCATGAAGATGACAATGCCACCTATACAATGAAAAGGTATGTGAAAAGGATTATTTGTGAAGAAACATTACAGTTATTGGCAATCGAGGTAGCGGAAGGGATATCACCAAAGGAGAAACTTTGAAGGCTGATTTACAGCGAGATAGCAGCTACAAAAGGTTTACGGAGGAAATACATATTCTGACTCTACTGTCTCTGCCATCACCAGTAGTGCAATCCCAAAAGCGGAAATGTTCATTAATAAACCACACCTGTCAGTAAACTTCATTGATTTTACTGGCGACATTGTACTAGGATGAAAATTGCATCACTGACAATACAGAAGCAACTGGTGCAAATAACGATTACACCGTAATACATCCTCTAAATTTAATAGAATAGACGAGACCACTTATATTTCATGTCCTGTTGGAAGTTGGTAGCCAGGAATATATTTCGATTAATGTTTGGTTGTCTCGATTAGCATAAACTATCCAAAGAAACTAAAAAACCCTGAAAGCCTCGTATTTTTATTATTGATGTAAGATCGCAGCCAATGATATAAGTATTCGATATTATATTTAACAGTAACTTACACCGGCCGTTGTCAGTATCTATTTCCAGGATACAAGTGAGATATTCAAAATCGGATGTTGACATTTCGTGTTTGCCAAAAAACATATCGATCAAGAGATAATTGTACTGCAAAAAAGTATTGAAAGTCATAATAATATACATTATTTACTATCTTTCCATCTGATTCATATCATGTTTCTCTCGAGTATAAGAATTAATCAAAGCATTTTTAGTATGTTTATACCTTTTACACGTTACAACTTATAATTTTAGTTCATTTTTTATTGTACAGCGGGTAATGATACATACTGTTATACTTATGAAAATAAGGCATGGTTGCGTCGAAGAGCATTACTTTATTTGCTACTGCTGAAATGAATTCAATGTAGTCAAGCAAACACGGGGATATTGTGTTCCATGGATGATTAAGTAAATTTATCTTAATATAAATGGAACATAGTTTTTGTGTAAGAAAGTAATATAATTCTTCTCTTTGGTTACAGACATGTATTTCCAAACAACCACTTACCCCGTAAATGTTTCGACCCTTGTAAACTGGAGTTTCACACGTTAAGTTGTAAAATGGTGGCCAATCTATTTCGTCTTGTAGAGTCACTGTCAAAGTCGCCTCGTATTCTAGTAAACGTTCCTATTACAGACATTGCCATAATGACAAGATTAGATGAGGAATTTTCATTATACCTTTGGTGCTTGGTGTCCTCTAGGTCATTGGAAACGTTAGACCAGGAGGTGTAACATTAAATTAAAGTGCTTGTATAAGGGCCTATATTAGGAGAACAACATGACTCTGTTTATATAGTTGCTGAAAGTGGTAGCTCAGATTCGCTTGTTTTCAATTAACACTGCTACGTATTGATTCTCACATCCAATACGTGTTTCATCTTTCATTAAAGAAATCAAACACCGTTTTTAGTTCAAAAAGTGCGCATACTTTTGTTCTATTCAAAACTGCGTACTTTCAGTTTTTCACTTAAACGAAAGCATGCAAAATAATGACACTGGGTGTAGCTAATTTTCATTCTTATGAATCTTTCAATCATTTACCAGAACTATATGACCGAATACTTTTCCCAAACACTAAGACGTTGCAGGTAATTAAAATTGGAAAAAAACCCCGCTAAAATCGAATCATAAACCCGAGACTTTCTATATACGTATGTGTAGACAAAGTGTATATACTGCACTCATGTATCCACCAACCCACACAGTCACATACATGTAGTACACAGGGAAGTGCGTCAACTGCTCACATCGACTGAAAGTACTGTGTGCGTTTCAAGCTTGTAAACTGCAAGCTAGGTATTTGGAAGCAAGCGAAGAAGTCTTTTGGTAAATTTGGATATTTTTCGCGAAATTATTAACGATAGAAGCAAATTTATTATTTGACAAAATACGCTTTTCTCAGAGAGGTCATGTATCAAGCAATAAATATCAAAGCGTGGCGTTTAGTATAGTTCTGTGTATGCGTCAAATCTGCGGCATATGAATATTCCTTGATACGCTAAGTCGTCACCACATTGTCGTTGCAATGATGCTGCCCACCATCATTGCAACCATTCGTGAAAGAAGCAACTACCTTGCAAGAAATGGTTTAGGGCATTTTATTTTTGATGGATAATATTCGCTGCCTCTCGTAATGCTTATTTGTCTTGAGCTTGGACTGAAGCATTTTTTTGCAAATCAGTGTCTAGTTGATTGAAAATGCACATTGGCGCGGAAAATGGTTGATGCAATCTAATCCTAAACCTAGCCTAACTCAACCTGATCACTTAAATAATGGCAATGGACATTATTTTCCACAATACCACTTTTGTCATTATTTTCAAAACAAACTCTTTATTTTCATTGACTCGCCCACACTTCATTTCATAAGCATTCAGACAGACAAGTATTTAATAACAGCAAAGAGAATTTGTATCAATAAATATTTTAAGACAGGTAAATTAATTAGAGTTTCTTATCGGACTAAATAATGTCTTGTTGCAATAACATGCATTGCCCAGGCTTCAGTATTTTAGTTCTTTCATAGAGAGTAGAGAAAAACCTTTTTTCGAAGGTCTATGGTTCTTTGAATAAATACAATGTCTGGCAATGTATCATCAAAATTTCAACATCATAAAAAAGTTCTATACTTGCACCAAGATAAAAAAACGCAACATTTGTTTGAAGCAATCACGATGATTTGTGCCAAGGGTTACCCTACTTTTACAAAATACCCTGCAGTGATGTTAAAGACATGCTGCTCTCAGTGCAAGTGTAAAGAAGCGCAATATTTAAGTTGTAAAAAGGTGTATCATAATAAATCATGAAAACGTAGCATCGAAATTTTAGTTCTGATACCCGTTTAAACCTCGGACAAAGTTTATTACAGCCGTAAATGTATACATGTACAGGACCAGTTAGCGAATTCGTATACAAGATCGATATTTTTAATTCCTCACCGAATACGATTAAAAGAAACTGCTTGCAGGTACCAGTTCACAAACGCTTTGAGAGACTACATTTTACAAGAGCAACTTACTCAGTCGTAATCCTAAAAAATTATCTTATGCTTTGATAATCAAATTATATACATCAGAGACAATTTCGTGACTGGTAAAACCTTGTTACGTGAGCACTTCACTCTAAAGTAACTCAATTCTCAAATTTCTCTTGTATGTGGTGTGCATATTTTTAGCGCATACTTTGCTGATTCCTACACAAGAAAACAAGGCTGGGTTGGACCGACTTGCATCACCTTTTTTTGCCTTCGTCATGACACAAATTTGCAGATAAAAGTACATATGGAGGTGATAGAGTGAGTGTGATTTGAGAAACAACGGCGCCAACGGTTACTGCGACCACTATATGCAAATTGATCGTTCAATACAAATCAACGATTGCTCATACTTTCAAGTATATGTGTGTCATTTCGTATGTGCGAAAAGTGCATCAGCTGACATATCATTCAGCTACTTACCGTAAATGAAATGTACAGGTTGTAATAAGCGTCGATATCATAATCCAAAAAGCCACGTGTAACCACAACGCCATTAGGCGTTATACTGAACCTGTCATCCTAAGGAAAAACATTAATTACATTAAGGTTGAAAGATTGAAAGATGTTGTCGATGATGAAGTTCAAAATTTTAATGATTTCGGAAAAGAATTGCATTAGAGGGAATACTATTGGACGATAGTGTGTTAGCAGAGCTGATACCTATAAACCCAAGAAGGAGCTTGTAATAAAGCCGTGATCTAAACTAGCCAACCATTTCATTATTTTGTTTCTTTGTATATGGCCTTCATATTAACTGAGAAGGAATGTTGGAAAAATGGTTTACAAGCATGCATGTTCATCTTTGACAGTTATGTTACTATTCGTTTGATTTGAGAGCTAAAAAGAACGGCAACCAAGCCAATTATACCATAGAAGACTCAGGCTCCTTGTTAGTTTGTTTGTTTATGCGTGTTTGTTTATTTGTTACGTATGATTATTTCCATATACACTAAAGAACCAATAAAGAGTTGTATTTGTGTTCATATTTCTCAATAAAAGAACTTTTTCTGATTCTGTAAGGCCCGCAACCAACAAAGACAAAATAAAAAAAACAATATGTTTTATTCCTGGGACCGTGCAGCTGTTACTGTTCTTCCATACTTTATTGTTTTATTTCATATTAAAATTTTGGACAATTCTAGAGTGCACGACCTAACTTATTTGTCCTTCTGTACTGCGGCATTTTGTAATATGACGCATTTGTAACAACTTACGCAAAATGTAATAAGGCTATCAGCATTTTGTAATAAAATATTGTTTTGTAACATTAGTTAACGCATTTTGTAATAATTATAAACATCCGCTGATATTGAGAAAACAAACTGAGAAAGTTTTAGTAGGTTTTACATACAGTACTGCACATACAGTACTGCACTTTGAAAAGACAATATACTGCAGAACGTTCTGCATTTTTTCTCTTCAATGTTACTGTTGGTGGATGAAAAGAGGATTTCTTGGAGATGACATGCTGACATGCAGAGCTCAGATCATGACAAAAGACAGCGACATCATTAACATTGACAGTGTTGTGTTCTAAGACCTATTTTATTATACTAATGATGTACATGCCACAAAACCAACCTTATCCAGAAATGGTTCCCTATTGATATTTTGAGGGTTTTGGTCTGATTTTTAGGGCGTTGCTACATTATTTTTACTGTTTTTAGTAAAGAAAAACAATAAATATTGCTTTTGGTTACAATAAAATTGTGTATTCTTATGTTTTTGTATGTATATTGGATGAAGTTTGCAAAACTCTAATAATCAAATTCTGAGTTTTGCAAAATGATTGTAATGTTAATGTACACTGTGATTTGAACGAAGCTTTTATAGGGTTCATAAAAATGATGTTACAAACATTTTCCTGGAACCATCAGTTGTAGACAACAGAATCTAATATACATTTAGACATAAATGAGATGGGAAGTGAAAAATTCTTTAGAATGTCGTCAGAAAGAGAAGCAATATGTGAACATCATTGTAAATTTAGAATACTGGTGGCCATTTTGAATATTTAATGAGGTCATGTGACCAGTATTTGCATATTTTGGGGGCAATTGTAATACTACAGTTCCAGAAATATCTCGTAATTGTGGACAAAGTTTGAAAAATTCAATAGTTAGATGTTATAAAATAGGATACCTTGACCTGTCTGACCCCTATTCAAGGGCGTTGTGTGTAATTCTTCACTTATGAGTGAAGACAAGAAAATCTGTGCAAAGTTTATCATAATATATAAAGTTTACATCAAAGTCCATGGTCATGGGACTATAAAATGTGATTAAGCATTGGGATATGATACAACATCGATTATCTTTTACTGGAAAATTGGAAAACATGTAAAAATAATGATAAATTTATATTGTTGGCGGCCATTTTGAATACCTCATTGGGTCACATGACCAGTATTAGCATATTTTAGGGACAAGTGTGTTATTGTCATTCAAAATATACATACTTACTGTGGGAAAAAATTCATAATAATAACGTACGAAAGGTTGCAGTATTCTTAGCAACTTCTATACGTATGATATGTGTTTCTTTAAAGTTGATTGCCGATAATTTACGGTAATAAGATGGGAGGGGCACGTTAATATGTCACTGCTAACAGCTGATATTTATCAAAATATACTGAAATAAACACTGACGTGAAGCAGTCAATTGAAATACTGAATGATAATTTATTTTAATCATCCCATAGACAAGGACAAAATAAAGTTCTATCGACAGACCAGCCACTTTTCCTTGTATGTAAAAGGTGACAATTCTTATATACTGAGCCATGGTTTTGTTTTCTCAGATCTATTTCTTTCCCGTTGTGTTCCTCCTTTGAATCTACGCTATCGCGCAATGGTAAAATTTGTCTACCCAACGAGCTAGGATAAGCTGCCCTGCAATACTATGATTAAGCTAAATTTGATTCGCTATCCTACTGGTTATACCTGCCAAATATCTGCCATTATCATTAAATGATAACAGCCATAGAATGATAGACAGACAGACAGATAGATAGATAGATAGATAGATAGACAGGCATACTCAGGCACTCTTTCCTCCCTCCCTCCCCCCTCCCTTCCTTCCTCCCTACCCACATAGATGCATGTATCCATACATCCATACATCCATCCATACATCCATCCATCCATACATACATACATACATACATACATACATACATACATACATACATACACACATACATACATACATAGATTGTAAAGCGCCTTGATCACATGTACTTGTCGATATGTGCGCTATATAAGTACCCAATATTATTGTACTTGGGCCTCAGCCCAAGTACATTTGTTTTCATTCCGTGGGAAAAAACTCTGTAAGGTATAACCATTTCTGGCTGAGACCGGGGAGGGCAAAATGTCTTGGCTTCATCTTTCTTGGCATAATAAATGGCGTTATGATGTTAACTGAATGGAAGTGCTGCTCTCAGCCAGTCTTGAATAAGTGAGATGTGAATATTAATGCTTCTCTATCTGAGTTTTTGCCGCAAAATCGTCTGAATATAATCAAAATGGGCATCGAAATGCAACAATTAACGCACCCTCCGTTTCCTAGGCGATGGCACGACCCTTGCTACACCCACTGGACGAGCCAAAGTGGGAGGGGTAATTTCAGTTTGGTCGAACAAGAGGGCTCGAGACCAGAATTTAACATTAAACTTGAAACATGTTTAATCGCTGATAAGACGTGGACTAGAGTTAATCAAAGTAAAAGTTTGAAAAGGAAAGGTTTTATATCCCGGACACAATGAAAAACATTACGACTGGAAACTGTACCCCTAGTTGAGAATAGTAATGCCCACAGCGATGGAGAACACTTATCCTTGAGCTGAGAAAACCAGACCATCATTTCGAAATAGAGCTGCAGATTCGAGAAGCTCGTTCAAAATAGCTAGGTACACCCCATAAAGGGGTGGTTTTGAGTTTTGAGGGCAAATTTCGCCTCCTTCATATAGAAATCGTACGTTTGTTTTTCCAGGAGAACACACCATTTGACACAAAATTTGCATGTAAAGGGGTCGCCAGTAAGCACGTGGTCAAATCTGGCATAAGAAACAATGTGAAATATTGGGTAAAGCCAGTCCAAAATAAACTGATTTGAACTTTTGCGTTTTGTAATTTATACCACTGCAGTAACATTACCTTTTTTTGACAACATCACACAATGTAATACGTTTTGAAACTGAATACTCCGACGTATTCTGTGTCTCCTTTGCTAAAAAATACGGTATGCCGATTACCATGTAAAGAGATGATGACGTCAAGACAGATTTGTAGTGCGTTTGGTCCTGGATGGTGCACGAAGTTTTGTCAAGGTAGCTTGTGTATTTATTTCCTAAATGGGAGAGATTAGGGTCAATCTAAACGCAGGCCGAAGAATGTTATGATACTCTAAGCGAGCTCTAACGCGAATGGTTGGATAATTTGGAGGATGTCTAGAATGATATCGTCTCATTAAGATTATTTGGCGGTCAGTATTGAATTTCAACTGCGTCACAAGTTTGCGAAATGAGTATTCCGTCGAACGGTCAACGAACGATATTTTAGAAATCTGGAGACATGGCACATCGCATTTTTATTTTAGTATTTTATATTTTACAAAAGATTTAAGAATCAATGATTTTGTCGAAAATTCTGAAAAAAATATAGGAAGATTTGATCGCGAACACATTTTCACTTGGGGTCAACTAGCCCTGCGTACGATGCTGTGTGTTCTGCTACAGCTAATCGCCCCGCTCACCACAGCCCTGCAAAGACCCGTACGTAGGGTCGGTGACTTCAAATCCATTTTGGGACTTGACGTAAAAAGCCAAATTACTGCCGAAATTCAGCGTTCTTGGGCCCAAGTCGTATCCCAGCCTACCTCAGCTATTCGATCGCTTCCAAAAATGACAGTCTTTTATTCACTTCTCGTAAATAACCGTCGATGTCGGCAACTCTCTCGCTAGCCCTGCGTACAATGCTGTGTGTTAGCTGACTCAAAACTCAAAAATGTCGGATATGAACCTGAGAATCGATGCAATTTTGTCAAACTTCGGCGAAATTTCAGCCTATAGACAAAATTTCATCTAGGTAAGGTAAATATTTACTGAAATTTGATCGACAAATAATCCTGAGCTTGAACGTGACAGCTCGACGCCTTCTCCAGGAAGTCAAGCATCCAGCGGCCTATACACAGTTGCCCATATGGCCAGGTTTATGAGATTGTTTTCAAGCGACGGCGGCAGACCGTACGGGGCTCTGGATATGAACCTACCGCCGGTGTAGCTGTAATAACTGTTGCGTTGTTTTTAGTGCCCACGGACAAAGTCCTGGGGGAGTTATAGGTTTGGTCATGTCAGTCCGTCCGTCCGTCCGTTCACGCAGATATCTCAGACATGCCCTGGTCAATTTCTTTCAAACTTTGCACAAAAATAGCACCCAACCCCATACAGATGCACGTCGATTTGTTTTACAATGCGATCGAATTTGGCCGTGTTAGAGGACTTTTTAGTTTACACCTCCATAGACTCCCATGTATAAGGCAGTTCTCCATAGACTCCCATGTATAAGGCCAAGAAAAATAAAAATTTAGTTTCTCATCGTATTCATATTGCCTAAAGGATGCAGTGACACAGTTTTTTGTCCCCACGGATAAAGTCCAGGGGGCTTATAGATTGGGTCATATCCGTCCGTGAGTCCATCAGTGAGTCCATCGGTTCACGCAGATATCTCAGACATTTTGACAAAATATCATGTGACCTTGGTGACCTTTGACCTCAATATACATTATTGTCCATATCTCAGTAACCACAAGTGCTAAACCTTTCATATTTGGTATGATGGGACGCCTTATGACGCCACATATTGTACGCCATTAATTATGCGCATATCTTATTTTGAGCGAGCCAATAGAGCTAGAGGTCTGATTTTTGGTATATAGGGATAAGTTAACAATATATTTTGTTTGACAAAACGTCACGTGACCTCAATGACCTTTGACCTCAAATATACATATTTGTCCACAACTCTGTAACCACAAGTGCTACACCCTTCATATTTGGTATGATAGGACACCTTATGACACCATATATTGTACCTCATTAATTATGCGCATATCTTATTTTGAGCGAGCCAATAGAGCTAGAGGTCTGATTTTTGGTATATAGGAATAACTTAGCAATACAATTATTATGACAAAACGTTACATGACCTCAATGACCTTTGACGTCAAATATATATATTTGTCCACAACTCAGTAACCACAAGTGCTACATCCTTCATATTTGGTATGATAAGACACCTTATGACACCACATATTGTACCTCATTAATTATGCGCATAATTAATTTTGAGCGAGCCAATAGAGCTAGAGGTCTGATTTTTGGTATATATGAATAACTTAGCAATACAATTATTTTGACAAAATGTCACGTGACCTCAATGACCTTTGACCTCAAATATATATATTTGTCCACAACTCAGTAACCACAAGTGCTACACCCTTCATATTTGGTATGATGGGACACCTTATGACACCACATATTGTACCTCATTAATTATGCGCATATCTAATTCTGAGCAAGCCAGTAGAGCTAGAGGTCTGATTTTTGGTATATATGAATAACTTAGCAATACAATTATTTTGACAAAATGTCACGTGACCTCAATGACCTTTGACCTCAAATATATATATTTGTCCACAACTCAGTAACCACAAGTGCTACAACCTTCATATTTGGTATGATGGGACACCTTATGACACCACATATTGTACCTCATTAATTATGCGCATATCTAATTCTGAGCAAGCCAATAGAGCTGGATGTCCGATTTTTGGTATGTAGGGATAACTATAGGGTAGAAATCTAAATATGCCCATCTAAATATTAGACATCTACCATCGAGAACAAAAGAAATTTGCTGTAATTTGAATACTTAAGGAGTTTAAGCAATTTCCACTTAAATAAAGAACCCCTGCCTCAAACTCCACAAAAGTTGCTAGACATATTTTGCCGTTGTCATACCATTGCTTCATTTAATAACCAGTTAATCAAATGCCTAATTGACAGTAGGAAATTCAAGACCATATTTGAATAGTAGTATATATTGTCCTCAAAATTACTATATCACGGCCCAAGTACTCATTGCCTTCAGCAATACTGCCTTGTTATTATTATTATTACATACATACATATATACATACTCAACAGGTCAGATATACTTCCGCTTTAGTAGCTAAACAAGTCAAATCATTAAATCATCAGATTATTCTCACAATTTAGTTTAGGTTAGTTTAGTTTAGTTTAGTTAAGTTTAGTTTAGTTTAGTTTAGTTTAGTTTAGTTTAGTTTAGTTTAGTTAAGTTTTAGTTTTGTTCACTTTAGATAACTTCAGTATACTTAAGGTTATTTCGAAAATAACGCAATGTATAGCGTATAACGTATAATGTATAACGACACATACATGTAGTCATTAGGGCGCGTTCAGCGCGTCGGGCGATGCGTTGCACTAATGTCTGAGTGCTTACTTTGCGGTATTTTCGTAATAATTACTATCATACATCTCCTTTTTATCAAGAATATATGCACCCGTCGTTTCGGATGCATTATTCCATACACTTTAGAGGCATATTCTGCATCGCTTTCTTAACTGCGAGCGGGTTTAGGGTAAGCGCCATCTATGTTTACATCGCGCGTTCATCCAACATTCGATGTACGAGCCGAGCAGCGATGTCGAGCCATATTTGAACAGTGCCGTCTTTGTGAACTTTCGTTATTACCTCATAATATTTTTCAACTTCAAACAGTCGTAATACATTTACTTCTGTTTCTATTACATAAGGTATTTTCAAAGTACAGTATGGAGTTTCAGTATGGAGCCATTCAATGATGGAATGTTTATCATCAAATATGAAAGTAAAGTGGTTATTGCATGCCCGTTACGTGCCCGTTTTTACGGAAGCTCGATTCTCTTGTTTGCGAAGGCAGATGTATAATAATTTATTTTATGTTATTATATTTTATTTTATCTGAGTATCTACCTGTTGATTGCTGGTTGTCTGCAATACATCAGAAATAATGTCGTTATCCTCTATTTAATAAATCAACTGACTCTGTATACCAATGATTCTCTCAAATATATGATAATAAACTAGTCAAAATCTAGTAGTTACCTGCCTCAGATGATCAGTTGGTAAAAACACTGATTGACAGCTATCTAAAATTAAGTCTTTCTAATTTGAAATGGAAGTCAGTGAGCGATCAATTTTTGTAATACTTTGTAATACCATTCCAAAGTAAATAAAATATCTGTTAATACTTTAAAACAGGAATTTTTCTGTAAATTGTTACAAAATGTGTTAATTGTTATTACAAAGTGCGAATTATTACAAAATGCTGATACCCTTGCTACAAAACGCGTAGACTGGTTTATTACAAAATACTGCAGACGTTATTACAAAATGCGTCAGTTATTACAAAATGCTGATACCCCTTATTACATTTTGCGGAAGTTATTACAAAACACGTCAGTATTACAAAATGCCGCAGAACAGCTTCACTTATTCTTTAAGTCTGTCCACATATACTAAAACATGTTATGTTTCTTATTCCGTATATCTGTCATGGTAACTCTGATGTCAACATTGGCGGCATTCAAAACGCCTTACGCATTGCCCAGACACTAATTCATTTTCGTATGCTTACCTTGTTCCCTGACAAAATCTGGAACGAATGTAAGTTGCTTCCCAAAGTCTCTTGAAAATTGAACACTTCCACGTCACGCCTTGAGTTCTGTGAGAAAGACGGAAACCGTCGGTAACCCATCGCTCATTCAATTATCTGCCTATTGTGAACAACTTTTGTCCTTGCCACTTGATAACAGGCATAAATTTAAGTTAACAAGTGCAACCTCTTCATGGTCGAACGATTGACGGTATAGTAATATGCAAATGATATATACTGTGTATTAACGTTTGAGATAAACCACGTACTATATAGCCTTCGTGACCTTTCGTGTCAAATTCAACAAAGGCGATGATTAAACACCACAACAACATTAACTCATCAAGTTAAGCAGCAAATATATCAATAGGGAAGTATGCTGCCAACCAGTCATTGATATAGTCTCACTTCCTGTGTTGTTTCATAGCTCAAATACAATGTAATATCCTACATCAACTGAAAATCTTCGTCATGTCACATACGTTAATTTCTGATAGTTATATCTACTTACCTTTCCTCCGATTCTAAGACCCCCTTTTCAGAACCAAAGATGACGAAAAAGATATGGGGGTCTAATAAACGGATGTCACCGCGAAATCGAACGTCGAAGTTAATTTATACTAATTTATGCAATGTTATGCAAATTTTTATGCCAATGATTTTTTGATTCACGCTACAGACAACTCATACTTTGTGATATCGACTCATGGCCATGCTGTGTAGATACTGGCAGTCGAATCTGTACAAGTATAAATTAATGGAGATCCATAAGTCTTGAAATATAACGTATTTGCCATACCTTCTTTTACTAAACAATACGATAGCAATAAATCTTTGTATTTCGTGAATAGATAATCACCACGAAACTTTGTACGACAATACGTTCCTCAGCAGCAGCTAGCTCCCCCCATAGCATGCATAGCATGGCCACAAAGGTCAGACAATGAGTGAAGGGAAAGTCCCTGAAGTTCCGCTGGCTGTGATTGGTCAATTTACGCAATAGGTCAAAGGTGTCAGTGCATGAGGTCAAGGTAAAATTCTGTTCAGTGGGATGGTGTCCGTCCGCCCGATGTTTTCTATGTACGATTTTCATTTACTGTACTCCTTAAAATAAACAATCAATTACACGTCGTGAGTTTTATTATTTTGCTCCTAGTTTCAAAAAGTCTAACCGTATCTCGAAACGAAATGTGATCTTACGAACAGGCAGGCTCGAACAGGTAAAGTGTTGAGGCATCGGCTGGCCGAGACGAAAGATTGCTGCGCCAATGTGCTTTATATTTGATGTGTTGAATTTTTGGCAATACACCCTGAAGTTTTTTTATTACTTGTATCGATGACCGAAATGTCTCCTGATGTGGAATTCAATCATCTATGATCAACAGTTCGGAATATGGTACGATCATGCACGTTTTTGATCTAACTTATGAAGTTGGGTACTTTTCCCTCGCAAAACTTCGAAAGCGTGCATAATCTTGAAAATCTGTTACACTATCGTTCTACTCATTGCTGGGACTAGTTCAGGAAAGGACACACACAAATGCCGTTCAAACAATAAATACCTTCATTACATGAGAAAAACTACAAAATTGATGAAACATAAACGGAAGAAATTCAAAGAATTTTCAGTTCATGCGCGGAAGAAACTTTGGATATCGCGTTTCGTTTGTCAACACAATAATTGCCCTCTTCATCTAAGTCAAACCAGTCGAAGTCGATATCGTCGTCATTAAGTCTTTTTGAAAGATTTTACGATGCCAATGATAGGCCTATTTCTATTTTCACTGGTTGCTTATACGGTAAAGTTGAACGTAAGAGAAAACTTGCAGCGCTTCACAATGATCACAAAAGAAAGCTTACGTGATAGAAATCTGTTGAAAAAATCTTTTTATACTTTAATGCTAAATTTGAACGTAAGAGAAAACGTGCAGCTATTCACAATGATCACAAAAGATACCTTACCTGATAGAAAACTGTTGAAAAAATCTTTATAAGCACACCATTTAAAGAGCAACTTTTTCATGTGCCGTAGTCTTTTGCCTCAGTAGTATGAAAACAAAAGTGTAAAAGTTGAGCGAAGCAAGTTCAAAGCTCGTGTCATTCACACGTCCCAAATTTTCTATTGATAACGGCAACAAAAGGGTTTCCCGACATCGTCACAAGATCCTCTAAAAATGCGTCGATTTATCGTAGACTTTATGAGCCGGAAAGTCATAAGACAGTGCACGGTCGTAATGGGCAAGAAAAAAAGTAATTATTAAAATCATTCTCGCTGTCGGCATGCCTAACTACCGTCGCAATCAGCTAGAACTTGGTTTGCCGTATGAACTTCGCCGAGATGCAGACAACATACATGATCGAAATGCTGTAGCCGTTGTTCAAGATGGTTGCAAAGTTGAAAGTTTGAAGCGAGATGCAGCACTCATACCGGGCACGGTTACTTTCGAATATCATCGATCGTGACGTGTCAGTCAACAAAAAATACTACTTGAAGGCAAAGAAGAAAGCATTCATCCATTCTCCAAGAGTTGGTATGGCAGAGAAATGTCACGTCGGTGTTTTGGCAAATAATGCGGCTGTACCTCTGCTAAAGCAACCAGTCCGAGGTACTGTTTTCACCGTACATATTCACTAAAACAGATCAAATCATGCCGCTGAACAAAAAAATGAAACGGCCCTTTT
This sequence comes from Ptychodera flava, assembly GCF_041260155.1. NCBI lineage: Eukaryota > Metazoa > Hemichordata > Enteropneusta > Ptychoderidae > Ptychodera > Ptychodera flava. Next base: position 9,019,526 of record NC_091940.1, read on the forward strand.
AAGGGCCACAACAGTCTCAAAAAGAGAACTACTGATACCCAAACTTTTTGTGTTTGTATGAGTGTAAATTGTGTTTATTTGATCGTGATGAAATGAGCGAATCGTACTTGATCGACAAAGTCCGAAAACCTACTATCCTAAATGTTCATTTCATGGTAGCCAAATTGCATCGAAATGTTCGATTCGTACATAATCAGATGTTGAAAAATCTGCTTATTTTGATGGTAGCAAAATGACAGTAACGAAAAGACGACATTGTACTAGATCGAGACGCTAAAAATCCAACTCTTTTATATTGTTCATTTACGGTAGGTAGTGAAATCCAAGTGTAGTTTTATCGCCAGGAAATGATAGCACTGTTCCCGATTGACATGTTCCAAATCCTAACAATAGTGTGCGTGTGTGTGTGTGAGGTTTGATACTTCACTTTGACACTTGTTTGTGACTTTGATAAGCAGGGTAGGTGTTGTGGATATCCTGGTCTCGTTACATGACAGTGGCTCTATTGTTCCAGTCAAAATTCGGGTGTACCCCCCTGGGGGGTCTTATAAACGAACTAACAGCTAATTACTAATTGATAAAATAATCCTGGGGGGTCTTATAAACGGGCGGGGTCTTAGAATCGGAGGAATACGGTAAATAAAGAGATCGAACTAAGCCTTCAGCTGAATAATAGAAAGATTGATAACAGGCGTAAATTTAAGTTAACAAGTTAGATGTGACGACAAAAGTGCAACCTCTTCACTGTCGAAAGGTTTACTGTATAGTAATATGCAAATGATAGATACTGTGTATTAACGTTTGAGATAAACCATGTACTATATAGCCTTCGTGACCTTTCGTGTCAAAATCAACAAAGGCGATGATTAAACATCACAACAACATTAACTCGTCAAGTTAAGCAGCAAATATATCAATAGGGAAGTGTGCTGCCAACCAGTCATTGATATAGTCTCACTTCCTGTGTTGTTCCATAGCTCAAATACAGTGTAATATCGTACATCAACTGAAAATCTTCGTCATGTCACCTACGTTTATTTCTGATAGATATTTCTACTTACACAAAGAGATCAAATTTAGCTTTCAGCTGAATAATGAATAGAATGATACAACGGTTTTTGAAATAATATATTGAAAACCAAACCATAAAGCCCTCTGAAAATTAGAGTTATAGATACAGGATGTATCAATTAAAGTTTTTGTCACCTAAAAATGACAATGTTTCCATACTAACAATAGATAGAAATCTGCAGTTGCGTTCTCAAAGGCATTACGAAATAGTGAATTATGATTCTATTCACAGAAACTGTGCCTAACTTGATTAAGCTATTTCTGTTATCGCTTTCAAATACAATCTGACATTTCGCAACCCAATTTCACCATTGTTAGCATGGATACAAACACATTCATTTCCACGCCACTTCCATCCTTTTCTGTGGTTGAAGAGACATGAATAGCTCTGGCATTACTTACTTCTGATATGCTGACTGTGTAGTTAAGATTAGCATCGTGTTCCACTGGCATTGACGAGGCTTTCATTGTGAAACATACACGAATAAGACAATTAACATAAGAGAGAGAGAGAGAGAGAGAGAGAGAGAGAGAGAGAGAGAGAGAGAGAGAGAGAGATGGTTATTTCTTTGCCAGTCTATCGAGAATTACACATTTGGACAACAATGTGATAGGACACTTTGTTAAGCAGCTGGGCTTCAAAATTGCCCATGTGATCGTGTCACAAGGAGGTTTTAAAAGCTTTTCTCTGAACACCAAATATCGTACGTGCAAAGCCGAGCCTTGCGCTACTTGAGGTTCAGTGGAATCGCTTGTGGTAACCATATATCTGTGAGCAAAAAGACCAACTTTCGGCTTCACATATATTTTTTACCCAAACAGAATATACTGTTAAGACCGAGTAAGCACAACAATAGTCTGTCTTTGTAACACTCTTCTTGTCTGACGGTCTTCATAGCGGACTTTCAATAAACGCAAATACTTCGAATGGACTTCTTTCGAATCTTAAATACGGATAGGAAAGCATACCATCCCCTTGTCACCACGAGACACACTGTCCAGTTTCAAACAGAAGAAAAAAAATGTTTGCTCTATTGGACTTCCTCCAACTTTAAAATGAGAACCAGAATCGCATGCTATCCACATTGTACAACACGACACTCTGAAATAAGTGCATAGTATGTGACCAGGATCAAACTGATTAAAGAATTCCAGTAATATCTAACCTTAGTTTGTGCATGATAAATATATGATAGAGAGACATGGCCATCTCTCTTACAAACTGTTAAATCAAGGTTACACCAAAGCAAGACTTGTCTCTACATTCAAACGCTTTTTGGCAGGTATCGCAAGCTGGTAGACAAATACAATATCTCTCTTCGACAAATGATCACTGATGGCATCGGTGACATTGGGCCTTAGTTAGTGACCACTACCTATCTGACTTATAGATTGATATATGGCGGGTACCATATGTGGGGCAGGATGCGCTTATTATTTTCGAATCACCTGACATCACTTTTTGGTCTTCTGGCCAGAGGTCCATATATCTTTCTTTCATGAATATGACTTTGTTTGTGAACCGTCTATTTACTGTCTGTTCTATGCTGTTTTGTGTCTATGTTTACAACTATTGTCTTACGAATTCTGACCTACTGTCATTGGATTATGGATTGGTATGATTGCGATTATTATGCAAGGGCCAACATAATGGCTGAATGGAATTGATATTTGTTCATTCTTTTCAATGGTGCCTTTTCTGCGCTTACATATTTGAAGTCACTTTACGCCGCTGATATAAATATGTACTGCAACCGGATAGGCTAAATGAATGAAATTAGTAAAATGAGCATTTAAATTCGAGTGATATTGGCTAGTCATATTGGGACTTGTATGTATGGTGTGTTTGAAATGTTGCCAAGTGCGAAAAGAAAGTATCATGACCCCCAACATGTTCTCATACACACAGAATCCAACAACGGGAAGTCATGCCGATATTGATTACTCGACAAAATGTGTGCACATGTTTATACATGATTGCACCATTTCTATTTGTGAATATGTAGTTCCATTTAGAGTAATAATTACCTCAAAATTAGTCTTCTAACCTCTACTTGATATGGACCAACAGAACTTATGTCCTTTTCCGTTTTACCATGCATTCTTTACCATGTTACCGTACATTATTATTGTTTTTTTAACTGACTTATCGAATATTATTCATAAAAGACAAGCCAGCAGGGTGATAGAAGGCTCTGCGAAGATGTCGAAAATATCCATTCCCCATAACCTAAGTTCACTAAAATACGCAATGGATTTTTTTAGACTTCATATGGCCTAGACTGATGCACCAAATCGAGTTAATGTAAGATGTAGCACCGTTAAATGTTCGCAAAGTCAGAATTTGAATTAACAGAGTCGACGTATTTGCAAGTTACAGTGTGAAAACGAACGTAAGTTTTTTAAAATATCCGTCGCTTTCAAATTTTATGAGTAACCTGGCGTAACCTGGAACCCTAATGTAATATTTGCGTTAGTACTTACTGCATATATTAAGTATATGTAACTTTTTCACTTGCTACCCTCGAGAACGAACTGATGGCAAATACAGCACCAATCCCATACAGATACCGCAAATATAGCACTGACGTTTTCATTTGTTAGGGTTCTGTTCTTCCAGAAATACTTCTTTCTTTCACTTAAGTATATGCATGCAATCTCAACAATGTGACACTTTATTGCACCAATTGAATTGAGTGAAACGGACGATGAAAGTTTTGCATTATAAGTGAATCTTAAATCTATGAGCATATTGATATTTCAGAAAGCATTTGCATCAACGAAATCATAATAGGTAAGGTAACAAGACAGGCCTACTTGTTTACTGTAAGCCCAATTAGAATTACAGATAGATTTGAATTCCTTGATATTAGAATAGCCTCTATAGATATTGCTGAGGAAACCAACGGCTCTTTCCGCTTTCGTCTGTTGACGATGTACAATTGTTAAGGGTATTTCATTTGGGAATTTTACCTCAAAGTGACTTACACCGGCCATTGTCTGTGTCTACTTCCTAGATTAGATCTAGCAATGCAGAAGCAGGTACACTCTGTTGTCTAGTGTCACCATTTAATATAGATATCGACTGAAAACCGCCCTGGGAAAGAAAACAATGAAAGTCAGTAATATTGGTCATCAGCCTACTTTCCTTCGTCAGATTACTTGCGTTAAAAATGAACATCAGAAACATGTTTTAAAAAAATGAAATTTCATGAATATTAAATACTTTTATATTTATGTACGTAAAACAGTAAAATATACTTGGTGTTCAAAGTTTCAATAAAAACAATAGATTCAAATATATTTACATCATTTACAAGTTTTCCCTATTGACTTTTTAAAAACTACCACTAATTAATTACTTGGCATTATATGCAATTTTATTTGGGCAAAAGGTACCTATGGTTTGACCCATCATTGAAAACTATCGGTGGGAAGGGTTGATAAAAGAATATGACAAAATTAAGGGTGGAAAATCACAGTTGCAAAAAGCCACACTTATAACGATTACACCGACATTTGTATTTTCCATGTACTATTTTCGTCACATCGCCGCGTAAAAATAGCTAGCAGCCGGAGACAGCCTCATTCGGTTCATTTATACGCATGCGCCACTGCAGTGCGACGCGGAAAAAATGACCTCGCATTTGTTGTCATTGCAATCCAACCATGCGTCATGGTAAGTCACGGCCCTGTTTCAATATTTTCTTTGCAAACGCAAAACTTTCAAAATTACAAAGAATGATTTTATAATTTCGCCTTATCAAGGGCCAGCGAGGCCTGTGACAAAGAAGGGTAAGAGAATTTTCCTAAAAATACTTTTATCACAAAAATGCAACTACTATGAACAGTGGACTCTCACTTTCAATCGAAATCATAGTTTCAAACCTACTTGTGGGCTCAACCCTATTTTAATATTATCATTGAGCAAGTATGAACAATTCACCCAGTTACTATTATACTTAAGAACAAGAGGCGCCATTATATTCAAAGGTAAATAATCTATTATTATCATTATCATCATCATTATCATGATAATTCTTATTATTACCGAAATGATATGACAATTTCCCTAGGTATATCAAAATTTCATCAACTCTATCTTTCCTATTTACACGTCTTTGGCAAGCTTATCCATTTTAGCTAAGATTTTATTGCAAAATAGATGGGACTTGAACAAGGATCTGATATTTTAAGGCATCAGAGTTATTCGCTTTGACTGGTATATATTTCTAGGTGGTCCAGGGAGCTTTTGACCGTTCCATATGAACGATTGGGTAAATTTGTTTCTCTGTACTAATAGGAACACAATTTTGGTTTTAAGAAGTAATCAGCAAATAACAAAAAAAATACTCACAGTATTGTCCCTGGGACTAGCTTCATAAACTGGAGTTTCACATCTTGAGTTGTAAAATGGTGGCCAACTGATCTCGTCCAGAACAGTCACTGCCAGCGTCGTCTCATTTTCCCATGACTTTACCTGTTACAGACATTGACAAAACAAGGTAACAACATTCAGAATTCTTGCTTGTATACCTTTTGGTATTTGGGGTCATAAAGTTTGGTATACCCTTTGAAATAGGAAACAAATTGCTTTCATAAGTTTGTATATACATGTGAGCCCTTTGTAGCAAAATTACAAAAATCAGGAACATCATTGTGATCTCTCTTAACAGGAAGCAATGTATGTATGTATGTATGTATGTATGTATGTATGTTTGTATGTATGTATGTATGTATGTATAGATGGATGGATGGATGGATGTATGTATGTATGTATGTATGTATGTATGTATGTATGTATGTATGTATGTATGTATGTATGTATGTATGTATGCATTCATACATGTATGCATGCATGAATGTTTGTATGTATGCATGTATGCATGCATGCATGTGTTCATGCATGTATGTGCAAATGTATGTACGAACGTGTGTACGTATGATGTATGTGCGTATATATAAGTTATACATAGATGAATGAATGAATACACTATGTGTGTGCGTGTAGTTTATGTGTATGTATTGGTATCGTACATGAGTGTGGCCAATGTAAGTGTGTGTATATATATATATATATATATATATATATATATATATATATATATATATATATATATATATATATATATATATATATATATATATATATATATATATATATATATATATATATATATATATATTTATTATAAAACAAATTACTTCAAGTACAAAGTAATGGTATCTGTTTTCTAAGTTTTCATGCATTCTGCAAGTATCAGACAGATGAAATGAAAGTAATACTAGCTCAACACTCTTATATATGTATGATCGGGACGTGCCATTCTATTTGTAGGTGGTGTTTAAATCTTTTCTAATAATCTCTACCTTCAAGAACAGTGCTTTTTATATCATTGGTATCGAAAAACAAAGTTATAAAGCGAGAATAGCATTTTTGCATCAACGATGCCTGAGACCTTTCAATGGATTTGTTGATTCCCAACAGTGCTGGCCACCACTTGACTTGGTCACAGCTTGGCATGGTATTATACCGTGACATCTCTATGGTACCTATATGCAACAGTAGTTTCTGCTGGGTGTTGGAAACCTTGGCTGAAATTCTGGTTTATTGACTTTGCGAAAATTGAACGGTGCTACATCTTACTCTAAATCGATTTGGTGCATCAGTCGAGGCCATATGTCACGTGAAAAACATCCATTGCGTATTTTAGTGAATTTAGGTTATGGGGTATGGACACTTTCGACATCTTTGCAGAGCCTTCTATCACCCTGCTGGCTTGCCTTTGATGAAATGGCAAAATTTCCTCCATCTTCGTCTATTATTATAATGAGCATTCAATATCACCCATATATTCAACAAATAACCTAATCGCTTCCTGGCCGCTTTGTCAGGTATGACCCAAAGATATGCGGTTTTCCATTGTAGTTTGCTTTTTCATAAATATAATGCAATGGGTTAAACCCTGAATTCGAATAGAACACAGTACGAACAAAACCACATGCACAAACGCGCATGGAAATACGTATATTTCCAGTAGTGTTGGTACACATTAGTTTGCAGCCATTTGATATCTTAGGTGGCATGAGCGTAGCAAGTGTGTGGAACACCGCCGCACGCCCTCTTTTATTCAAAAATAGAATCATTACACTGCAAGACAACAACATGCCACGATAAGTCGGTTACAACAAAAAATATTGTACGGTAACATATTAAAGAATGCATGGTAAAATGGACAAGGACGTAAACACTGTTTGGTCCATATCAAGTAGAGGTTAGAAGACTAATTTTGAGTTAATTATTACTCTAAATGGAACTACTTGTTCACAAATAGAAGTGGTGCCACAATGTATACGCATGTGCACACACATTTTGCCTCAATTATGACCGAGTAATCATAATCGGCATGACTTCCCGTTGTTGGATTCTGTGTTTCTGAGAACATGTTCGGGGTAATTATACTTTCATTTCGCATGTTACAATATTCCAACAAACACCATACATACGAATTTAAAAGCTCCTTTTACTAAATTCATTGATCGAGCCTTTCCGGTTGCGGTACATATTTATGTTAGCGGCGTAAAGCGCTCTCAAATATTTAAGTGAGAGGCACTATTGAAAAGAATGAAAAAAATATCAATTACATTCAGCCATTATAGTGACACTTGCATATTTATCATGCATAAAGGTTTTATATTACTGGAATTCATTATTTCTGTTTGCTCCTGGTCATAAATATGCACTTATTTAAGTGTGTTGTGTTATACAATGCGGATAGCATGTTATTTTGGCTTTCATTTTTAAGTGGGAGGAAGTCCTACAAAGCTAACAGTTTTTACTGAAACTGGTCATAGAGTATGCCATTGTTTTCAGTGTGTCACGTGGTGACAAGGGGATGGTATGCTGTTCCTATCCGTATTTAAAATTCGCAAGAAGTCCATTTGAAGCATTCACGTTTATTGAAAGTGCGCTATGAAGACCATCAGTCAAGAAGAGTGTTACAAGGACAGGCGATTTTTGTGTTTACTCAGTCTTATCAGAATATTCTGTTTAGGTAAGTTTGTGTAAAGCCGAAAGCTGATCTTTGCTCATAGCTGTATGATATTCAGGAGAGATTTCTCTGAAAGTCAAGTAGCGCAAGGCTCTGCTTTGCTCGTATGATATTGTGGTGTTCAGAGAAAAGCTTTCAAAACCTCCTTGTGACACGATCACACTTGCAAATTTGCAGCGCAGCTGCTTAACACATTGTGCTGACACTTTGTTGTCCAAATTTGTAATTCTTGATAGACTGGCAAAGGAATAACCAATATCTCTCTGTCTGTCTGTCTGTCTGTCTGTCTGTCTGTCTGTCTGTCTGTCTGTCCTTCCCTCTCTGTCTCTCTCTGTCTCTCTGTGATGTTAATTGTTTGATTTGTGCGTATTTTACAATGAAAGCCTCGTCAATGCCAGTGGAACACGATGCTAATCTTAACTTCACTGTCAGCATATCAGAAGTAAGTAATGACAGAGCTATTCATGTCTCTTCAACCACATAAAATTGTGGAAGTAGCGTTCAAATAAATGTGTTTGTATCGATGGTCCTAACTGGTGAAATTTGATCGCGCAATGTCGGATGGAAGCGACAGTAGAAATATTTTGATCAAGTCAGGCACAATTTCTGTGTATAGAATCATAGTTCATTATTTCGAAATGTCTTTAAGAACGCAACTGCAGATTTCTAATATATATATATATATATATATATATATATATATATATATATATATATATTATATATATATATATGTAATGTCTTTTCTTCAGTAGTTCTTGAGCTCTAGGCCATCGGCCCAGCATACTTACTTAACATAGGAAGCAGAAATATACAATAATTGACAGGAAATGATATTTACAAATAATAATAATAATAATAATTATATTTAATTCTTAAAAACGCACTCCTTAAACGTCTCAGAGCGCTGAACACAAGTGTCTTAAAGATCTAAAAAAACAGCTAAAAAACTAAAAAAAACTACAATTACGAGTAAAACTTAGTAAAAAGGTGTGTCTTCAAAAAACGTTTAAAAGAAGTTACATTTCTGGCACAACGAATTTCTGAAGGCAGTGCATTCAACAGCAAAGGAGCACGTACCGAAAATGCTCTCTGACCGTAGGAATTATAAAGGAGAAGGAGTTACACGCAATTTCTCAGAAGACCTCAGATTTCTTGTCGGTATATACAGATCAATCAAATCGGTCATATAAAGCGTTGCATCACTCTAACAAGTTTAAAAGTAGTCAATAAAATTTTGAAATGTATACGAGCTTTCACAGGTAACCAGTGTAAATCAATGAAAACAGGAGTGATGTGGTCATATTTGCGTGTACAGTGACGAGACGTGCTGCTGCATTCTGTACAGACTGCAGACGGGTCAGTTGGTTAGTAAAGGAAATACCACGAGTTGGATGACCGAAACTGTACGGTTTCCATTGTAAACCCACAACAACGAGTGGTATTTCCGACTTATACCACGAAATATAACGAATTTGATATAAAATTGATCCTTATCAATGCTAGTACTGAACGGCCATGAAGTAAACGATGATCGATACCTATTTACATATAATTCAGCAGTGGTTTGACGAAAAACCATCTGCGTTGCACGCAATGTTTTACAGTGATGCAAAGTGACGCGGTTTTCTTTTTTCCTTTTTTTCTTTAACAATGCAGGTCTGGCACTATTGATGCAACAGTTATTGTCTTTTATCACTAGCTGCATAATACTTCGTTTTCTGTTTAGCATTTTTGGACATGCAAACAGGGATATCAAGGATAGCTGTACATATTACTATGTAACTCAATAAAAATGCCATGACGCGCAGGTTGTGAAATGACGCACGCGGTGACCAAAAACGGTATTTTTTAGCGTAATGGACAACAGTGATACTAAAAAGTTTAGTGATCTATTGGAAACTTGTTTCATCCTCAGACAACGACCACGACCTTCGAAGCACTCGAGACTTGGCATACTGTAGCAGTGCTAAAAATAGGCCATTGACTTTCTGTAGGGAGGCGGCATATTGCCCGATACATTATGATCAAAATGCAATGAAAATGCGTTTTCATTGACCATCACTTCCAATGCCTGTCATTCAATTACGTCAGTTCAGATATTGGACATTGCACGCCAAATACTTACTGAATTTTATGTCCCGGTCTTTGGTAGTCCGTGTGGGCTACCATTTCATTGATTTTGGTAGCCCCAGGGAAAAGATGGTAGTCTGTGGACGCGGGACTACCGCTAATTTCGAGCCCTGTCAATACAGAAAGGTTCAAAAACAGTGACCATGACAATGTGATAGCTTGAATGTTACATTATATAAAAGTGCAATTGCCCAACTTTTTGGTGTATTGTATGAGTTATTTGGGTGTGTGATGATATATATGCAAATTAGTAAACAGCCACACTTTTATTCATATGTAAATTAGTAAACCAACACTTCTATTCAGAAAAGTGTTGGGTTTACTATTTACATATGAATAAAAGTGTGGCTGTTTACTGATTTGCATGAGAACAAAAGGACTGCAGTTGGTTTTCTCAATTATATGCACGTCCAGGACAAAGAGTCACATGGCCATTCGTGGTATAATTTGAAATGCCATAGAACAGACCTTACAATAGTCGAGTTTAGAGGTAACCAATGTATAGATGAGTTTTTCAGTAGTGGGTTGTCGAGTAATTTACGAATTTTACCGATTCTTGATAAAGAGAAATATGCATTCCTACAAAGCTGACTGATATGTTCACACATGAAACCATCCCTGTTGAGAATAACACCAAGACTCCGTACGAAAGGAGAGGGAGTGATATTAAGTTCACCAATCCTGAGGCTATTCAGTTCTGCCATGTCGTGTTTCAAGCATGATGAAAAATGAATAACTTCAATCTTATTATCGTTCAGCACCAGTATGTTACTACAGACACTCAGAATAATATACAAAATTGACAGGAAAGTATTTACAAACACTCAGAATAATTGGTTATGATTTATCTCCATTCTAATTTTCATAGGGCGAAAAGTGAAAGCTGCTAGACGTTGCATTATATTTGACTCATCAGATGTCATCAAAGAAATAAATTTTCTTTCTGTTTGTGGAGTGAAATAACGAGGAATATACTTCATCCTCAAATTATCAAAAAAAGTACAAAGTAAAACAAAATAATATTCATTTTCGACTTCATTTCTATCACATAGAAAACATACTCTTTCATTTGCATCATTTTTCAATTTTCTGTCAGTCTCAATACGTATATAGTGTGAATTTATAGAAATTATAATACACTAGAAGAACATCTCAATCAAGCTAACATAGACATGTGTACATTAATTTTCACGACGTAAGGATACTTTTCTGGTGTATGTGAACACATAAGTTCTCGATAACAAGGTTTATCAAGGCTAGAAATTTCACTATAACTCTTCAAATTCTCTACAAAAGTACACATGAAGCTGTTCTTATCGGGAACTTCTTGTTGCTCCGACACTTCTTGCAAATTACAGATATACAGTAAATTTTTGACTCGGTGTATCGACGTGGGTATCGACCTTACATCGGATTTATCAATGTCTTAGATCATTTCGTAACACTTCCTTGGATAACGATTTTCTGGCATTTTTAAACGTTTACACCGATATTTTACACATTTTGGCTGTATGCAAGTAAACTGGAAATCTGCCACACTCGCCCACACTGCAACATTTGGGGTATTACTTGAAACACCCAGAAACCCGTACATGCCAAATACTGGATTCTTTCAAGATAATCATATTTTGTATATCCCCATACTTGTGAGCCGTAGATCAGTATTCACCGTTAAATCAAAATCTTGAAAAAAGTATCAAATGCAAAACGACCTGTCCTTTCTTGCCTGTTGTGCAAGAGTTTTTGTAGACATTGGCCACTGCAACCTACAGGAAAACAGAACACCCAAATACTATTAATTCGATACGTCAACGTTTTCTCCGTAAAGAACGTTTTTTTCTGTTTTTGCAAGATATCCTCTAGCTTTAAATACAACTACTTTGTTAGTTTACCGTTATTTTGAATTTTATACAACAGAAATGCAAACAATTCAAAAGGTGCTGCTAGCCAATTACAGTGTCAGAAAAAGTACACTGCGGTCTGCGAATAATGAGCATAATATTTCAGTTAAAGCAGGGTAAAGCTGTAAACCACGCTTACCACTATTCTGTACATCATGTGTCAATTCATTTCTGAAAAAGGAAAACAGAAATGGGCCGAGCATACATCCCTGTCTAACTCCGACACGGAAGTTGAAATACTCCGTAAAATAAAAATTGATTCTCACTCAAGATTTAACATTATTATACATGGAATTCAAAATTTTAAACATTTTCCCATTGATACCACCTTTCATAAGTATGAACCAAAGTCTTTGACGTTCAACAGTGTCAAATGCTTTTGCAAAATCAACAAAGGAACAATAAAAACTACCATATTTCCTGTAGATAAATAGTTTTGAATGATTGACTACAGAAAAAAATGTTACCTGCTGTTAAATACCAATGTCGAAAACCTACTCGCGTTTCGTCGATTTTATCAAGTGCATCAGGGCAAAATGTACGACGATTATTCAAAATCGAGTTGAAAATCTTGCTAAAAACACTCAATAAAGGAATCCCTCTGTAATTGTCGGTAGAGTTAAATGAACCACTTTATGAAGAGGTACAATTATTGTCTTAGGCTATATTTTTGGGAATATACCAACATCAAATGGTCTGTTGAAAAGGATATTCAAATCTGGTGTCAGAATGATTTGTGGATTTAAAAAATTCTCCCAACCACAAATCAGGATCAGCTGATTCGCAATTTTTCAATTTTTGAAAGGGAAAAGTCATCGCTAAAGGGACAAAGACACTACTTATATTGTTTGATATGTTGAAAGATACTGGATGAATTGTTGACCATGCATATATTCGACCCCGGTTTTAGACACGATAAATGAAACCATCGTGAGAATGAATTAATGGTCATGACCAGTATCTCGTATCTTTGTCCCTTTTACAGATACATTACTTTGAAAATAATTTTTGAAATAATCATAAAACACATCAGGGTGGATGTCGTTTTTAACTCGACGCACAGCCATAGAGCGCCTTACGGAAGTCCAAAACTGTTTCGAATCTGTGAAAGCAAGAGCGGACAATTTTGCCTTTTGTTCATTTAAAAATTAACGTCTTTTGTTTCGACAGACATTTCTACATTCATTTCTGGCATCTTTGTATAATTTCAACCCTGTTTCGCCTCTGCTATTTTTAAATTTTCTCAAAAAACAATATTTCATTTTCTTTAACGAAATACACTCTTTGTTTGCCAAACCAAATAGGCTGCTTGCTATGATTTGGCCTGGTCAGCGAAATTTTCTTTACCATGTTACAGTGTTCAGCAGCGTACATAAAGGCACTGCCAAGTCAATCAATAAAATTCGCTGCACTAAAATCAGGCACTGGAATAACATCTTCAAGGCCATTATTTGCTATAAATAGCTGAAAAGAGTCAGAAAAATCAGCATCTCTTTCAGAAACCCATGAACATTTACTTAAAATTTGATTACACATGTGACCTCTACTGATAACAGTTTGTTTCACTGACACATGGAAATGTATTGTCAGTATTGAAACTTTGCCATTATTAACTGACAAAAACTTCAATTTATACATCCTGTATCTAATACTCTAATTTTCAAAGGGCTGTATGGTGTGGTTTTCGATATGCTTATTTTAAAGGCCCTTGTATCATTCTAGCCATTGTTCAGCTGAAAGCAAAATTTGATCTCTTTGTGTAAGTAGGAATAACTATCAGCATTCAAATAAATGTGAGTGTGACATGAAGATTTTCAGGTGATGTAAGATATTACAACCATATATGTATAAGTTAGTGTTGTTGTGATACTTAATCATCGCCTTTGAAATATTACTTCCTTCATTTGACACGAAAGTCAGTAAGGTTATATAGTACTCGGTTTCTCTCAAACGCTAATACACATTATAGTATAGATCATTTTCATATTACTATACCGTAAATTGTTCAAATATGAAGAAGTTGCAATTTTGGCATCACAACTAACTTGTTAAATTAAATTTGTACCAGTTATCAAGTGGCAAGGATAAAAATTGTACACAATAGGCAGATAATTGAATGAGCGATGAGTTACAGACAGTCTCCGTCTTTCTTACAGAACTCAAGGCGTGACGCGGAAGTGTTCAATTTTCAGGAGACTTTGGGAAGCAACGTACATTCGTTCCAGATTTTGTCAGGGAACAAGGTAAGCATACGAAAATGAATTAGTTTCTGGGCAATGCGTAAGACGTTTTGAATGTCGCCAATGTTGACACCAGAGTTCTCATGACAGATGTACGGAATCAGGAACATAACATGTTTTAGTATATGTGGACAGACTTAAAGAATAAGTGAAGCACAAGCAAGTTAGGTCGTGCACTCTAAAAGAGTTCAAAATTTTGGTATGAAATGTAAAAAAATGAAGTATGGAAGACCAGTAAAAGCTGCACGGCTCCAGGAAAAACATATTGTTTTTCTTGTTTTGTTTTTTGTTTTGTTTTTTGTTGGCCGCAGGCCGCTAGAATTAGTCAAAGTTTTAAAGGACCACATTTTACCGAGGAAATTTGAGTATAGCTTCTGTTAAGTAATTATAAAATTATGCCGTATCAGGAACGTACATTTCAGACAGATTAATCAACAAAACAAACGTTGGCAATTAATATGAATGTTTCAATGATATACATAAACATACTTGGAAATTCTTAGAAAGTGTCAGTATTCAGAGAGTAGTGGCCACACACGAGTACTTACTCTTCATTGCAAAGGCGGGATACAGATTATTTCACATGTGGGATTGTATTAGTAACCTTTTTAAAGTATCATTTATTGACTATATTTGTAAACAAACAAACAAACAAACGAACAAACAAGCAAACAAACACCGCTCCTTATTGACAAATATGACCACAAATACAATTCCTTATTGGGTCGTTTATTGTAATCCTATATGGAAATAATCACACGTAACAAATAAACAAACACGCACAAACAAACAAACGAAGAAGGAGCTTGAGTCTCCTAAGGTATTATTGGCTGGGTTGCCGTTCTTTTTGGCTATCGAATGAAATGAAGAGTAACGAAACTGTCAAAGATGAACATTCATGCTTGTAAAACAGGTTTACGAACATTCCACTGCAGGTTGGCTAGTTTGGGTTACGGCTTTATGACAAGCTTCTTTATGTTTTTATAAGTATCAGCTCGGCTAAAACACTATTGCCCAATAGTATGCCCTCTAATGCAATAGCGTTGATCGCGATTTAAGGTTTGTTATTAAATATAGCTGCACGCGCGTGCGACTTCCGACAAAGTTGACTGAAATTTGGACAAATTTCGTTGTTGTATGCGCGGCTGTTGTTGCATCTTGAATTCTAAACCATAAATTAATACGATTTAGTTTGACTTTTTGTAGCCATTGTAACACTAGCAGATTTTATTTTCGTCATTTATGCTGAAAATGCTGACAAATATTTATTTATTAATGAGAGACAAAGTTACGTCCGTCCTTTTGCGATCAGCGCTATGGTTTTCAGAAATCATTCAAATTTTGTACAACATCTTTTAATCTAACAACCTTAAGTATAGGATAAAGCCCGAGTACGAGGGCTCTTCTGGTATATAAAGTCCAACCCAACGATAAAATGTCGAGGCCGCAGGCCGAGACATTTTATCATAGGGTTGGACTTTATATATCAGAAGAGCCCGAGTACAAGGGTTTTATCCGACTTAAAAACTATCGCCCCTAACTGATATATTTTCGTTTTCAATGTGTTTACGTCAACCGTCCCCCTTGTCAATGTAACATGTTTAGGATATGAATTAAAACTTTTATTTGTGAAATATCCTTCCAATGTAATGGAACATCCTATAAATTCCCTAGGGCACATTATATAAATACCCTAGGGCACAGCAGATTTTGTGTTGCAGCTGGTTTCCGCTATGTTACCAAATTTGAATATGAAAACGTACCAGATGTCCACAGAATATGACATGTTCACTTTTGATTGGACAGTTCTTTACTACGGCGCTGTCATTCGTTTCTGGAATTTGGTGACCAAGGCTTTACGAGTAAATAAAACACCCTGAATCGAGCACTCTGATTGGTCAATCAACAGTAGATAGTTTTTAATGTGCGATAATGTCTTTTCTTAGGATAACAGGTTCAATATAACGTACGATGGCATTCTGGTCACGCGTGGCTTTTTGGATTATGATATCGACGCTTATTACAAGCTGCACATTTCATTCACGGTAAGCAGCTGAATAATATGCTAGCTGATGCACTTTTTGCACCTACGGAGAGACACACATAAGCATGAAGGTATGAACAATCTTTGATTTGTATGGAACGACTATCTTGCATGTAGTGTTTGCAGAAACCATTGGCGCCGCTATTTCTCAAATCACACTGTATAACCTCCTTGGTGTACTTGTACCCGCAAATTTGTGCCATGAAGAAGTAAAAAATTTTATGCCAGTCGGTAGATCGAGCCCAATCCCTTTGATATATTTCATTTTGTTTGGATCAACAAAGTATGCGCTATAAATTTGCAAACCTCATGAGCGAAATTTGAGAATTGAGAAGAGTAAAGTATCAACGTAATACTTGTACTAGTCACGAAATTGCCCCTGATTGTAAATGTTTTGATTATCAAAGCATAAAATTAACTTATAGGATTACGAATGAGTAAGCTGCTCTTGTAAAATGTGGTCTCTCAAAACGTTTGCGAACCGGTACCTGCAAGCAGTTTCTTTTTATCGTGTTCGGTAAGGAATTATAAATATAGATCCTTGTATACGATTTCGCTAACTGGTTCTAATAAATAATGTCCGAGATTTAAACGGGTATCAGAATTAAAATTTCGATGTCATTGTTTCATGATCTATATAATGGTATACCTTTTTATAACTTGGATATAATAGCACTTCTTTATAATTGTATTGAGAGTAGCATATCTTTAACATGACTGCAGGGTACTTTGCATAAGAACGGTAATCCATGACTCAAATCATAATGGTTGCTTCACCAAATGTTGCGTGTTTTCATCTCGGGGCAGGTATAGATACTTCTTGATCAAGTTAAAATGCTATCCTACGATACGTCGGCAGAAATTAGTATGCAAAGAACTAAAATGCCACCGAAGTCTTGGCCGGGCACGTTATAACATTAAGGCATAATTTATATAACAATATGGCGATGATATGTGCGTCGGATAAGGATCTATGATGAATTTACCCGCTTTAAAGTATTTATTGGCACAAATCCTCTTTGCAGGTGTTAGATCATCGACAGTCTGAATGCCTATGAAATGACGTGTGGGCGGGTCAATGAAAATAAAGAGTTAGTGATGACAATGACGCCAAAAAGTAGAATTTGCAGAAAATAATGCCCATTTGCAATGATTTAAGTGGTCATGTTGACTTAGGCTAGGGTTAGAATTATATTGCTTCAAACATTTTTCTAGCCAATGTGCATTTTCAATCAACCAGAAACTGATTTTGCAAAAACATGTTTCAGTCCAAGCTCAAGACAAATAAGCATCACGACAGGTAGCGAACATGATCTATCAAAGGTTAAATGTCAAAACAATTTTCTTTGGGAGTAACTTCTTTCGTCGAAGGAAATTACTGGTTGCCACCATCATTGCAATTACAATGTAGTGATGACTTAGCGTACCATGGAATATTCATATGCCGCAGATTTGACGCATGCACAGAATTACACTAAACCGCCGCAGATTCGACGCATACACATAATTGCACTGAACGCTACGCTTTGATATTCATTGGTTTATACACAACCTCTCTGAGAAAATAAGCGTATTTGTTTTTCAAATAAGAAATTCGCTTCAATCGTTATTAATTTCTCGAAAAATATCCAAATTTACCCATAGACGTTTGCACTTGCTTCCAAATACCTCGCTTGCAGTTTGCAAGCTCCAGACGCACACGTGTGTGCTCGTTCCATCAATGTATGAGTAGTCTATGCACTCCTTCACTTCGCTGTGCATATATGTGTGTGAGTGCGTAGGTTAGTGGATACACGAACACATATTTTCAGTGTACGCACACGTATAAAACGCAAAGACTCAGGTTTATGGTTCCATTTTAGCATTTTTTCCAAATTTTGATTCCCTGAAACGTCTTTCTTTGGGGGAAAAGTATTTGGTCATATAGTTGTGGTAAATGCCAGAACGATTCATAAGAATGAAAAGTAGCTACGCAATGTGTCATTATTTTGTACGCTTTCGTTTCAGTGAAAAACTAAGAATACTAATTTTTGAATAGAACAAAAGTATGCGCACGTTTTGAGCCAAAATAGGTGTTTGATTTCTTCAATGACACAGCGAATGAAAATTGAAACACGTATTGGATGTGAGAATCAATACATGGTAGTGTTAATTGAAAACAAGCGCCAATGAACCTGAGCTGCTACTTTAACCAACTATTTAAGCAGCGTCATAATGTTCTCCTAATATAGGCCCTTATACACGCACTTTGATTTATGTTTCACCCCAACGTGGTTTATTAACGTGTAACGTTCCCAATGACAGGACACCAAGTACCAAAAGGTATAATAAAAAAATTCCTCATCTAATCTTATCATTTTGGCAATGTCTGTAACAGGAACGTTTACTGGAATACGAGGCGATTTTGACAGTGACTGTACAAGATGAAAACGATTGGCCACCCTTTTACAACTTAACGTGTGAAACTCCAGTTTACAAGGACCGATACTTTTACAGGGTAAGTGGTTGTTTTGAAATACGTTTCTATAACCAAAGAGATTAATTACATTACTTTCTTACACAAAACTTTGTTCCAATTATACAAAGATACATTTACTCAATCATCCATGAAACACAGTTTACCCATGTTTCCTAGACTACATTGAATTTCAGCAGTGTCAAATAGTGTAAATGCTGTGCATGCAAGCTCTGTGTTTAAGCTATTTCTTATGGTCAATAAACATTGAACTCAAAAATGACAAACGTTTAGAAGGTTTTAACATACTTAACATACGGTTGATTAATTCTTATACTCGAAAGAAATATGACATGAACCAGGAGGAACTGTGGTAAAAATGTAATTATTTTGGCTTTCAATATATTTTTGCAGCACAATGATCTCTTATTCGATATAATTATTGGCAATCACACAATGGCTGCATCGGATTATAAATTTCCAGCGATTATCCTTGAAGCAGACACTGACAATGGCCGGTGTAAGTTACTCTTAATAAAATTTCGAATACATATATCATTGACATCAATCTTACATCAATAATAAAAATTAGAGACTTTTGGGGATTTTGTTTTTTAATTCTTTGAATATTTTATGCTGCTGAGACAACAAAATATCAATCGAACTATGTTCCTAGCCACCATTGCCAACAGGACATGAAACATAAATGGTCTCGTTTGTTCTATTGAATTCAGAGGGTAAATTAAGGTGTAATCATCATTGATAAAAGTGGCCTCTGTATTGCGGGACATGAAATTTTTACCCGAGCATAAAATTTGCTCTCCAACAATGTCGTTAATGAAAATATTCAAATTTACCGGTGGCTGTGGTTTATTAATGGAATTTTTCGCATTTGAGATTGCATTGCTTGTGATTTCAGAGACAGTAGAGTAAGAAAATGCATTTCCTCCGTAAACCTTTTGCAGTTGCTATCTCGCTGTAAATCAGCCTTCAAAAATTCCCTTTTGATGATATCACTTCCGCAACCTCGATTGCCCAAAGTTGTAATGTTTCTTTACAAATAAGCCTTTTCGCATATCTTTTTCATTGTGTAGGTGGCATTGACTTCTTCTTGGATTTATTTGACCCCTTCACATTCCTTTGCGGTTTACCTTGCACATTCATCCAACTAGGCGGACCAAAAATTCCGAAGCCTAAAATGAAGTTTTACAACGGAAGGGTATGTAACATTTTGAGTTGATTTCGCAACATCAAAAGTGCCTTTTTATCATGTTGATCTTACGATATTTTCAGTCTATTTTATGGAAAAAATATTCTTTGCATGACCAAAAGTAAGTTTCGTTCTATGTAGAACTCTTACAATTAAAAGTATTAATGAGATATCATTTAGAAAATCTATATAATAAATAGGTACGTGGGTCTAATTAAGGTAATTATAATGACTATAACAATCATATATTTGTGAATAAAAATACTGGAGTTAAATCTATTTATATATACTAAAAATAAGGCTATTGATTCAAAAGATGACACCTGAGATCGCTGACATTATTCTGACTTTTTTCAGTGTCCATTCAGCCCTTTTCAGAGCCCGTATCTTGTTATAGAACCATACACGTAACATGTCAAGGGAGAAATGGTGCATACGTCAAAGCAAATAACAAACAAGTTAAAGTTACTCTTCTTATCATCGTCGCCGGAAGTGTTCAAAAATAATAAAATGTATCGCTCACTCATGTTCATTTTAATCCAGAACACGTTTCCCGGGCACTTCTCCCAGAATTCGGCGGTACGCTCTGATTGTATTGGGGAATTATTAGTTGAGGGGTATCCAACAAGCGCTCCTATATCGATGCTTGTGTCTGCTGCAACTTTAAATGAAGTATTGATTAAAACAGTTACGACGAGAACTGTTAATCGAGGTGAGCAAGATAATATTTACCGAAATGGCTTCGTCTGTACTTTTATAACGGTCTAATTCATGTCAATTGCTTTACCTATTATACATAACTGCCTTACATCACTTTACACACAAAGCCATTCGAACGATAATAGGTGATCTTCAGGGGAACTTGGCAATTATATGTAAAGAGAATGGAAATCAAGTTAGTAGTACAAGGCCAAATTTATCTGTGACTCGCCGACATAGATGTATATTTATTGATCTTAAATATTTTGTATACTTTTTTATCATTGATACTCGATAAGCTTAAAGATACTTCCTTGGCAACCGTACGAAATCTTCATAGGCTCAAAATCACAATTTTGAGATTCAAAGCAACAATTATTATGAATGCTATAGTGCTATCAATACATAAAATACATAGGAGCTTTAATAAAAGTTCGAGCACAAATGATTGCCCTAAGAGGAAAGGCGATTGTCGTTGACTTTTTATGGTTGATGAAAATTATGACTTTTATTATGTTTATATCATTTTAACATACATTTATTTGTCTTTTTACTTCTCGCTTCCCATGTTAAAGTACAACATAACAATAAAAATAGATTTTCATGAAATATAATGAGATAAATAAAATTGTTATTAGATAGAAAACATCAAATTCTTGAAATTTGGTATACCGTGTATGTAAATAAGTTCATGAAAAGAGCCTGATGAAATGTAAACTTTTAAATATCAAGATTAATAAAACACCTCGACTCCGTAATGCCAGTTTTTATACCGATAGGCAGCAGTGAAGAGTTGTGCGGCCTATCACGGAGCATTAAACATTGGCAGAATGAGTCTATATTCTCACTTTGAAAATGTTTTAATTGGTAACTTTTAGATTCTATATCGCTTCCATTTTCGACCATTGTGTCCAATAGGCTGCCCGGAAGGTAAATATGGGTTTTTCTGTGATAAAGACTGCATGTGTCAGAACGGTGCTACTTGTCATGGGTTCAATGGTGCGTGTAAATGCTCTAAGGGATGGACAGGACCTGCCTGCGATATAGGTAATTGCATTTAATCACTAAAAGGCCGTGAAAACCTGTTTTGTGCCTCACTGTATGGATTACTGCATAGGCCAACAAAGGCCTGGCTATGAATACTACAAGTTCAAAACTTCATATAATATTGAAATGAGCTAAAAATCAATATATAATGATAATAAACCTTACATCAGTAATAAAACTATAGTGAGTATGGTCGATGATTTGCAGAGGTCAGCTAAAACTCGACGTTTGAATCAATATATATATATATATATATATATATATATATATATATATATATATATATATGTGTGTGTGTGTGTGTGTGTGTGTGTGTGTGTGTGTGTGTGTGTCCCTATTACAGAAAAAGTCATTAATACACGATTAAGCAAATAATCAGTATGTCACGGCCATCCACATCTCAGCATATAAGCCACTTAAGTGCTAACGTACATTACAGGTCTCACAAAATTCCTTGCATTCCTTGAATTTAATAGCCTACCGTACCATACTTCATTAAGGTCGAACGCACCTCGGGGACAGACATTCGGACTCTCAAACTTTTAAAATTCTCTTCTGATATACCACATATGGGGGTTCATTTTAAAGCTCTTGGTGAAAGAAAACTTTTCACCGGCTTAGTTTTTCGAAATTCGAAAATTTTTTATTATTCTCCATAGAGTTACCACAGGGATGGCGGCCATTTTGAATTTCTAATATGGGTAAATCTTGGGTAATTTGTTTCTCTAGTACCAAAATTTGCACGGTGACCCCTTATTTTTATTCTTGATTTTGAAAGAGAATGGTTGAAATATTCATTAAGGAAAGTTAGAGCAAAAGTTTAAGTCTTTCACTTTCGAGGTGCATAATACCTTAAATGGGCAGTTGAGCTTCTAATTTGTAATCAACAATTACCAATATTTTAATATAGCAAGACCATAAAACAGTTGGAGTTCCTAGATGGTTGCATTAAACTTGGTTCAATAATTCTTGTGATAAAGCCCAATGCACAAATTTATTAATTATGCAAATCATCGTCAATTATACAAAATAACATTAGTGAAATCTAATCAGACGTAACTCTAGCAATGATTATGTTAAATACAAAATTATACTTCCTTTAGGGAAACAGTTTTTAAGTTGAGACAGACACAAAAACTTGACGGACGGACTGAGTAACTCTGACGGACTCTCTCTCTCTCTCTCTCTCTCTCTCTCTCTCTCTCTCTCTCTCTCTCTCACACACACACACACACTCATTCACTCTGAGATGTCCCTTCGAAAATGCGGAAGAAGTGAAAAGAAAAACAAAATGTCACCACCACAGTGCTACCTCATTCAGTGCTACAGTATTATTTTTTTAAAAGGGTCATATCGCCAAATGTTACGTACTGATGTAAGAGTAGTCGAGAATAAATGCAGACAAATTCTTTAGTCTTATAACTAAATAAACCATAGTGCAATTTAGCAGAGGAATACATGTACACTTTCGCAATAATACAATGTGCATGTATTTCATTGCAGCTTTAAAAGAGATTTGGATAACATCAATAGGCACTGAGACGATCTACGACAAAATGTTCTATCTTTCCTGCCACTACACGTTTAAAGCAAACGATACAATCTGGACATTTTTCGATGGATCGTCGAGTAGAATACTACACGTAGGAAGGCAGCAGATCTCTTATGAACTGCATAGCAGGTCAGTAATGTGTGCAATGAGCCACGACAGTTTTCAACAGAGTTGTTATGAATGGGATTATGTCATGGTTTTTTAAATATTACCCATGCCCATCCCCAACCCTAAGTTCACTTACATAAGCACTCGCGTGTATCAATGGTATATTTGCATTGCTATGCAAACAACGACAAATTATGCCGTAACTTTAAGTTTATGAGCACGTTTTAACCAGAACTACTTTTAAATTTAAGCAAACCAAACATTAATGTCTGTAAGCAATGCGACTTAGCAAGAAAAAGTAAGGTTTTGCATCGAAGATTTCACAGACGATAACTTTAACAGACAATAACGATTAACTATGCTTGTTTGTCGAAGCGATATCGTCTATATCTGTGCGCAAACACCTCGAAAACAACGCACTTGCACTCCGTCGCCATTAGCATTGCCATAGCACCCAATGATTATGAGGTTATGCAGCATATCATGTTTGTGGAAGAATACACTTTGTCAACATTAAAGAACGGGCAAAAGCAAATTAAAATATTGCAGATACAATAAATAGAATTTGCGATTTCATAAATGAAAAGAAAGACATTTTTCGTTATCAGTTGCATGATAGACATTTTCTTTGTACAAGAATACTTCCGGACAGCACTTGAAACCCGCAGATTTTTCCTATATAATATACATAGGAAGACAAAGATCATGCATTTATTTCAATACTTGCAGTTAAAATATTTGATGAAATAACATAAAGTACGTCTAATTAAAAAACATACTTCTGAATGTAAGCATATACGAACCCTTTTCGCATCGTATTATAGTCGTAGGATTTTATTCCTTTCCAGGATAAGATAAGAATTTTTACACATTTTATCCATTTTAGCTACAGAGGGGGAAAATCCCCCTCCCTGTAACTAAAATGGATTGCGCAAGCAAGCATGAGCAGTGGTGAGTCATAGCCAGCATATTGCGCAAGTCCCCTTCGGAATGTGGATGACCTATTTATGAACTCAGTGGGGGAATTCCCTATCAGGTATTGCAACACCGAAGATTTCACATTACAATGTTACAGCGTTCTCCTATCGGGACCATTTGTCCTCATTTTCTCGTACAGAGTTACGGCTGGCTGCGATGTAAGTATAAAATTCTGGCCTTCCGTTCCGAAGGCGACAGGGAACGTCTTCTGGCTGTGATGTAAGTATATAGATGTGAATTTTTATCCGTACGGAGTCCCCCTCGGAACGCTACGGAGTCGTCGTTAGCGTTAGTATTTTCCCCTATGGAGTCTGTTGTGCAATACCGTTCCGGTAGGGCTTTCGCAATACCTTCAAGTGTTGCTTAGCAGCCCCTACGGAGTCTGTGATGTCATGACGGAGGTCTGAAAAATTTCTACGAATTTTTTTCTGAAGTCGGGAGTTAACTTTCTCACGAGATAGATAAAATTTTAGAAATTTCCTCTGAACTTAAAATGTGCCGGAAGACCATAAGTTCAAAGAAAATGAGACGTTTCAGATGAATAACACTGATATCTAAAGTGTTCACACTTTTATCTTTACGTACAAATGTAGTTCCAGAGTCATTCTCTACCCTATTCCCGCCAACAATACACTCGATATTTATATCATTACGGTCTTTATCGATATTTATAATAATATCACAAGATGTTCTGTTATCTGTTTTCATAGCATAAAATCCAACTAAATCATCAAACTCGTCTCCTGTAGCTAACGTTATACATCTAATGAGGATTGTACCATGCTGAAGTATTTTCATATTGTCTGACATGTGTTTTTTTGATGACTGTAAAGTTAATACAACTGACTCATCTCCGTCACTCTTCAGACCAAGTTTCCGCAAAGTTGTGTCTCAAAATAGTCTTACTGAACCCCCGCTAGCAGAATATGAGCAAAAAATTTCACCAGAATTGTTCCACCTTTGCAGTGTACTAGACTTCATAATTACAGTATTAGGACTAATCTTGCGATGAAATGGTAAACCGAGTAATATGGTGTATGGATTCTTAGGCGTAAGCCAATGACGAAAATCTCGCAACTTATATTTATTAACATTACTGTCAAAATAAAACACACTTGGAGTCCCCGGCTGTTCACTCACCCCACCTGCAATTTCACTATCCAATATTTCTACGATGTTACGCGGCACATTATACAGTCCTAATTTCTGACTAGACCCATCCCAATTGGAGTAGGATCATTTGCAGCCTTTGTAGCGTCTATACTTTCATCTACATCTTTCAGTTTGGAAAAGTTTAGAGCGTCCTCTGAGGCAGCGGCTAAAACAAAATATTTCTCCCTTACTTTATATCGAAGGACGTAATCTTTATTATGGTTACCTGAGATCTTAGTATTATTGTTAACTTTAACATCACGAAGATCTTCGAGCCCAAGATTTAGTCCATAATTTACACTTAGACCAATTTTACCAGGGTTTTACATGATTCTCACGGTATGGTAGTATATACAGTGTAAAATTAAATAATACCTTGTAATAATATATAACACGGAAATGATCATTTGGATTGAAAGCAAAACGGGTAAACCCGTTACTGTTAATTTTAACCCTTGCATTGACATATCACAGTTTACTATAATAAGACTGCTAGAGTGTGGACCATATAATTCATTGCATAACATAACATCGGTGAATAATGTAATGAAATATCAAGAAGGCAACGACCCAAAAAGTAAGACGACAAAATCAATACGTCCGGGTAACCACAATATTGATACCCTCAATAAAGCGATTGGGATGCAGCTGAAAATCAATTTCGAAAAAATCTGCCTACAAGCCACGTTTACTAACACTAAGCTAGCGGATTTCTTAACAGTCACTAAATACATAGTTCATTCAGACGTTGTTGATGTTACTGGAAATTACGTTACAAGCGGCTCGGGTGAATACATACAGGCGAAAACATCAGACTGTTTACAAATACTTCCTATCAGGGATACAAAAGAAATAAGTGAAAAGGTTATCTATGACTTTAAAAGTGGTGACTCTACTATTACCATGCCATTGAGAAAGGGCTCAGAATACATGAGTTCAATGCGTATTTGGATAACAGATCAGGATGGAAAGGAAGTCGATTTCAATAACAGGCCAACTAGCTTTTGTATCTAATTGCTGTAGCTATAGCGCCTATTGGTGTAGCACCCTTTCGGTGTAGCATAAACCATCCCACGACCAATCCCCCAGCGATATAGATCATTTCATATTTTTTTGCTCGGGACTTGGCTGATAATAATCTGAGAATTGAACTGGCCCTGACGCAGAGTTGGCTTGTCCTTCAGAATGTGCTGCCGCTTCTTCCAGGATTTCTGCATCTGTATCTCTTAATTCAGCCGCAGCATGCATATCTTTAGCCTGACTTTCTCTTCCCAATCAGCCTGGAGTAATCTCTTTTCTGACCAGACATTGCGGTCATGTTCAAATTTTTCTAATGCTTTATCATGTCTAATTTTTTCTTCCATCAGAGCCCCCCCCTTCCCGCTAAGCTTTCGGC
This sequence comes from Ptychodera flava, assembly GCF_041260155.1. Lineage (NCBI taxonomy): Eukaryota > Metazoa > Hemichordata > Enteropneusta > Ptychoderidae > Ptychodera > Ptychodera flava. The sequence goes on from NC_091940.1 coordinate 9,046,564, forward strand.
CGATAATATTTCCTCCTGTGAATGCTGCTGCATTTAATAGAGCACCGAGAACTGTCATTCCTATTGCTGCAGCCATAGCTAACTGTATATACTACTAAGTATAATCTTCGGTAGGAATATTATTATTATTTTTCGACTGTCTGTCTCTATACATTACAAAGTATAAGGTTCTGCAGGAATAATATTTTCCTGTTCAAGGAAATCTTTTGTGGCAACCGCAGCAGCAGTCGCTCCACCTAATTTTGTCCATCGAGTGAGATTTGGACGGCTTGGATCGCCCATATCCATTTTCAGAAATTTGCTGGAGATCATTAGATATCCCATCGTAAGTCCAGCGATTACAATACCATCATACATTGTGTTTACAACTGCTTTTAGTATCATGATGCTGACACGTATATAAAATAGAAAAATAAAATAATTTCCCTATCGGAAGGCTCTGAAAGTCTATTAATCCATGTCATACAATGTAGAGGGACCTGGTTGGGAAACTTCCTTTCCGCTACGGGCTCTGTACGCTCGCTTTCTGAAGCGGCTCATGCGTAGGCATGTACCGAAGGGGACTCGGTCGCGTAAGAGGACAAGTATGCCGAGCCTGCCCTACAATATACTCCTAGTGCAGTTCATGAAACCCCTATAACACCTAAAACGAGATAACAATTATTATACCATCTGTCACACTGTTGTGGCGTCGTGTGGTAATCTGCCACAGTCTGCCTCAGTCATACTGTCATTAGTCACTCCTATCGATTGACGCTGCACTATAGCTTGACGCTTTTCCATTCTGCTAATTTCTTCCCTGCAGCAACTCTCCCTGGATGCTTTGTCGGTAACGTAATTTTCTCTATGTTGCGCTGCGGCGTAGTCATCGGAGTCGTTTCTCCGATTTGCTGAGTCGATGTTGGAACCGTTTGGGGTGCTTGCAAAGTTGAATCCATTTATTTTGGGTATTGTATTAAACCTGATTTTTTAAAAAATGTACATGTTTACCAGTAATTAAACCGGTAGAAGCTAGAGCACGTATGGGGCCCCACGTGTAGGCTATCCGTCCTGATAATCGTTTTATTTCACTGTTTAGAATAAAACTCTTTTTAAGATCAGTGGCATAGTTTCTCGGTCATCGATTGGAACTACATGACTTATTGCACGGGCTCCTAGATCTATGAAACTTTGAGTGATGGTATCACTTATAAGAGAACCGTATTTCGCTTCATATACATTTTGAAGGCTTTAATTACCGTATCATCATTCCACCTTTCCACGTCTCCAACTGAAATCTCCTTGCCAAAAAATAACTTTGACCACCTGCAATGACACAGAGTATTTTTCACGCTTCGTCTCTATTATGGATCGGGCGTCTGACGCCGCTACGGTCGGTGCCCCTTCGGAACCGTTCTGATAGGGCGCTGTCACTGTCTAATTTGCTGCTGCCGATGACTTTATTAAATTCTCCATTGTTTGCAGTATGTTATCTATTCTTAGTAAAAAATAAAAAAATTGGGAAGTATAATCAAATCTATGTAATATATTATCTATTCTTAATAAAAAATAAAAAATTCATTTAAACCTGAATCCAAAATATAGTATTAACATAGTCTGGAATATGACGACCGTTCCGAAGGTAAAATACGGAATATGAAAATTCTCCTCCATTAAAATCTATCTGTATATAGAAACACATATAATCATGAGTACACATGCATTCCCGGTTGCTTTTCAACTGAATAAAACCGCCGGACATATACTGACAGTACAGCATGCTGATATTCCTCCCAAACCGAATGACATAAAACCTATTCTCATGGACTTAGAAATACATGTAACGCCGACAGATAAATTTACTTTTCATCCGCGGAATATATTCAAAGATAACGTAATCACTCATCGATCAGCGAAAGAAGGTAATGTCTGGTTTGGCGGCCCGCACATGAAATACTGGGACCAGCAATTAAATTTTGCCATATGGTGCAGCACTACTGGTTATGGTATCATTCGCCCATCTCTTGGATAACAAATTTCCGCCGCAAATACGTTCATTCTGTCGTTTTCATGTATATTTTACAGTACGTCAGATTCTTCATGAAATGGAGGTTGCACTTCCAGACGATACTAGAGGTGTCTTCAAAGCCTGCAACAATCCGTACAATCTGGTGAAATATGAACTTCTCTGTACAGAATTTGGAAATATAAGTCCCACGAAGTCCGACTTTTGATATCGCCAAGGCCAAAACTCAGGTCTAGGCCATGGCTATGAATATTACACTAATTGTGGGCCCGTTCTACAGCCTGCAGCTGTATACAATGGTCACGACTTTTTCCTCTCCGCCGACGGAGGCGTTTATTACAAACATACAATTTTTGGAAAGAAAAAACATGTACTGCCCGACAAAGACCGACCACACTATTATTTCTTCCGAAATGATGGATCGGAGGGGCAATACAATAGTTTCATTCCTCTGAAGGGAGACATGGGACTAACAAAGGCCGGTCTCGCCCGCCTCAATAAAAACCTTGAAGCCTACGTATATTGCATACTTGGCGTACAAGCGAATATTCGTAGTACCATAGTTGGCCATACTGGCAGCGCAGAGCAAGTCATTAAAGAATTTGGCGTTCTCCTCGAAGATGAAGTTTGTAATACTGACAAAGTAATCAGTTCTCACTATACCAAGACACAATAATGAATACTGGTGTAAAACTTGATATGGCCATCTCGCCCAATTTACTTCTCTTGCCGTCTAAAATGGTCATTCTTTCAGGCCCGGCAATCACAGGTTATAATAATGAATTGCAATACGCAACAGAATCTATGATCTTCGGGGTAAATGGAGATGTAAACATGGAAATTAAAGAAAGTGCTAAACATGATATGGATGGGGATGAGGATGCTGTGAAGTGGCAGGGTGACCATCCCAGAGCGTCCCGAAGAGGGCCGCCTCATTACGACACGGTTCGGTTCCCGAAGGCCCTATCGGAACAGAAGGCAGCAGATACAGTCACTACTGTCGCAGACACTGGCACGGATCCCATACACAAATTCAGCAAAATTGGTTTGTTATCTTTAGCCATATTCATTACATTTATGTACAGTATATAGATCCGAAGGAAATGTACGCGACCCCACCATTCAACATGATTGTAACTGGGCCGACAAATTCTGGCAAAACCGAGTATGTAATGAATCTCCTCACTGGTACGTACCTAGGAAAATTTGAATACGTAGTATTCATTTGTCCAACATTCATGAACAATAAAACGTATAATAAAAAATTCATTTTCACGGACTATAATGTATTTGTGTTTCCAGTCGGACTCGATGCTGTGGATGATACACTAGCCTTCGTACATAAAGAATGGGCTGGCACTAACACTCTAATAATCTTCGATGACTGCGCCTCGTCCAAAGATATGAAGAAGCGCAGTGACGTTTTAGTCAAACTTGGTTTCAGCGCAAGACTCGACGGATTATCTGTCTGGGTTATGACCCAACAATATACCAGTATCAGTAAACCATTCAGGGAAAACATACAGATGTTAGTACTTTTTTACACACCAAGCAAGACAGACAACAAGACTATTACAAAAGAATATGGAATGGAGGTGTCAGAACGGGAGGTGTTGGACCTAGTCAAACAATTGAAAAATACACCATTCAGTAAACTAGTATTTCATTACGTTACCCGTATGATATACAATTTTAGTATAATATAGCTAATCATGGCTTCGCCCGAAGGTACTCTAAGAGAACTATATTACAACCCAAGAACTGGTCTTGGAGGTGTACAAAAATTATATGAGGCAGCAGTGCCAGCGGACTAAAAGTAACCAAGAAAGAGGTGCAGGACTGGTTGCAAACTCAGCTAACTTATAATCTTCATAAACCGGTACCTCGTACTCGTGGTGCTACGGGTGGGAGGCGCGTCTTTGTATCATCGATAGACGTCCAGTGGGAGACGGATCTTGTAGAGATGTCCGTCTCGTTCACAAAAGAGAATAAGGGCATTCCATACATGCTGACAGTAATCGATGTGCTCAGTAAATATGCATGGGCCAGGCCCTTACAGTCAAAGACGGCAGATGATACTCTGAAGGCGCTACAAGACGTAATTAAGAAAAGTGGGAGGCAACCTGACAAACTTCAGACAAATGAGGGGCGGGAATTTACAACCAAAAAATGCAGAAGTGGTTGGAGGAGTCCGGCATTCACTGGTTTCACACGTTTAGTGATAAAAAAGCTAGTGTTGTGGAACAATTTAATCATATATTGAAGACCATAATGTGGAAATACTTCACGTATAAACAGACACGTGAATGGCTCTCTATTCTACCACAACTTCTCGAGAATTACAACAACACTGTACACGGAAGTATCAAAATGAAACCGTCGACGTAACAGAGGACAACGATTGGCGGGCATTTTATGCACTTTACGGTCCTGAGTTGTTGTTCACTTATTGCATCCTTGCGGGATGTAAGTGGATGAGGCGGTACTCCAGATCCTCCGGAGGTACATATTAAGTTTGCAAGATCTTCAAAATGACTTCTCATGTTGCCATGGTCCGTTCTTTCGAGTCTTACTTGTTCAGCTTCATCGATAAGTTCTGGTTGAAGTATAATGTACACAACTGACATGAGCCATAGACAAGTAACTCCAAAGTCTTGCCTCTTCATCATGTCAAGTGCCTGTAAGTCAAACGGAGCATTATAAGCACACACAGATTCACAAGCATGAAGAAGTTTGTGGAGGTTCTTGAGCTAGGTTGTTCTAGTTGTTCTAGTTGTTCTTGACCAGGTGGATAGTAAGCTTTTTCAAGTTCCTCCTCTTCAACATCATCTATCAAAAATCCCTGGCTGCCACCGCTCCATGCAATTCCAAAATCAAAAGCCCGTGGAAAATCTACCAGCCCAACTGTCTCGGTATCAATTATTGCATTAAGTATATTCTTAAGAAGGGTAGACGTAAGTGGCTGACTAATTACGAAACATGAAAGTCTGTAGTCTTTACAAATTTCTAAAAAAGTGGATCGGAACTTATCATGTATCTCTTCCAATTCTTTTAGGCAGACTCGGTTATTTCGTACAGTCTGGCTTGACTCAACACATTCCGCTTGCAATATTCCCAAGATGTATCTTTGAATATGATGATGAAACTGTGTAAATCGCCGAATGCCTTTGAAACAATCTTTTTTTCTTCCAACTCGATGGCAACACCTCTAATTCGAGAAAAAGTTAGATGTTGAATTATACTTGAGTTACAAATGGTGTAGTTAGCCTTCCTAGTGGCCGCACATTGTAAACTAAGAGTATGTTCTATAAACTTATTCTGAAAATCGGCACTCTCCACTTTCCCATTATAAAAGTCAGCAATTGTGTTAGGAAAAGTGGCGACAAATGCTGGTATGTGAGTCGCCGCCAAATTTATTGCATCGTAACTCTTTCCACTTCCAGTTGGACCATTTATGAATAGGTATGACATTTAAGTGATATATATATCATAGAAATTTTTTTTAAAAATTATTTTCGTAAAGATATATTACGATAAGACAATGGCAATAATTTTTATTTCAGATGCAATAAAAATACTGGAAAGTGGAGAAAACTTTTAAATTAGTGAGGGAGGTAAATTAGTATTTGGTGAATATGTAGATCCTATTATATATGTTGTTAATCTAGAAGTGGTTTTCCCAATCGGGCCTAAATATGGTTCAAAAGATCCTGCTACATGCGATGAAATGTGTTTGTTGGCGACCGAGTCTTCAACTGTTTACCGATTTAATAGTATCCTTCACCTTAGGTGAAAGTTTCGATGCAAGCACGGCTAAAAGCTATGCTGCAAGCCTGGCCGCTCACGCCAAGAATAATTTATTATTTTACAATCCTTCTAAAGTGTATCAGAAGCGAGGGAGCGACACACAGACAAAGTATTTTAAATTTCGGTTTAAAAGAGGAAATCATAATGACAATTTCGATACATGCATTGATATAGCTAAAGAAATCGACTGCAGTTTTAAAGCAGTGAGCCGAATACCAGTCAGGGAAAATCCTGCTATTATACCATGTAATATCCAAAGGGGTAGTAAGATAGAATTGTCGGCATTTAAACCGCGCTTATTTAAGCGTACTACTCTTTATTTCACTATAGAGAGGTTATTTTGTGTCACGCCTTATAAACCAGAAATTCAAGACGAGGAAGAACTTGTCGACTTAGAAAGATTAGGCGAGATATATAAACAAATAAATGCCGACAAAAATATTATAGTGGATTTTGATATTCTAGCATAAATATTTTGATAATCTCGCATAAATATTTTCTTTTTCAAAAATTTCTATGATATATATAGGATAGTACGATGAAGCCAGTCGTGAATGAATATAAGATAAGTCGGCTAGCCGATATACATAAACTCGATTCAAATAGGAACCTAGACACTCATAACTACTCATACACCATGACTCACACAGATATAACAGATTCTTCAGGCCAAGGATTTGCTCTAGAAAATCCGTTCGGCGAAAGACAGAGGGTAAATTTCAATGATCTTAGAGACGAATTAATAAATAAATGGGAGGAAATGGTGACGCCGAACCTTCAGTTTATTGCAAGGAGACTTACTGTCCATTACCACATAAAAAAGCGTCGCTTTATAAAAGCATTCGACGAGTCAGTTTAACGAAAAGAATTTCCTGAAGTCAAGTGAGTCGAGGACATCGCCATGATCGACATTGATGGTATGGTACTCCCCGTTTGTCGCCAATTACTGCTGGGATGGTATTCCATTTCCTACGCCTGCTGATCTGACCATGTATAAGCGCTTCGAGCAGCAAAATCCAGGGGTCAGACTACAAATATTTCAGATCTACGAAAATGATCCCGACCCAACTGTCTTGTATAGTGGTCGTTCCGATAGGGGGACAGGAGCACAGATAGCGAATATCTTACTGATAGTCATTGAAGACGGCTCACGCGATAGCCACTATGTACCAATTACTAAATTAAATTGCTTTCTTAATTCTAACAGTAATCGTAAGAATAAGCACAGGCAGAAGTGTATTTGTATGGTTTGTAAGCGAGGTTTTGCGTCAACAGAAGAATTGGAAATACATCAGGTGTATTGTGGGACAGACACTGCTCAGCCAGTTCTTCCACAGGAAGTGTGTCAATTCGAAGGCCACAGGAAAAAGGTTCCTTGTCCCTACATCGTGTATGCAGATACTGAGACAATTATTGAGAAGGACACTGGCCTGCACATTCCAATTTGTCTTTCGTATGTTATGATTGAATGATGGCCATGAGGCAGTAAGCCGAAAATTTACCATAAAAGAACATTCTTGGGCCTCTCCTGTGTTACAGAATTTCTAAAGGATATGAAGAAAATGGCTGAGAATTAATCGAAATCGTATTATTGGAAAGTCGTGCCGATGAAAGATCCTGCCATATACGGCCTTGACGGATGTGGTCCAGACTGTATTGCATGTGGGGACCCTGCCGCACACCGGGTAGGAGCAAAGGATAAAACTACTTTTTATTGTGAAGGGTTCCGCCCGTCGAAAACCATTCCAATCTACTTTCACAACCTCAAGGGGTACGATGGTTCTTTTATTTTGAATAAGTTACATGAAATATATGGGGGTACCGGACCAGAGACCGAAATCATAGCTAAGACGGGCAATGGTGGAATTTTGTGTTTTAAGAAAAAATTTATCTTTAGTGCCTCAATTGTTGTCGATGGGGAGTGGCCGAATAAGGAAAAGGAGACAGTGAAACATTTCTTTTATATAAAGTTTATGGACAGTGCTCAGTTGATGTCTGGGTCGCTTGCGAAGTTGGCAAAGACTGTGCCGGGGGATTGATGGACGGCAGTACCACTTTCCTACCCACACATTCAGCGGGCGAAAGGCTTCTTCCCGTACGGATATTTAGACTCGGTTGACAGACTAGAAGAGGAGGAGCTCCCACCGAGACACAAATTTCATAGCGAACTGACGGAAGAGGGGATTTCGGAGTCCGATCACGAACATGCATTGTGAGTATGGGATGAAGTTGGCTGCCAGACGATTAAAGATTATATGGAATTCTATTGCGAGACGGACGTTCTCCTTCTTGTGAATATATTCGAAAATTTCCATGACACATGTTTAGAAGCATATAAGTAAAACCCAGCTCACTATATGTCAGCGCCTGGCTTGACATGGGATGCTATGTTACTTTACACGGGTAATAAGTTTAAGCTCATTCAGGACGAAGAGCAGATGACTTTCATACAGAGAGGAATTCAAGGTGGTATCAGTCAGTGTAATATTCATTATTTACAGACAAATCATCCAGCTTACGCGACAGACGAGATAAGTGGGAATTACGATCCGGAGAAGCCGCTGTCAGAATAAAATATCTCGATGCTAATAACCTCTATGGATGGGCAATGAATCAACCAATGCCAATAGGGGGACTTCATTGGATGACGAGGGAAGAGTGGTTCTGTCGAATGGCTGACTTGGATTGTAATAGTTTCTCACCCTGTTTTCTAGAAGTAGACTTAGAATACCCTACCAAATTACATGAAGAACATTCCAATCTACCTCTAGCTCCGCATCACTATGAATTTCCGAGGCAGGGCAGTCGACTGATTACAAGTCTAATGGACAGAGAGAGATACGTCTTACATTACAGGTTACTCGAGTTCTATCTTCAGATGGGAATGCGGCTGAAAAAATACATCGGGCGCTCGCATTTGAAGAGGCTGTGTGTCTCAAACAATATATAGACTTTAACACTAAAATGAGGGCAAAGGGAAAGACAGATTTTGAAACAAATTTCTATAAGCTGATGAATAATGCAATGTTCGGTAAGACAACAGAAGACTTTCGAAAGTACAGAGACTTTAAATTTGTGGCGGGTCACAGTAGTACCGATAGTGGTCGTAAAAAATTCAGAAGTATAATCCAAAGATGAAACATATAACTCTCATAACTAGTGAAGAGGATGGCGATTCCTGCGACAGAGCCCTACTGGAACTGAAAAGGGACAAATATGAATCTAAAAAGCCAGTTTTCATTGGTGCGTCAGTACTCAAACTTTCTAAGCTGCTTATGTATGAGACGCATTGCAATTACTTTCGAAAGCGGTTCCCGGGAATACGATTAGCCTACATAGATACTGATAGTTTTATTTTAAGTGCACCTCTTCCTTCTCCTGATATAACTTTCGATGACACTGTCCGGAAAGATGTAGAACAGAATGGTAAGAAGTCGATATATGATACTAGTGGTATGAAAGACGGGATGGGAGTTCCAAAGATTAATAAAAAAGTGATAGGTAAATTTAAAGATGAATTGAATGGAGTACCTATTCTTGAATTTGTCTGCATTCGTTCGACAGTATATGCTTTTCGGACTCCAACTTCGGAGACGAAAAAAAATAAAGGGATGAAAAATGTTTGTGTTCGTAACCATTTGAACTTTTTAGACTATAAGGATCTGTTTGAATCTGGTGCTTTCCAAAGGAAGGAGACCAAGCGGGCACAACTTGTACAGTTTGTAAGGAAAAAAAACAGTGAAATCCGTAGTGAAAAACGTAGTAGCGTTATGATGGCACCAAATGATATCAAATATGTACATTTATACAATCCAGACACCGGCGAATGGCTGGCAGAAGCATGGCCAATAGGACGGAGTTAACTTTCATTTCCATTCAAATAGTAGAGACTTTAATCTATATTCTCAACAGAGACCTGAGCATCACTGATAACATAAACATGAACAAAATTATTATCATCGTGAGCGTCGGCACCCTTCACTGATGTATCCATTTTTATTATTTCAAGTTGTATACCATCTTTTGTGTTCATAACTTTTAAACCATTTCCATGAAATTGAATATCATTAAAGCTACGCAGATCAATAAACAGACAAAATTTACTCTTCAAATAATGGACTTCATCCATGTCAATTTCACACCAATTTTTAGCTTCAGCAAAATACCATCGTGTTTCTTTCCAAAATTGTCTTGGTAACATCTTCAGAGCGTATATTTTGTTCGCAATACCCTCAATCATTACTGACACAGATTCAATAGATGGATTTATGAAAAGTTCGCTATTCAGTTCTGACTGATTCTGATTTTTAGTGAATAGTATCAGGACACCTCTCATGCTACGATGTGGTACATTAATATTTTCATTGATAACCGTGGTTGATTCTTTGAGTGGGATTGTTCTAAAATAATGTAAATGCTCGTAGAGAAAACTTTTTCCACTGTTGTAATACCCAGCAGTATCTCTCGCGAGGGTGAGATCCGTGATCGATTCATATTTCATTCGAATGTTTTTCAATTTATAATTGGTATGGGTGTAGTAAGATGATTACTAACAAGTAATTGGGTGGCAGGTGCAAGCGTAATTTCCCATTTGATATGACTCCCTAACGCTGATGGATATACAACCCCATGGCCTGTTATGAGGGGATGGGATAATCGAATAGCATATTTTGTTTTATATGTGTCGAAAAGTAAATAATCGTCGGCGACAGCAGCATCTGCATCGGCCGCACCACTTCTGAATTTTCTTAGATTTTTGTTCTGAATTCCGTAAAGCGTCATGTTTGCTCTCTCCTTTTTATGTTTGAAGAGATCGCGTAACATTCAATAAGGTTATATTTATTCAAATTGAGAAGTACCTGCCCCTCAAATGTGAGGACCATATTTTTTGCAACATTTTGTACTACTCGGTTATCTTCATGTCCTGTTACTTCGAGATCTAAAAACCAAATTGAAAGTATCTGGAACTAGGACTACTCCGCTTTCTAACTTTGGACACCATATGATAAGTGTCTGGCCTGGATCTGCCTCACTTGGATTATGAGCAACCACATGATGGGTCCTTTCTGACATCATTCCCTGTGGTATTCGGTTGCTGAAATTAGGTAATAATGATCTATCGTATCCCATTTTCGTGTAATGTATATAGTAACTCAGAAGAAAAAAATTACAGTTAAAAAGAAAATAAATCACATCTTTCCACTTCGTGTATTGTATATAGTAACGTAGAAGAAAAAATCAAAATAAATCACACATTAACATAAATATTTCCATCTGACTGAAAGATAAATCGATTACCTGTGTCACGAATCAATCGAAGAACCCAATATTCTTGGAGTGGTGAGTTTCCTGGTCGTCATCAGCCTCCTGAAAGACGTTTATGAATTCTAGTCGCTTAAAGAAGTTAGTCTTTTGACATTCCTTAATGAAAGCTAATATGTTATGATATAGATTATCATCTTTGAGTCTAACACCTGGATTTGCTCGAAGGATATGCCTATTTACCTGCCTAAGTTTACACCTTTCCAATTCGACAGAGAAACCAAACAGGTCTTTATTTTTAGAAAGAAACTTTTGTAATATTCTTTTCACCAAACATGCGGGGTCATAAATCAATACATAATTTTATTTATTATGACTAATATTAAACCAGTTAAAAATATCCATAGCTGTTCTCCAACAAATCCAACCACCGATCCTGCTGTTTTTAATAGAAAACTGACAAGGGAGCCGATTAAACCTGGTATTGCAGCAGCACTTTTTGCCGCCAATGTTTTTAATCATTCACCAAATTGCTTTACAATTTCTTTCGCTTTTGTGTATACTTAGGACGGGCCTGAGCCATTGTTTGCTCCAGAGCCGCCAGTTCCAGCTGACGTTCTCATTTAGTCACAGCCAGAGGAATTGTTGATATTGTCATTCCAAGGGCAGTCAGTATTGCAGTGATTGTAATACCATTCCGTTTAAACAACTCTGTCAGCTTCAGCCTGAGTGACAATTCTGGATCGGAAATTACATCACGAAGAGACCTAGTCGGTGCCAGACTTTCACGTGCCTCACTGATCTTATCATGTTCGTATTCAATTCGATCAACAATTTTAGCTTCTCTTGTTATGAGTTCAGCTAGTAGTTTTTTGGCCTTTTCTTTTGCTTGGGTGTGTGTTTCAGGAATTTTCTTTAACTGTTTTTAAACTTCTCTTTTCTCTAGCCTTATTTTAACTCTTTCATTGTTAAGCTCGCCAAGACGCATATTTGCAATCCTTACTTCATCATCAATAGCTCTATATTCAGGGTTTAGATTGTTCCATTTATCTATTTTATTTTCAAAAGCTTGTATTTTATATGCATTACCGCTAGCATCTTGCCCTAAGAATGTCAGTTCATCTTTGTATATACCCATGTCTTCTGGTGTCATCTTCTCAGCCGGTATCATTCATGTTCAGAATGCAATGTACGACTCACATATTCGGGCTCTGCGCTAGAGAGACCCTCTAATAATCTTTTAAATTCACTTCCTCCTCTTAGTCTTTTTAATGTGGAGAGCTTATAAAATCCACCTCCTCTATCTTTTGCCAGTTTGAGGTTTTCATAATACAGATCTTTACCCCTAAGTTCAGATTTTGCAATAAATGCGTCTCGTGCATTAGGGGAAGGCTGCATTAACTTGCATGGTACCTCAAACCCGAGTCCTTGCCTGACCAACTCAGGTGACAAACAGAAGATTTTTAATCCCCAAGGTGTGAATGTTTCATTGTTATGTTTATCTTATCCAGCTGGTGCCATTGTAGTGCCATTGTAGGTAAGGCAGGTCTGTGAAATTGATCCTCTAGGGAAGTCGGGTATTCCTAAGTTAATGGAGCTTTCCCGTAATGGTATCCTTATCAGTAATATTATTGTAGTCTAAGAATTGTTCAGCAATTTGATTTGTAATTTCTACCCTACTCTTAGTCGTAGGGTCCCCCTGCGGGCTGTCGCGTGAGCTAGCCTGGAAAGGATCGGCTTCTGCAACGGCATTATTGTTAAAGCTTGTTTCAGCAGTAGCATCAACATCATCAGCATCCGCATCAGTGTCATGTAAAGTTGGGAGTTCAAAATCTTCTCCTCCTGTTGCCATATTGTCTCCTTATATTACTTCAATTATTTTTTTAAACACTTACATATACGGTAAAAACAAAAAGCACGTGTCAGTTGTTGAAAGTGTTGAACAATTGGCCGACTATATTGAAAGAACTAGCATTGCATATCGCCGCAGTTATAAATTGATTGGACGAATTGATATGGCTCTTAATGTGACTAAGGGAATTCTTGTAAGTTCAGCCATTATAGCAGCCATTCCAACAGTACCAGTACTGTTAGCCTTAACTCCTATACCAGGTGTTGTTATTCATGTAATACAAGGAAAAACAGGAGTATCAAATAGACGTTAGAAATATAAACGTTATTACGTTCAATATAAACAGTTGCTTACACAAATACAAGAAAAAGGTGCATCTATAAAGAAAGAAGAGGATAAAGAGACCCTTTCGGAATGCACCTCAGCCCTTATTCAGAGCATACTTCATCAGGCACTAGAAATTCAAAAACAGGAAGGATTAAGTCCGCCGCTCGATTGTTACATGAGACATTACGGATTAAATGGTTAGGAAAGTTAACTCCCGAGTTCAGAAAAAACTTCATAGAAATTTTTCATGAAAGCTGCAGAATATCAGACCTCCGTCATGACATCACAGACTCCGTAGGGGCTGCTAAGCAACACTCGAAGGTATTGCAAAAGCCCTACCAGAACAGTTTTGTGCAACAGACTCCATAGGGGAAAATACTAACGCTAATGACGACTCCGTAGCATTCCAAAGGGGGACTCCGTACGGATAAAAATTAACATCTATATACTTACATCACAGCCAGAAAGACGTTCCCTGTCGCCTTTGGAACGGAAGGCCAGAATTTTTATACTTACATCGCAGCCAGCCGTAACTCTGTAGGAGAAAATGAGGACAAATGGTCCCAATAGGAGAACGCTTTGTAATTTGAAACCTTCGGTGTTGCAATACCTGATAGGGAATTCCCCTATTGAGTTCATAAATAGGTCATCCACATTCCGAAGGGGACTTGCGCAATATGCTCATGCTTGCTTGCACAATCCATTTTAGTTACAGCGAGGGGGATTTTGCCCCTCTGTAGCTAAAATGGATAAAATATGTAAAAATTCTTATCTTATCCTGGAAAGGAATAAAATCCTACTACTTATTATTAAAGATATTTCTCCACAAACAGTGCAAAAATGCAGAAATAAGTGGCTTTTTACTTTCTTGTATTGATAGCAAAATCTCAAAATAAACTATCTCAACCTGATGATCCAATAACTTAACTAACAATCCCTACAAGTTTAGATCATCCGGCCGAATCAAGGCATCAATTTGCAGATGTTTGATATTAGAATAATATGACGTCAACCAAGGACTTGTCATAAAAAAATCTTCTTTTCATATTTCAGTCAGCTGACAATCTCTGACTTTGATGGAAAGCGAGCTGGAACTTACCAGTGTTCAGTTACAGATCAAAATGGAGAAGAATACACTGCTGAAACTACTGTTACTTATGCAGGTAACTACTTTATATCATTATAGCTGATAACTCAACCTAATCGCATCGATGCCATTGACGTAATTGTATAACACTAGTTTCCCTCCCTAAGCTTTGTCTTTGTATTCTAAAGGGACAATAAGTTAAACGTTTGAAGTAAACTATTTTGATATTTTTAGTTCTAAAATCACAATTATATAGTTTTATTCTTATTACTGCGAAACTAAGATGACATATGAAGTTAAGAACCTTTCAAACAAAACACAGTGTATACATACACAATGACGTTTCTTTCTGAAAAATAAATTCTTCTCAAGAATCAGTTTCTATTGTCATTATTTGAAACACACTAAACTTTATTAATAAGTTGAACTATGTCCACTGTGACATGATTTGACAGACTTAAAAACTGTTATCAAGATATATATATATATATATATATATATATATATATATATATATATATATATATATATACATGAAAATATATACATGAAAATGTATCAAACCGTACAGGTGATGTGGCTTCAAGTCTAAAATAATATGTGTTTATCAATAAAACTGAAATCTATACTATGCTAGATATCTATATCTGCTGCTGATCGTACTATATAAATACAATAGCTGGTACATTTTAACAACTTTATGTTTATAATTTTTTTCCATAGATTGTGCAGAAGACTTGTTTGGTGATTTCTGCAACAACACGTGCAATTGTACGCATGCCGTGAGATGTGATCGATCATTTGGTTGCATTTGTCTAGATGGATGGACCGGGAAGATATGCGACTTGGGTGAGAGGCCGTATTCTTGATATTTCTATGATGCTATGAAAATTTTGGGTATTTTGAAATAAAGGGTAGGCGTGACTTAATCCAGTTTTTTAACTCAACAGACGTCCAGGCTCCAAATCTCACTGGCTGTCCGACTGACAAAACCGTGTTAGCAGACGTTGATGACAACTCGGCAATAGTCCAATGGATTAACCCGTCATCAAGTGACAACTCGGGTCAGCCAATTGTTTTGGAATCAAATCGGGAATCTGGCGGGAGATTTGCCATTGGAAAGCATGACGTCATCATGTGGGCTTCGGATCAGTCAAATAACACAGCTTTTTGCAATTTTTCAGTAATTGTTGCTAGAATGGAAGAAACTGGTAAGTTGCGTATAATGCTCTATAATGAAGCTCAACACTTTTTACCGATCGAACGTCCTTACATTTAACTTACAACGTACATAAATATGATAATTTTCTCTCCTCGGCTTGACTGCAATCGTATTTTCATTTCATTGAAGAAGCATTTATACTTATCCAAAAGTCTTAATTATGGTAACGATTTCACATTAATATTGCAAAGAAGCTCGGTTCGTTGTAGACTAATGACTCTTGAAATGCGACCGCAAAATTATTCGGTATTATATTTTTCATAAAATTCGAAAGTTACGGATTATCAGAGCGCAAACGGAAATACTACATTGTGAAGTGTTTTTAGAAAAAAAATGATTCTGTCACTCTGAAGGCCAATGCGAAAAATTACATTTCTCCTGGAGAGACATTATTCTTAGTCTTTTGACGCCATGAAAATAGATGAAAAATTTTACACGAAACAATTCTCTAGACTGTCTTTAATATTGGTGATGACACTGCACCCCGATCATACAGTAATAACCAAAACGCAAACGAATTCACGAATGAAGAAAGTATCCTTAAGTGCAATAAATAACAACTGCACAACTAATAACAAATATGACATGTTCGATCAGCTAAATATTCTAACCTCATTTTACAAACTTATTACCGACAGCTGGAACCATATTTTTACCAGTTTATTTATGGGTCATACTAGCGAGTGCCGTATTCATTCTTATAATCTTGATTGCGTATGTTGCAAAACAGAAACGACCCTACGTACCTGTAGACGGAAACGATCAAGATTTTGACGATTATCTAAAGGCAAGCTGTTCACTATAATTCATGATATATCAATTTAGATGCATATTTTATGTGAATACTAAGTAATGTTTGATAATGTCCGCGCATGAGAATGAAAGCGTGTATAGTTTAGTTTCTGTTACACGTGATATAATAGTTAACATTTAGCACAAATGTTAGAGGGTGTTGTCGTAAGATAATAACTCTGAGAAATCTCTGGATAACGATTTTCTATTGGTGGCTCACATCATATTAAGAATATAATGTATACAGAATTAAAGTTCCAAGCTTATTCATGTTTGAGAAAGATCCTTAATCAAATTTCGTTTAGATGGTGACTATTAACAATGATTAAACTGTTACAATTTTCAGTCTTGCTTATTCTTTAATGTAAATTTGCAAGTAGGGAACAATAACAATAGATAATAGGTTATGAAAGGCACAGACAAATTGATTTCCCTTGAGTTTTATTTTTTTAACTTTAAATTATTTTTGTTACACGTATTTTACCCAAAGTTTGCTATATATTTGCGGACTAGGTACATTTACCAATGGCAGTATTAGCGTGGAATGTTAAGAGGAAAGCTTTGAAGATATCAAAGGAAGAGCCGATTGGCGTCGGAGAGTACGGACGAGTCTACAAAGCTCGACTGACCATCGATGGAAGGGAACAAGTAGTTGCAGCTAAAACTCTTTGTGAAAGTGAGTCAACATTTCTCTCAACCTAGAGTGTGCAGTAACCACATCGAGACATAAAGACATAGTCAGAAATAATTAAGTTTAAGAATATATGTGTCGAGAAGAATTGTCTTTATTACTGTCGACGCAAACAAGTAAGATTGGCGAGACAGTTCTTCAACTCAGGCGAAACCCTTTTGAGCTGTTAAAGTAAAGACATGGTCATGTACGATCATATGATTATTTTTTCATCAACAGCGTATACGACATTCAATATTCTAAACTAAGAATAAACGGTACAGGAATCTCGAACTCAAATAATAATATCCGTGCTATCATCATAGATGGATGGTGGAGTAAACTTATCGTGATTATCTCTCTGATTCTAATACTGTAGATTTTCGATCGGATTCGCACTCGCGTTATACGGCACCCAGTCACCTAGCGAAGGTATCACAGTCAAAAAGCGTTCGGCCAAATCCCAGTCTTCTTTGAATAATATAGTCAGACGTAACCCACTCTTTCATGTGTTTTAAACTAGATTTCGTGTATATTGTATTCTTATCTAATCACCCAGATTTTGCTTGATCGTGCCTACTGAACTTTATTTTTTCGTTTCTATTCAGCTCGATCAGATGCTATAAGCCGGAAAAATTTCGTCAACGAAGTACGGTGTCTAGTGGAATTGGAAAATCATCCTAATATTATTTCTTTTCTTGGCATCGAAACCAGTGGAGGTAGGACTATAATATTCTAAAAAGCTTTATACTATTACTAGCACTAGCAATTTGACAAACATATATAGTGTAATAGAACACCTACATAGGTTATGTAGTCAAGTTTTGTCGTGAGAAATAAAGGTGTTCTTTACCAATATGAAGATCTATAATCTTAATCACTAGACATAAAGTGAATCACCTGTGTAATTCGATTCAAGTTCTCATAATTTGCTTTGTATGACTAAATCCCTTCCAATGTTATTTACCATAAAGACAAAATTATTTTTTACTTATGTAAATGCTTTCTTTCTTCAAGATTCGAAATACATACTGACAGAATATGCATCCGAAGGTGATCTGAAGTCTTACCTTAAATCACTGACATTTCTCAGCACGGAAACTGAAACGCGATTGATAAAAGTTGCCAGAGACATCGCCAATGCTCTGTCATTCATGTCGATGAAAGGTGTGATGCACAAAGACATCGCTGCTCGCAATGTGCTCCTGACCAACGATTTAACAGCCAAGATCGGAGATTTTGGACTTGGACGAGATGTTAACGAAAGACTTGGGAGTGACTATCATTCACTCTTGTGGGTGGGTTTTTGATAGATTTCGCTTCGTAAAAAAGCCTTTGAGGAAAATGTTGCCGTCCTTTAAAAAGGTACTCACATACGGATGTCCGACTGCAATGACCAAAAGCTCATGTATACATTCAACTTGTAACACGAATGTTTGTTATTATTCGTGACTTTCGAGTTTCGTTTATGAAAGACTTCGAAGTGAATCATTCGCGCACACGGGCGGGATTTCATATGTTTTCTCTTTAAATTGTTCTTTGTTGTTTCTTTGTTTACTTTTATTTATTTATTTTTATTTATTTATTTATTTAATTTTTGACCTGGGAATTGAAATACTGTCCGCCTTGTAAAAGGTTTCGCTTTATTGAATGGGCCCTCTGATGGCAAGAGGTTTGTCCAGGGATGATACGCGTCACATTAATTTTACTTTTTGTCCACAGTAACTGTCGTTATATATATATATATATATATATATATATATATATATATATATATATATATATATATATATATATATAATATAATATATATATATATATATATATATATATATATATATATCACATAGATATATATATATATAACACGATATATATAACACGATATATATATATATTATATATATATATATATATATATATATAATATATATATATATATATATATATATATTCTCAGGCAAATCAACACTGTCGATTCCCATTGCGATGGATGCCTCTAGAGTTTCTCGTTGATGGAAGCTTCACACTTGAAGGAGACAGGTAAGATTAAAGTCCGAAATATGAACACATGAATGAGGCTTAATCTATGTCATTTCAATAATCTGTGATCAATAACAATGAATCTGATTACATCAATGTGCTCAACATGATAGCATTACATGAACATCCGTCTGTATCGATGAGCCTTCCCGAAACATTTTTGGTTTCGTCTTCAAATTACTAATAGTGTTTGTTACACAATTGGAATGTTCTGTTGTCATTATTTTTCTAGGATTACTTCTAATCTGAAATATAGATCAAGTGTTCTCCTATTGCTGTATACGTGTCGTTCCTTACACTCTATAATGTCCTGTTACGTAGTAATTTTGTACCTGGTTATTCATATCACAGGTGGTCATACGGAATACTACTTTGGGAAATAGGTTCACTAGGTAAGTGCTGAGACTCACATACAAATTAAAGTAGACCCGCGTACGTGAAACAGCAAAAACTTTCCATCACCCTACGTTTGCGGTAGTTATATCAGATTCAACAGTCTTACGTGGCATTTTGGTCTTTTGACTAGGCGGTTCTCCATTGATGGATGTCCGAGTTGAAGATTTAATTGAGTATTTACAAAAAGGATGTAGACCTATGAAACCAGAAGGATGTACACCTACAGCGTAAGTAATCGTGTCTTCTAATATTCGTTTCTGTGGCCTAGTATATCCATAGGGCTATGTTTAGCTTCATGATATATCCAAGTTACCGATATTCTTTGGACTGATAGTAAATCAACAGATAGAGTTTTCTTGTAATTTTATCCTCATCACCATGACAGTTATTATCTTTTATCAAACAGAACCTGAGGGGAAAGTAGTTATTTAATATGATTTTACCAAAAAGGAACGAAACTGATTGCATACTATTAATCACTCATTAATCATCATAATAGTTTAAATCGTCTTCTATGTGGTGATGTTCTATGGATTAATATTGTTCTGCCATCCATCAGCTACGAAAGCAATGTACGTTACATATTAAAGAAGACATTAGGAAATTGAGAAGTTTACAATACTAATTTGGAAAATTTCTTTTCAAAGAAAATAAAGATGTTGCCAGCTCTGCAGTTTTAGGTGATCTTGGCTGGATGGATATTCACAATTTGCTTCACAGATCACGTGTAAATTACCTAGATAGATTATAAAAAATGAACAGTTATAGGTGGACCAAAGTAGCCTTCATTGCATTTAATAAATCTTATCAAAGTAATGTCAAGTTGGTGACGAAATTGACCAGAGTATGTACAAGATATTCTCATTGACGACAGATTAGATCATCTCTATATACCAGACCCTCAAATATATACAAGATGGCTGAGTAGATTAAGAATTATGAATAACCATGATGTTTTGGTTTAGTTTAAACAAACCACTGAAATATGAAATCTTTGCATTTCTATTCCCGGGTCAAAAAAGATAATACACGAGAAAGTTATGTGAATGACCTTGAAGACCATTATGGCATTTCTGTATTTTATAAAATTAGAACAAACTCTATTGATCTCGAGGGATATAAACTCTACTGGGCAAATTATAAAGGCAATAGAAAATGAAAACTCTAGTGTGACGAAATAAAAGATACCTACCACTTCCTTTTTTACATGTAATTACTTCACTGAACACCTGCATTTAAATGAGGTACTTTCAGAATCTGGTAATATTAATGTTCTAAATAAGTTGCACTCTTGGAGCTTGAACTTTAGGTACAACATTTTAATAAGCGAGACGACCTTGTGGAAGATAGATGACAAAATGTTACAAAAATTGACCAAGACATACATAAAAACTCTCTGGAAAATGAGGAACACGGCTCTTAAAGACTCAAAACTTATTTGTGTTTAATGATGGACGTTTTTCCTTCAGTGTTTTCTTGTATGTGTGGGTCTTTTGTACGTATGACACGGTTTCTTTTCCGCAGTTTTTGCTTTTGTTTTTCAAACCGTTTCAAAGGTAAAGAAACAAATGCACAATGATTCTTCTGCCAACATTAGAAACGTAGATAGCATAAGCCGACCGCCCACTCTTTCAGCACCTATAATGATTTAAGATCATTAATACTGTACCAGTTGTGCCTAGATTCATCAAAAGAATGTTGATTATCGTTGACTTTGACGTTTTATTTCTCGTAGATACCAGATTATGCAGCGTTGTTGGCGTGAAGAGAGATACGAGCGCCCGACACCAGACCAACTCCTGGCTGACTTCGATTGTATGTTACGGATGCCAGCAAATAGTTCTCAAGTACGTTTTTCCTGTTGTCCTATACATTCCTTTTCATTTGTAACATGTAAACAAATTATGGAATTACAACATGTGGTGGTTATCTTTCAATGCATTACTTCCAGATATCCTTAACATTACAACTTCAGTAATTTCATCTTTTGCAGAGATTCTTTACCGCAGAATTCAAAGGAAGAAATAACAAGACAACCGATAATCAATAGCGTGAACAATGTTCCCTATGTTGCTGAAGGCGTTGTGTGCAACCTTAGCACTCAGCTTACAAAAGGGTTTTAGCAGTGTTATCATTTTTGCCGACTGTGTATAAAATGCTGTCTATGTTATGTGACTGTCAAGCACATTGTCTGGAATGGGGATATTTTTTCAAGTGATAGCATCATACCGTTGAGTTGTTGGTTTGAATGGCGCTGCATTTCGATTATATCTCTAGAATTATAGCCATAGAAAACGAAATAAACGTTGACTCAGTATGTACTATATGTATATGATAGTTTTCTGTCTGCCGTTTTCTTGACGAAGTCCTTTTAAGTAAGATATTTACCGAATTAAATTTGAATTTTACTTCTGTACTTAAATTTCAGATTAAGATTGTTGCTTTCAACAATACTCAATACTTTGATATTGATTTGATTTTGTATGGGTGTATGTTCGGCATTTGATTGTTTCGCTGCCCGCTTATCAAGTCGCAATTTGCCACTAAAAGTGATGTATGCTTAATTTTGCAATATCATCATCATGTACCGTAAAACACTTGACAGACACATCGTCATGAAGAACAATATCTGCTTATATCAGGAGTTGATTTTGTGACCCGTGGATCACAAAGTACAATGGTCGTGATAAACAGTTACTCTGATGAAAGTTTCGAGAATGGAAGAATAAAGCCACCCGCAATAACCAGCTATAATAACAGTGGAAATGACGGGACGCGAACTGGCGCGTTGTTGCGTCACGTCGCAGAATTAACAAATAATGTCTCTGAGACTGTGTTCAAATCTAGAAGAACGTCATTTTACTTAGAGTGTCAAAGTATTTGCAAACGTGATACTTCATGAACCTATATGAGTCCTGTTGAGTAGGTCTTGTTATTTTAGTAAATAAAAATGTTAAAACGATATAATACCATTACCATAAAATTACATTTACCACGTCATCAAGTGCGTTGGGCTGTGAGTGGTATAGAATGCAGCAGTTTTA
Organism: Ptychodera flava; assembly: GCF_041260155.1. NCBI lineage: Eukaryota > Metazoa > Hemichordata > Enteropneusta > Ptychoderidae > Ptychodera > Ptychodera flava. Next base: position 9,069,071 of record NC_091940.1, read on the forward strand.
GTAGAACTGCAAAAGAGATCCATGCATAAAGTCTGAATAAAACGTTTTTTAAACATTATTCACTTTGTAAAGAACCGAAAGTGTCACTGTAGCAAAGACCTACGATATCTAAATAAAAAATCATATCATAAATAATGGATGACATGCGTGATTTGGAAGACGAAATGTGTTATAAAAGATAAGGGGTGTAGAAACGTGATGCGGTGTCTCGTGACACAAGAGTAAACAACATAGCGGTCGATATGGGGGTGTGAACTGATTAGATGAGTAATAACCAGAAATGTGACAGGTGCCTCAGTCACAAAGTAGTGGCAACTTTAGGACATCGTGTTCCTTAAAGTCTCAACTTTTCATTTCAGTTATCCATGCCTTCGAACTTAAAGAACCTCTAAATAAAAGGACAAAGGTATTCTAGACCATCGGTATTTGACTCAAGGATAGAAAGCGATGGTTGCCAGTTTCGCATCCAAAATGCTGGCAACCTGTCAGTGAACTTGTATATGTTCCAAGGATATTTCATGGTCCGTTACGACTGAAGTTTGGTAAGAGTCAGCCCGCAAGTTTATCGTCACATATTCATTTTTCTCTGGCATGTATGCTAGCCTACTTTAGTCTATACTTAATGCTGAAAATTTGTTTAGAAAATGAAATTCTGCCTGGCTTACGTGTTGAACTTTTACCAGCGCTACATGCATTTTGTGCATCAGCGAGGCAGTGTGGCATTGGAATTGTACTACTCTTGCTAGATTGTCTTTGTAAAATGGTGCACAACTCCATAATCTACAATTATAGGTATCTAAGGACAAACCGCTCAGATATTTTGAAATAAAGGTCAATTCACAATTATGGGGTCTCTATTGCGGTTAGCTCTTTTATGAATATTAACGTTACTGCGGCCGCAGATAGCAACATGCTAGAATGACAACTAAATGATGTTCAGCAACATTGTAAGGTATTGCCTGGAAACAAAAGAAGGTACCAACCGTAGTAACGTATGGCGACAGAGTATCTTAATGGCGACGTGTTTCTTAACAGGGAAAACTGACCAATTTCAAGAGCAGGCAAGAGGACTGAATGTCAATCAATTATTATGCTAAACGGTACAGGATATACACCAACAGAAGTGACGTCATCATATACACGTGCGCACACATGTTTTTGCGATTGTCATAGGCTCATCATCATCCTAGGTAAATGGATTAGTTGGTGTTAGGTTTTCGGTACGAAAACATTGTTATACTTGTTATACTTAGATTTTGTATGTTACAATAATCTAAAACCACCACTCTATGCTCTTAATAGCCCCATTGTGAATATCTAATCATACGTTCGTAAATGAGTTTTTATTACTTACTTCATTGATTAAGAATTTTCGGGAATTCTTGTTTTAGTTTCCAAGTGTAAAGCGCCTTTGAATATTTAGCAAAATAAAGTGGCTATCGATAAGACTGAAAAATATTGTATGGAACACAAACGTTCCACTGACTTGTGTACGGTCACTATGGGTAGGAGTTAAAGACAACCAGAAATTCCCGTTTCTGTTTGCATCTGGTATGCACTCAGGGAGCTGTAATTATTTACAGTCTGGGGGTAGGAAGAATCGTATAGGGTCATTCAAAAGAATGAAAGCTAGAAGGGAGTTGCTCAAAATGTTGTGATAAAGAAGGGGGGATTACTCAATTTTTGGTGCCAAACGAAGCGAAACGGGGACACCCCATCTCGTTCTCTCTTCATTTGAATGTTCTAACAGTTTTTCTCAGTAAAAATAAAAATTGCAAGCACCTTTCAGACAGCACGGGACTGCACCCTTGCACATATCAATTTCTAAAAATTTCCACGCAAGAAAGGGGGCAGCCCTTCTGACACTTTCCTCACAGCCTCCGGCTTGTTCTCCCCATTTACTTTCAAATTCTGCTCTGTCAGATATCCAAGTGAATACACTGTCATGATACCCATCCAAATTAAACAATATTATATGGTTGAATACTGTTTTTTTTTCGTGAGCTTTTATATCTGTATTTTGTTGCGACTTTGAATTTCTTTTGTTTGTTTCACCTTTTTTAAAGTCTTATGAGATGACCAACGATAATCTAGAGGGTACAGGAGGATTCAAAAGGTCTTTACTAGTGCTGTATTTTTGTATATTGATTTTAACTTTTCTAGAGGGGTTCAGTCAAAATTTCTGCGGTAAAGAGGGGGGTTACTCAAATTCATCATGGTTCGCAGGCGGAGTTACGCGAAATTTCAGAGTCTCCGATAAGATTCCTCCGACCCTCCCCCCACGCCGTAAATAATGACGGCTCCCTTATTTTAGGTGCGCAGTGCGGATGGTAAACTCGTTTAAATTTTGCAGAAGTCAACCGAAGCACACTCTTTACGTAACAAACATTATGAGGACAGTCGGAATGCCTTTTGTATTTATTCTTTCTTATGAGAGAATTCATTGAAGGCAAGTATTTGTGCAGCGTGCCTTGTCACTGACAATAGCTCCATGTTAATCACCAGGCGTGTTAAGCGTGTTATTCTACTTAAGTGTCAGCTATGCTAAAAGAATGTAAACGGTGTTCAAATTTGTGTTGTAACCACGGGGATTTATTCAGGGACAATAAACACTAATATGTTAAAAACCAATAAGTTTCGTTGTCTACCAATTTTTTTGTCTGCCTTTCTGTTACCTGTATGTTCTGCTCGCTTGACGCGCGCGCGCGTTTGTAAGTGGGTGCGTAGCAAGATGCACTCACTTTCAGTGAACTCTTGCTTCCGCGCGTTACCTGAATATTTTGCAGGATTATCGAGTCTGACATCTACTTCGTCTTCCTCTCCCACTGAAAGAATAACTACTTTTCTGCCACTGACTCATTTGCAGAGCTATAGTCTTCAACTGAGCGCAGTCCAATAAGAGGACTGCACTCGCGCACCACTGGTGTGCACTCTGAGACTAGCTTTTTACTGTTTACTTTGAACTATATGTATAAATTTTACCACAGAATTGAATATTACTATACCATAGGTACAGTATTGTAAACAGCATACTTTAATTAAAACTAACTGTATAATGTAAAGAAAGGGGAGCAATAGCTATAAAAGAGCCACCAAATGAGACGATTTGATCACCTAAAGCTTCAGAATCGACAAGAACTCATAATACTGTAAATTACCATTGAATTGCCTCTTACCTTATGCTACATAAATAATGACCGTAAGAAATGTGTCACTTATTGACGCCACTCGGACACATAGAGTAGGGCGTTATCCAACCTAAACATCACGGTGCCCACTCACCCTTTTTAAATGACATTCTAGAAAGAGATCCACTTGTTCTTGTGATACCAATATTGGTATGTGTTACGACATAAGAACGTAATCAAATGAATGTTCGAATATTTTGTGGCGTCCTGATATACGGCTGCGCGGGCGAAAATGATTGTATCGTTTCACGCAAACAGATCATTACATTTACCTAGTGGACTCTCATAGACAAATGTGTATCATGTTTCGGTTTGAATCGAATCTATTTCATTTGTAAAGTTCTATGACGACAGACAAATAATAATAAAAGCTGCAATCACACACATACATTGTCAATTGAAAATACTTGACGAAATCATGCGTACAACTACTATTCAGCTACACACAATTCCAAGCGCGAAAAAAAACCCTTTATCACCGTCTAAAATAAGAAGTCCTGTGACACGAGAGTGACACGAAATTAAAATGTGATCGCACTCCACGAGGGCAATAGGCTTCGCGAACTAGCAGCTAGAGGGCGCCCTTTGTAGAAGCTTCAGTCTCTATGCCTAATTCTGATACGTCTTGGGAGTAAAGTTCACAATGATTTGCCAGAGCTAGCGATCTCAGTGGATGCGTAACACTGTACCATGTTTTGTGCCTATTTACTTTTTGTTAATTGATCCCTCTTGTGCAGTATATACTATTTTAAGTGATGATTGGTTTTCGAACACTTGATCATGTTCTTCTGTCGCAATTCAGATGGTATTTAATACGGTGTTTTCAATAGGTTTCGAACTCATAACATACGGATTCTGGTCACGTAGCGGAAAAGCAAAAGACAGAACCACTCGGCTAAATATCCACTCCCAAACAGCGGTTCAATAACCGGGCTAAGTTGTTACATTTCTCTAACTACGACCCCTCCACACTCCACACTCACCCTTGTACACTCATTATCACAATCGCACACAAACTCTATCGAAGCAATGAATACATCACACGTTCCCGTTTTGAGAACATTGCCTTCTACAGGGTCAGATTGTAACGTCATCAACAAATACATCATACGCTACTAACCGTCGAGCTTAACTAGAGTTTTGCCTTTCCTTTGGCCCCACACCTCTATTGACCCTATTGTATTAGGCAGGTATGTTGCACATCTGCAAAATCGTCTTAGGATCACATATCTTAACACTGTCCGTATTTTGCAGAATGTGGTTTCTCAAACCGTATTTTGCAGAATGTGGTTTCTCAAACCCCCTTACAAACTATTGTCTTACTTTCCACGTTGATTAAAAGGGATAGCGAGATTTAAGGGTGTCTCAGTATGTCGTAAACTCCCCGTCACCCCAGATATCCTGCCGGCCATTGGTTTCAACACAACTTTACTGATACTGATGATTTTAGTGTCGTTTTCTTATATTTAATGATATGAAACGCATCAGCATTCCAGCAAAGTTTGGTGTTTATGCTTTGCCGGGTCGGTCTGATGGACTAGAGGTGTTCACACCATATAAACTTTGGCATTATTTTATACCGGGTTGGACGGGACTAGATGGGTCCATGGTTACACGCTAAAATTGGTTTTCTGGTTCTCCTTATAATCATGTATAGATATTTTTGTTAATGTTAATTTATTTGATAATTGTGTTGATCATGGATGTCACATTCTTAGTACACCTGTAGTCCGATCAGACAGATGACACCATCATTGAGTTAGCATGAAGATAAAGAAACGGAATCGATATAAATCGAGACGGAAGCCACGCAGTGACTGGCAAACGCTAAATAATCTAGACCGTTTCTAGACCGTAATCACCGTTTAACACATCACCGACCTGGGACTTGCAGTCCGTTAAAAAGAATCGTCTGATTATTTTCCGATAAAGGGGAGGGCCATTGCTTTTTTCCATGGAGGATCTTAACGTGCTAATTTAGAAAGTTTAGAACGATGCTTAGATCTGGAGATGACACAGATATCATTAAAGATTAGTTAATTTGTTTTTCTAGTAGCAAATTTGCACGGCGACCTCCCAGATTTTATTCTTGATTTTGAAAGAATATAGTTGAAAGGTCACTTCAGGAACATTGGTCGCGGTCTTTTAGAAATCATTTTTACTCCAAACTTGACAGAGCCGGTTGCTTATAGTCGATGTTTCAGGAATTTTTAGCAATATTTTCATGACATGTGTACGCATCAGTTACAGCGCCCTCTCTCAAAGACAAAATAACTGTATAACTGTAATTCCGTATTCCATCCTGTATTTACTCACACCTGTAATTTTTTCGTACCAGTTATTTTCATTTTATTCCTATATTATCTTAATTTCACGCCTAGATTTTTTTATTTATGTGACCTTTGAACCTACAACTACAGATATTTCAACCCAAAACATGCGCCACTCAAATACGCTTCGAATCGACAGTTTTTATTCGAAAATCGGAAATTTGCTCAAAAAGTGGTGATGAAGACAATCAATATATGAAGTATAACCTATTTATGCAGCACAATGCAATGCAATTAAATGCTCTCGCTTGCCGTTTTCTAACATCTGGATGAAAAGATACTTGTGAATATAGTAGGTAAATCGGCACCATTCCTGTGTTGAGGGGCTGATGCCTTGAGAATCAACAATAAACTTATCCCCACACGGTGATCAAAATCTGCCAACAATTTGCATGATCAGGATAATAATAATAATAAAAATACTTCTTATCAGCGCATTATACATAAAGTCTCTATGCGCTTCACAAAACAGGTAAAGTACACATACATTAAACTTTAACAAACAGTTCGCATTAAGAATCGGTAAAAAGAAAAGTTTTAAGCTGTGATTTAAAAGATCCAACTGATACAGCTGATCTAATTTTAAAAGGAATAGAATTCCATAATTTTGGACCTGCCACAGAGAAAGCCCGTTCACCATAAGTAGAGGTTGCAAAACGCGGAACAGTCAATGTAGCATTGTGGTTGGATCGCAAAATTCGTGACACCTTTTTCAAAGACAGAAGTTCAGTGATATACGATGGACATATATTGTTTAAAGCCTTGTAGACAGTAAGTAAAATTTTATAGTCAATGCGCTTCTTCACAGGCAACCAGTGGAGATCTCGTAATACAGGAGAGATATGATCATATTTCCTGCTCCTGATGACAAGTCTAGCGGCTGTATTCTGGACTCGTTGTAGTTTTTGCAACTCTTTGATTGGAAGCCCATACAGAACAGCATTGCAGTAGTCCAATCTAGATGTAATGAACGCGTGGACGAGTTTTTCAGTGCTGGCATTGTCCAAGTATCGCCGAATTTGGCCAATTTTTCTGATTGCGAGAGATGCTGTTTTGCAGATGTAGTTTACATGGTTTGTCATTTTAAGTCCTGAATCAAGCATGACACCGAGGTCACGTGTAACTGATGATGCACTTACAGAGCTTTCACCAATGTTGATACATGGTATCGGAATTGTTTTGCTGAAGCGTGACGAAAAATGGATGATCTCAGTCTTGTTATCGTTCAGTTTAAGCTTATTGGATGTATACCATACCCGCATTTCCTCAATACACGCTTCGATACTTGAAATTGTTGTTGCATGTTGTGATCGTTTCATAATCATATACACTTGGGAGTCATCCGCATACATCATACAGTTGATATTATGCTTGAAAATCAAGGGCTCTAAAGGTGATATGTAGATATTAAAGAGAATCGGCCCAAGCACTGATCCCTGCGGAACTCCAAATTCCAAAGTGTGACTGGTTGATTGGGCCCCTTCAATAAGTACATGGTGAACTCGGTTCTCTAAGTATGATTTAAACCACGAAAGAGCCAGGCCAGTTATACCGAAACGATACTGCAATCTGTTAAGTAAAATTTGATGATCTATGGTATCAAATGCCGCAGATAGGTCTAGAAGGATAAGGATGACTTCTTGCTGTCCATCGATAGCTCGAAGTATGTCGTTGTAAACACGAACAATTGCCGTTTCAGTACTATGGTGTTGACGATATGCAGATTGCATCTTTGTATACAGATTGTTGTCTTTCAGATGTCGATACTTGTATGGGACGGTCAAATACGAAGCATGTCAGTCGGAATTTTTCAATAGCATGCATGTTTATGGTTGATAAACATGTCAATCACATACACATGGTCTACATTCAAGAACGAAGAAAAATTACATAGGAGAAATTATTTTGAAAATTATTGGTACATTTTACGGCTTTTTGTCGAGTTGCTCTGCTACTTATTTCTTGCTCAATAAATTTTCAAGTAACATAATTTATTGATCCATTCACCGGACTGTGTCGTCTTTTTGTGCTTCATGTGGCTTAGAGAAGACTTCTATTTTCCGTAGGTAAAATGACATCCCCTCCAACTTTGGCTGACTCTGTTTTTGGTGGCTGGTTCTGCTTTTGTGTTTCGGATTGTGCATCTGTTTTAATTCTCCTTTTGTCCGTTTAGAATAATTCCAGTGTGCACGACCAAATGTAGTCGTGGTTCATTTATCGATAATGTCTGTCCACCAGTACGCTAACTACGCTATGATGCTTTTTTTCCACGAATCTATTTTGGTTACTCGGAAGTATTAATTGACGGCATTCCAAACATCTGCGACTTTGTGAAAACACTCAAGTCATTTTTCACATATTTACCTTGTTTCCTGCCAGAATCTGAAATGAATATGCATCGATTCCCAAAGTGTCCTGGAAATTAAACGCTTTTTCTCCAGGCCTTGAACTCTACAAGACAGACAAGAAAAATCCCGTCATCCATCATATTTTTAATTATCTGTCTATTTCAAACGCTTTAGACCTAACACAAGTTATTCAACGGGATAAAAGTCCAAAAAAACGACTTCTTTATTGTAGAATATTTGTCAGTTTTGTAATATGCAAAGGTTATCGACCTTGAATTAGTGCTAGAGAGATACCACATACGACATAACCTACCTGACATTTCATGACGATCATTAAAACATACGAGCAAAGGAAACACGCTAAGTCAGCATACATAGGCAATAAATATATCCATAGGGAAGTTTGACTGTGCGACAAACGCAGGTCATTGGTATCATCTCACTTTATTCGTTTTCATGTCTCACTGCATACACCATCGGAACCCGATAGAATTCTTCATAAGCATTCACGTATATTTAATATACAAGTGACTATTTCTTTTTCGAAAGAGGATCGCGTTTAGCCTTCGTATGAGCAATATGTAGTGGGTTTGAACAGTACACGCCCTTTAAAATAACTATATCGAAAACTAGACGATTAAATTCGTTGAAATTTCGGGATCTACAGGTACAGTAAGGTTATACGGAAGCTTTTCATGAAATAAGCTCATTATTTTAAAATATATTAAAATCAAACCCTTGGAAAATAGGAACCCAGGACTGCGTTCTCAAAATAGTAAAGAGAAGCCATGCCTGATTTCTCAGGCAATAACTGTCATCACTTCCACACAGAGCATTTGGTAATCTAACCTCCCGAAACAAAACTAACCTTTGTGGGCGTGGGTCAGATAGATATAAATTCTACGCCACTTAAACCTACCTCTATAGGTGAGGACAGACGTAACATAGATTTGAACATCGTTTACATTCTATTTGAGTCAAGCTGAATAACATTCTGAATGACCTTTGGCATGGCACCATTATTAGTGACAAGGCACGCTTTACACGTACTTGCCTCTAATGAGTGATCTGATAAGAAAGAATAAACACAAAAGGCAATCCGACCGTCTTCATAATGTTCGTTACGTCAAAGTGTGAGGTTCGGTTGACTTCTGCCAAATTTAAACGAGGCTAGCATCCGCAGTGTGCAACTAAATATAAAAGAGCCGTCATTATTAACGGCGTGGGGATAGTCGGAGGAATTTCATGAAAAACTCTGAAATTTGAGTAACCTCCTCTCCAACGCAAAAAATTTGACTGACACCCCCTCCCCACTTAGGTTAAATACCTCTACACAAAAATACAGCTATAGTAAAGAGAAAGATAGATAGAGTGGCAACGGGTATTGTTTAAGGCGTGAATCGGTTACGTAACCCATCCATGTTCGCCTCGCCCAAGGTTGCTCTCGCCTCTCTTTTCCGAACAGTGCCGACCATGAATCCTTCGGTAGTTTTCGGATTTTCGCCAATTGCTAAGCGAAAGTATGTTCGGCAAAGTTTGTGTTGTTGTTGTCGTGTGGTGCTGAGCAGAATTGACGTGCTGGCGAAAACGGGAGTGTTTGAGCTTCAGGAAAACGAGTTTACCGTTTTAAAAATTCCTCTCATATTTTTATGAATATATAATGAGTGTGTTTGAACCAAATTTGAAAGTCTTTTATCGATACTGTCTGGTTTTACTCAATGGTTTACGGTCAGTCGTACCCTGTTTTACACGTGCGTCAAGGAAAGACATGTTTATGAAACTGCTGGCGTGTTATGTTTTGATTGGCGTGAAGCAGTGTTTCTGGCCTGAGAGCTCACAAAGTAAACTATGGTTGCTACGCGACTGGCAGTACGATGCCATCTCGTCGTATTTTTCGCATAATCTCGTGTAATCATCAACCACAAACAAAGCCTCCAAAAAGTTTAACACCTTTGGAGCTCATTTTAATATGAAAAGCCAATAGTCTACCGAGACGACCATGGAACAAAAGGCATGCAAGTGTTGCTACTCTGTCTATTTTACTCTGTGGCTATAGTAAAGACATTTCAAATCCTTCTGTACCTGGCTAGATTATCATCGGTTATCACATGACGGTTGAAAAAGATGAGACAAACGAACAGAAATTCAAAGTCGCGACAAAATGTAGATATAAAAGCTCACGCTATGAACAGTATACAGCCATACAGTATTGTTTACTTTGGATGGAAAGCATGGCAGTGTTTTCACTTGGATATCAGACATGGCAGAATATAAAAGTATAGGGGGAGAGCACGCCGGAGGCTAAGGGGAGAAGTGTAAGAGGGGGTATCGGTTGTCCCCTCTCTTGCGTATAAATTTTTAGAAATTGATATGTGCAATGGTTTAGTCTCGTGCAATTTAAGATGTGTTTTCAATTTTTATTTTTACTAAGTAAAACTATTAGAACACCAAGAAGGGGGAGAGCACGAGAGGGATAGGGTCCTCTCGCATCGAAAATTTTGAGAAATAGATGTGTGAAATGGTGCAATCTGAGAGGTGTTTCAAGTCATTTTGAACCCAAAATTGAGTGACCCTTTCTTCACGCCACATTTTAAGCAACCCCTTCTAGCTTTCAATTTTTGGGTGACCCCCCCTCAGATTCCTCCGACCCATCCCCAGGCCGTAAATAATGACGGCTCCCTGTGTGCATTACGTGTGACCAAATGCAAACAGAAAAGGGAATTTCCAGTTGTCTTTCACCTTTACCCATAGGGACCGTACACAAGTAAGTGGGATGTTTGTGTTCGATACAATATTTTTCAGTCTTTTCGATAGCCACTTTATTTTGTTAAATATTCAAAGGCGCTTTACACTTGGAAAAAAACAACAATTCCCGAAAATGCTTAATCAATGAAGTAAGTAATAAGAACTCATTTACCAACGTGGAATTGGATATTCACAGTGGGGTCTTTTAAGAGCACAGAGTGGTGATTTTAGATTATACATACAATATCTAAGTATAACGAGCCTATAACAATATTTCCAAAGGAAAACCTAAGACCAACTAATCCATGTACACAGGATGTAAGCCGATAATAATCGCCACAGCATGTGTGCGCATGTGTATATGATGACGTCATGCACTTCTGTTGGTGTAGATCCTGTTCCGTTTAGCAGAATAATTGATTGCAATTATTCAGTCCTCTTACCTTCGCTTGAAATTGTCAGTTTTTCCAGTTAAGAAAACATCGCCTTTAAGATACTCTGTCGCCATGAGTTACCAGGGTTAGCATCTTCATTTGTTTCGAGGCAATACCTTGCTATGTTACTGAACGTAATTTTGTTGTCATTTCAGCATGCTGCTATCTGCGGCCGCAGTAACGTTAATGTTCATGGAAGACCTAACAGCGATAGAGACCCCATAAACCTTCCAGGAAGTGAATTGACCTTTACTTCAAAATATCTGAGCGGTTTGTACTTAGATAAAGGAGCTGTTAACCATGTAGATAAAGGAGTTGTTAACCATTTTACAAAGACAATGTAGCAAATGTAGTACAATTCCAATGTCACATGGCCTCGATCATACACAAAAAGAACACCTATGTAGCGATGGTAAAGTTCAAAACCTCAACCGACCAGACTACAATTTTCTAAACAAATTTCAAACATTGAATGGAGACTAATGTAGGCTAGCACAGAGAAAATTGAACATGTGACGATAAACTTGCACGCCGACACTTGACAAACTTCAGTTGTAACGGACCATGGAGTATCCTTAGGAGATTCAAATCCCCGGACAGGTTGTCGGTATTTTGGATGCGACACTGCCAATTATCGCTTTCTATCCTTGAGTAAAATACCGATGGTCTAGAATACCCTTGTGTCACGCACACCTCATCAATATTTTACATTCCTTATCTTTTACACAGCATTTCGTCTTCCATATAACGCATGCTATCCATTATTTATGCCAAAGTAAGATCTCATAGGTCTGTGCTACAGTGACACTTTTTGAATAACGTTTTATTGAGACTTTATGCATTGATCTCTTTTGCAGTTCTACTGAAACTGCTGTACTTAACTTTATGCCACTCACAACCCAACCCACTTGATGACATTGTAAATGTAATTTTATGACAACGGTAATGTTATCATTTCAACATTTTCATTTTCTAAATCAAATCAATATCAAAGTACTGAGTATTTTGAAAGCAACAATATAATTTTGAAATTTAAGAACCGAGGCAAAAATGAAATTATTCACATCTATCACATTAGCTACTAATACTGGTCAGTTTTGCATTCTGTATGAATTTCCAACTAGTAATGGTAAAGTATGATGCTATCTCTTGAAAAAGTCCCCCCACCCCATTTCCAGACAATGTGTTTGACAGTCACGTATCATAAACAAAGCATTTTATACACAGTTGGCAAAACTGATAACACTGATAAATACGAAATTATATTTCCGTAGAACGACAGTTTCTGATTAGTGCTCGGCATTTCAAGACCGTTGTAATCTTAATGTAACACGAGTCCTCAGTAAGCTGAGCGCTACTAGGTTGCACACCAACGCCTTCAGCCATTTGCATTATAGGGAACTGGTCTTAAATATTCGACTCGCTCACTCATTTGAGTATTTCAGTTTATTCACGCTATTGATCATCGGTTGTCTTGTTGTTTAGTTCTTTGAATTCTGCGGTAAAGAATCTCTGCAAAAAATGAAATTACTGAAGTTGTAATGTTATTGATATCCGGAAGCAATGCATCAAAAGATACACAGAAATCAGCCAATACAAATAATAACAATACTACATGTTGTATTCCTATAAATATGTACTGGAGATATTACAAATGAAAGAAGAATGCAAAGAACAACAGGCGATGTGAAATTGGTAGAACGTACTTGAGAACTATTTGCTGGTATCCTGAACATACGATCGAAGTCAGTCATGAGTTGGTCTGATGTTGGACGCTCGTACCTGTCTTCATGCCAACAGCGCTGCATGATCTGGTATCTACGAGAAATGAAACATAATAGTCTACGACAATTAACATTCTTATTCCATGTGTAGGCACACCTGTTAGGGCTCTTAAGGTAGTATGCACTTCGGAAGTGAAATACTTAAACTTTTGCTCTAACTTTCCTGAAAGAATCTTTCAATCATTCTCTTTCAAATTCAAAAATAAAAATAGGGGGTCACCATGCAAATTTTGGTACTAGAGAAACAAATTACCCAAGATTTACCAATATATGAAATTCAAAATGGCCGCCATCCCTGTGTTAACTCTATGGAGAAAAATAAAACATTTCGAATCTCGAAAAACTAAGCCTATGGAAAGTTTTCTTTCACCTAGAGCTTTAAAATGAACACCCACATGTGGTATATCAGAAGAGAATTGTAAAAGTTTGAGAGTCCGAATATCTGTCCCCGAGGTGCGTTCTACCTTAAATCCTTATGGGTATTGAGAGTAGTGTTTGTGACGGCATGGAGCTAGAGAGTGGGTGGTTAGCTTATGCTATCTACGTATTTTATCTATATCTCTCTTAGTAGAAGAACTACTTTCCCCTGAGAAACAATAGTGAAGTTGGATTTGATAAAAGATAAAACCTGTCATGGTGATAAAGATAAAATCACAAGGAAACCCTGTCTGTTGATTGACTATCAGTCCCACGACTTTGGCAACTTGGACATACTAGGTTACAGAATCAGAGATTAGAAGACAAGATCACTCACGCTGTAGTTGTACATCCTTCTGGTTTCACAGGTCTACCGCCTTTTTGTAAATACTCAATTAAATCTTCCACTGGAACATCCATCAAAGGAGAACCACCTAGTCAAAAGACCAAAATGCACCGTGAGACATTGAGTCGGATAGAACTACCGCAAACTTGGTGTGATGGAAAGTTTTTGCTGTTTCACGTACGAGGGACTACTTTCATTTGTAATGATGAGTCTCAGCACTTACCTAGTGAACCTATTTCCCACAGTAGTATTCCATATGACCACCTGTGATATGAATAACCGGACACAAAATTACTATGTAACAGGATATTATAGAGTGTAAGGAATGACACGTATACAGCAATAGGAGAACACTTTATTCATATTTCTGATGAGAAGTAATCCTGCAAAGTAGTAATTACAGAACATTCCAATTGTGTAACAAACACTATTGGTAATTTGAAGGCGAAACCAAAAGTGTTTCGGGAAGGCTCATCGATACAGACGGATGTTCATGTATTCATTGTTATTTATCACAGATTATTGAAATTACAGGGATTAAGCCTCATTTATGTGTTTATTTTTCGGACCTTAATCTTACCTGTCTCCTTCAAGTGTAAAGGTTCCATCAACGAGAAACTCTACAGGCATCCATCGCAATGGGAATCGACAGTGTTGATTTGCCTGAAAATATATATATAAATGGTACGAGAGTTACTGTGGATAAAAAGTAAATGTGATACGTGTCATTCCGGGAAACCGTCTTGCCATCAAAAGGTCCCTATAATAGTGGAATACCTTTTACAAGGCGGACAAAATTTCAATTCTTGGGTCAAAAATTAAATAAATACATAAAACAAAATAAATAAATAAAAGCAAAAAAAGAAACAAGGAAGGACAATTTAAAGAGCAAAAACTTCAAATCCCAATAGCAAGAGTGAATGTATCACTTCGAAGTCTTTCATGATCGAAAGTCACGAAATACAACAGGGAGTCTTGTTACACGGTTGAATGTATACATGAGGTTTTGTTCATCACATTCGACTTCCACATGTGAGTACCTTTTCAAATGATGACAACATTTTCCTTGTTTAAAGGAAGACGCACAAATGATTTTTCACGAAGCTAAATCTGTCAAAAACCCACCCACAAGAGTGAATGATAGTCACTCCCAAGTCTTTCGTAAACATCTCGTCCAAGTCCAAAATCTCCGATCTTGGCTGTGAAATCGCTAGTCAGGAACACATTGCGAGCAGCGATGTCTTTGTGCATCACACCTTTTATCGCCATGAAAGACAGAGCATTGGCGATGTCTCTGGCAACTTTTATCAATCGGGTTTCAGTTTCTGAGCTGACAAATGTCAGTGATTTAAGGTAGGTCTTCAGATCACCTTCGGATGCGTATTCTGTCAGTATGTATTTCGAATCTTGAAGAAAGAAAGCATTTACAAAAGTAAATGAATTTGCTTTTATGGTAAATAACACTATAATTGTTTTGTAAACCAAGGTAAAAAAACACAAGTATGAGAACTTTGAAAACAATTCCTCATATAGTTATTAATATTATAGATCTTTTCATCAGTCAAGAATGACTCTATTATTCAAGACAAGCTTGATTACATAACTTAGGTAGCTGTTCTATTACATCTTGTATCTTTGTCTTTGTTGGTGTTACGAATAGTCCAAAGCTTTTATCAATACAAATACGCCATTACTTTAGCAAGAATATTACAGTCCTACCTCCACTGATTTCAATGCCAAGAAAAGAAATAATATTAGGATGGTTTGCCAATTCCACTAGACACCGTACCTCGTTGACGAAATTATTCCGGCTTATAGCATCTGAACGAGCTGAATAGAAACAAGAATATACAGTTCAGTAGGCGTAAACCCTGGCTGATTAGATGAGAATACTGTAGAAAAAGTCAAATGGAAGACAAGTCAAAGTGTGGGTTACATCTGTCTATTTTTCAAAGAAGGATAGGATTTGGTCGAGCGGTTTTGACTGTGATGCCTTCGCTATGTGATTGGATGCCGTACATTGTGAGTGCGAATCCGATCAGAAATCAACAGTATTAAAATCCTCCCGCCTGTTATTGCAATAACTGATCTTCTTCACCCTTCAATGATGATACCATGTACATTTTTATTTGAGTTCGAGATTCCTGTACCGTCTATTCTTTTTTTAGAAAATTGAATTTCGTACACTCTGTTGATGAAAAAACAATCATATTATCGTGTATGAGACCATGTCTTTACAATAACAACTCGCAAGGTTTTCGCCTGAGTTGAGACACTTTTGCCCAATAGTCGACGAAAAGAGTAAGTTTACAGGAGACATCGTAACATGAAAAGGGCTAAAATCAACATTTAATCAGAAATATTGAAAATCTTTAAAAAGATATTTAAAAAGCTTATTACTTGTAATACATTAACTACATTTTCTTGCATTGTTAGGCAGAAAATGTTATTGTTATCACAAACTTTAATGGAGCAGAGTGAGTACAAACCGTTGTGTTTAATTGTAGCCAAATACAATGTACCAGAATACAATCTCTCTTCACTGGATTTCTCTATTTCCAATCGAGATGCACTGAGACAAACTTAAACCTAATTATTTTAAACTTAATTATTTCTGACTATGTCTTTATGTCTCGATGTGGTTACTGCACAATCTAGGTTGAGAGAAATGTTGACTCACTTTCACAAAGAGTTTTAGCTGCAACTACTTGTTCCCTTCCATCGATGGTCAATCGAGCTTTGTAGACTCGTCCGTACTCTCCGACGCCAATCGGCTCCTCCTTTAATATCTTCAAAGCTTTCCTCTCAACATTCCACGCTGATACTGCTATTGGTAAATGTACCTAGTCCGCAAAGATATAGCAAACTTTGGGTAAAATGCGTGTAACAAAAATAAAGTAAACAAAACATAACTCAAGGGAAATCAATTGTAATTGTTCGCTACCTGGGAATTTATATCAGAGAACAATGAAAATTGCAAAAGTTTTATCGTTGTTAATAGTTCCCATCTAAAGGTGTTGGATTAAGGATCTTTCTAAAACATGAAGAGGGTTGGTACTTTAATCCCATTTAATCCCATTATATTCTTAATATTGTGTGATCCATGAATAGAATATCGTAATCCAGAGATTTCTCTTTAAGGTGAAGTACTACGAATTACGTCAAAATTAGGTTGTGGTGTCATTTTCTTGTACAAATATTCT
This sequence comes from Ptychodera flava, assembly GCF_041260155.1. Taxonomy (NCBI): domain Eukaryota; kingdom Metazoa; phylum Hemichordata; class Enteropneusta; family Ptychoderidae; genus Ptychodera; species Ptychodera flava. The sequence goes on from NC_091940.1 coordinate 9,085,866, forward strand.
CTGAAGTTGTGCAAGTGCAAAAATGAAATAAAAAATTGGGGTCACCACGCTCGTTTCCATGGAAACGGACGTTAAAATGGCGTCGTTAGAAATAAATAAAAATGATATAATTCACTTAAACTAAAGAAAGCAACTATAAAACGCTTATCAAATGAGTTAATTTTAATAAATACCAAGACTTAAGATCCATATCTATCGAATGTATAGTTTTCATGATGTTTGTAAAGAAATTGTAACATAAGTATCGATTACAAAATGACGATATCGAAATTATCTCACTACATAATTTTCGAACTTTCTTCCTGTCGCTTTGAATGGTGTCATTTTGACAAAACTTGGCGAATAAAATCCTGACATAATACCATGTAGTTTACACTTTTAATAAAAGGGTGTTACAACGCTACTTTTTACAATACCTCCAGGTAAATGGGAGAGAAATGTTAATTTTTCGCTCATATTGAATAAAAACCAGCTTCCTAGGGGGTCAAAATATGACAAGGTTGTAGGTCACATGTATTTCTAAGAAACTGGGTCAAACAATTAGGTAAAAGCGCAATTTCAACGATGAAAGGTGATGTTAAATACATGCGCTACAAAATAACAATTTTTGCGGCAGGCTAGAGTGAACGCGTAGAGTTGGCGTTGGCGCACACGTTCACGTGCAAAAATCCGTTTGGCAACGCGTTACGTGACCAGTTCGGGTGGCACGCACAAGGAATGATTCTGCTAGGCTTGAGTTCCCGTAGTCTGTTTCCGAATCACAGAGACAGCTGAATGCTCACCCGGTATGCCGCGAGTCGACGAAGAAATTTCGCATAAAAATAACGAAAATACATGAATATCTTTGAGGATATCACTCTCATATATCAAACTAACAACGTGCATGAATGATTCACAGTTTATATAATGTTTTGATACCTAAAGATGAGAATAATTTTCACGTTTACAAATTACGTGAAAACAGCAGTCTCCACGTAAATACGCGACGCAGGCTCCGTGTACGTGGAGAACGTACGCACAAGTCGATGACATCATCGCAGAAATTCGTGTTGTTACGCGCCCTTGTTCACGTAAAACGTCTAGCCAAATCTGTCTAATATCAAACATCACTTCATATTCACATAAAATGTGCATTTACATTGATTTATCATAGTAACTTGCCTTTAGATAATCATCAAACTCTTGATCGTTTCCATCTACAGGTACGTAAGGTCGTTTCTGTTTTGCAACATACGCAATCAGGATTATAAGAATGAATACGGCACTCGCAAGTATCACCCATAAATAAACTGGTAAAAATATGGTTTCAGCTGTCGGTAATAAGGTTTTAAAATGAGGTTAGAATATTTGGCCGAGCCAACATTTTTCGATTACTTGTTTAGTTGTTATTTATTACACGTCAAAATACTTTCTTCATAGCGTTTTAGCTATTACAGTATGATCGGGGTTGGTACATTTCTGGCGTCTGATATTCAATTTCTGTACAAAAACAATTGCCAATACTGGAGTGACATATAAGGGAGAGAATCGTTTCGTGTAAATTTTTAATCTATTTTGATAGTGCCAAAACGTGCATGGAGGGACCGTGGAACAATGCGTCTCATAGAGGTCATGTAATTTGTCGGATGGGCCTTCAGAGTGACAGAATATTCATTTTTTTCTAAAAACATTTCACAATATATATATATATATATATATATATATATATATATATATATAAATTAACTGAATGCACGGCTATTTTGAAATATGTTGTAATTGCCCTAATGTTTCTCACTGGTTTATGTCCAGTTTTCCGATTGGCTGATGTACTTATATTCTGATGAGATTCAAGCTTTATTTTGAGTTGTACCATTTTGTGAAGGTATATCACTAAAGGGAAGTTGTATTTAATCAGTAGGGAGATGCTTAATTTTGTTAGTGATCAACATTAGTTTGTAGGTGGAGATAGAGGCACGTACAAATACTGTATGCTTTGATAATCTACGGTTGAATTTAAAATGTCATTTAAAAAAGGCCTAACACAGTAAGGACTTTGACACCTGTACCAGAATTTGGAATGTGCCAGAGCAAATATGGCGTCCAGTGATTGCACTTGAGCAGCGATACTAACTACTTATTCTTACTGCCTCATGCAATTAATTTTCTAAGTATCTTTCTCCGTTATTCATATTTAAAAGACATTCTGTGTGTGTGTCTCTAGATTAGTTGAGCAAATATTAATGTGATTGAGGGTGGGAGAAAGTTTTACTGGTAAGATCGATTGCTACGGCCACGGAAGTATAATACTTCCATGCTGCAGCTGTATACAGCTGTACTGCGCGAGGGCGCCCTCAAGGAATCCATCAAATTTTGTTATGGAAAGTTTTACTTGTTGGTGTACAAGTCTAATTAGTACGCATAACACCAAAATTAAAATATCAAAAACTATAGAAGCTGATAAAAAGGATCTTCAGACTGATTAAATAACGGTTGTCAGAAGGTTTGACAAACTTTACAAATATGAATAAGGGAGCCTTCAGTAATTACGGGGGACTGGGTCGGGGGAATGGGAGGGGGAGGATCACTTTTTAGAAAACAATTCAAGGGGGAGGGTAACTTTTTACGAACCTATCTTGGGGGAGGGTCACTTTTGACAGAAGCTGATTTTATGGCCAAAAATGTGATTGTCCATGTGATATTTCCTGAATAGCAAAACACCAACAAAATACATGCAAATTATTGACCGCTGAAAAAAAATCATTCATAGTTTCATCATAGACCACAATTCATAGTGAATCGACATTTCAGTTAAATTCCAAAATCAAATTTGTTACACAACCATAGACTTGTAACCGCTCTAGTCTAATCAAGAACAATAATCTTAATAATCAAGCATACATATATGCACAGATTAATCTAATTTTGTACTAAAAAAAATCATTCATAGTTCCATCATAGACCGCAATGCATAGTGAATCGACATTTCAGTGAAATTCCAAAATCAAATTTCTTGCACAACCATTGACTTGTAACCACTCTAGTCTAATCAAGAAAATTAATATCAATAATCAAGAGTACACAAATGCAAAGATTTACCTATTTTAATATTGGAAAAACTATTCATAATTTCATCATAGATACCATGGATAGTGGTGGACGCATAATTTCCCCGGCCCAACCTCCCTTTAATTACTGAAAGCTCCCTAAGTTATTAAAGTTAAGTTACTTTTTTCAATATTACAACATATATATATATATATATATATATATATATATATATATATATATATATATATATATATATATATATATATATATATATATATATATATATATATAATTACGACTTTGGAATGAGTATAAATGCTTCTTCAATGAAATGAATATGCAATTTGCGGTCAAGTCGAGGAGAGAAAATTATCATAGTTAAATGCGTTATAAGTGAAATATAAGGTCGTTCGACCAGTAAAAAGAATTAATTATAGAGCATTGTACGCAGCTTACCAGTTTCTTTCAGTCTAGCAACAATTACTGAAAAATTGCAGAAAGCTGTGTTATTTGATTGATCCGAAGCCCACATGATGATGTCATGCTTTCCAATACTGAATATCTCCCCCGATTCCCGGTTTGATTCCAAAACAATTGGCTTGCCCGAGTTGTCACTTGATGACGGGTTAATCCATTGGACTATTGCTAAGTTGTCATCGACGTTTGCTAAGACGGTTTGGTCAGTCGGACAGTCAGTGAGATTTGGTGCTTGGACGTCTGTCGGGTAAAATATTAGATTGAGTCCCGCTTGCTCTCTATTTCAAGGTACCCAAAAATGTTCATAGCATCATACAAACATGAATAATACAGCCTAAAAACAATAATTATAAAACCAACAGTTTAATTAACAAATTCAGAGTGTGTAAAAAAGATCAATTATTTCAAATGCGTTGAAATTCAAACGTCTCACCAAAGTCGCACTTGTTTCCGGTCCATCCATCTTGACAAATGCAGCCAAATGATCGATCACATCTCACGGCATGTGTGCAATTGCATGTGTTGTTGCAGAAATCACCAAAGAGGTTTTCTGCACAATCTATGAAGAAAATTTATGAACATAAAGTTGTTAAAATGTACAATCTCTTGCATTAATACAATATGATCAGCAGAAGATATAAATACCTAGCATAGTATAGATTTAAGTAATATTGATAAACACATATTTCAGACTTGAAGCCAATTAGCTGTACGGTTTTATATGATTCATGTATACTTACAGATATTCCTTAAAAACAGTTTTTAAATCTACTGAATCATGTGAGAATGAACACCGTTTAACTTAATAACACAGTTTGTGTGTTTGAAGCGATGACAATAGAAACTAATTATTGAGAAGAATTTATTTTTCAGGCAAAAAGTGATTGCATAATTATACACTGTGTTGTGTTTGAAAGGTTCTTTATTTCATATTTCATCTCAGTTTCGCAGTAAGAAGAACAAAATGATGTGATTGTAATTTTGGAACAAAAATAATCAAAACAGTTTCAAATATTTAACCTATTCTCCCTTAAAGAATACCAACCAATACAAACAGATTTTAGACAGGGAAATTAGTGTTATTCAACTACATCAATTATGTGTTTGCGATTAGGTTGAGTTATCAGCTAAAATTATACAAAGTAGCTATAGGCCTACCTGCATACGTAACAGTAGTTTCAGCAGTGTACTGTACTCCATCTTGATCGGTAACTGAACATTGATAAGTACCAACCCTTTCTCCATCGAAGTGAGTGATTGTCAGCCGACTAATACATAAGAAGACGCATTTTTGTCTAGTCATTGTTGACCTCATATCATTCAAAGAGTATAAAACATCTATATATGATTAGACCGGGTGATCTAAACTTGTTTGGATTATTTTAGGTAGGCTGGGATGCATAGGTTTGAGATTTTTATCTAATGATTTTGCTATCCTTACAAGAATATAAGCCACTTACTTCCGCATTTTTGTTGTGTTCATGACGAACATCTCTTATAACACATTATATTATAGCTTTGTCAATACCAGTGAATTTTGTGACGTCATATCCTCACATTATTACTGATGATTTATTCTATCATACAGCATTGCAGCGAGCATAACAATGCAAGTTTATTTTTGAACGAAAAATGGACTGCGCATTTAAAAGGAGGGGAAATATCGGATAAACCATGTAATACATAAAACTATAAATCTTGACAATGGTTCACAATATTGATAATAATGTCTTACTGTACGATTTATATTACATTTTTTGAGTCCTCACGCACGCACTTGCCGTCTGTCTGGCTGGCGCTCAGCATACAGTCCCCGTCCGATACGCTGGTTGTACTACTACGTTTGTTTACAACATGGTTCGCTTCGTTGCTGTATAGGTGAAACAGAATCAGTACGTTTGCAAACTCTACAGCTCAGACGATACTGGGTTTGACACATGGCATATTATGTATGTCAGTGGCCATGTAAACGATGAAAGCGTGAAAGGCTACTGAAACCAGCCGTAAACGGGCCAACAACGGCAGCTCGCTGTCATCAACCTTGACCGGAAGTGTCTATGGAAATTACTACGGAGCCATTCAAAGTCTCGGTCCGAGTTCAGCTACTACCAACAATCATGACGACCGTGGACTCTCCGTTGGTCTAACATCTCGGCCACCTAATTCTGATGCACTGACTGTAATCGGAGACAAGTTTCATTCATCGTTTTTTCCTCCATGTCTGTGATTTTACCTTGCTTTGTTCTCGATATCGCGACGGTACAGTATGTTTGTCAACTGTACCTTTCAAGCACCCGTTTACGTCAAGTTCTGTCGTTCGCCGAAATAAAATAGCTCTTCTCAAGGAGTCATCGAAAATTAAATTTATAGACACAATTATAATTGAAATATAAACACTTGAATAACAATGTTGAACTCTGTTGATATCGTTTGCAATGAATGCTGTACTACAAGGGACATAATAATGATCGTATTGATCAGCTGATACCATGGCATGCAGCTCGCTGATCATACTGATGTCGATGTTTTCTTCATCTCTGGCATTTCACCGTGTCTACTTTTTGAATGGCATGATATTTAAAGGTGATGTTTCAAGTTTGATATAGACGGTAGGGATGCAATTACTTTTCATTTCCTTCGAAAATACATCGTTTTTCAATTCAAAATGACCGTGAAAGTGCTGGTAATTTTTTGTGCTGAACGTGCGTGTTCAGTGCAGTGCAGTGTGGAGTGCATGTGATGTGTACAGAGTCAGGGCCGATCATGCTGGACGTCACGCTCACTGGCTTCGAACTCAGTTATAATTTCCTCTTTTATTCGTTTTCTACAACTACAAATTCACTGGCATTGCCAAAACTATAAAATAATAGCAATAATGCATCCCCTCCCGGCCCATAATGGACTCAAGCAAACTTTGCACTCCATAATGTACTCGGCTTCGCCTCGTACATTATGTCGTGCAAAGTTTGCTTTCGTCCATTATGAGTCTGGAGGGGGTGCATTATTGCTTAAATATAAAAAGGGTTTTATAAGCTTGTTTATCAAGTATAAAAGTAGACTGAGGGAAAGCTGCGGGTTTCAAAGTACTATGCAGAAGTATTCTTGTACACAGGAAATGTCTCAACGGTCATCGAACTGATAACGGAAGAATGTCTGTCGTAGTTTCGTTTCATTAAATAACTAACGACACTTCACAATCTGCATTTTAATTTAATTTTAATTTAATTTTTTAATTGTCTTTGCCTGATCTGTAAGGCTGAGAATTGGTTTCCTTCGTACAGCATTACATGTCGCACAACAAAACTTCACAACGTTATAATTATTCGGTGCTATGGCAATACTTATGGCGAAGAGAGTGTGAACGCGGTGTTCACGAGGTATTTGCACGCCGATAGACGATAGTGCTTTGAAGAACAAGCATAGTTAGGGACGATTTCAGAATTTACTTCCAGGGGAGGGTGGAGGATTTTCTATTTTCTGGGTGATTTTTTTCCACGGCCCCCCCCCCCCCAGTAGATTATAGAAAAAATCTATGGCCCCCTCATCTTTCGTGTTTTTTTTCCATGGCCCCCCCCCTAATATATACATGCATGCTTATACACTATAGACATATCCAGTCTAACAAGTTGCAGGAACTGTAGTGGACATTTAATCGATGATATAACAAATCATTTCAGGGTTATGTGACTATAAAAAGAATGATTTGCAGGGACTGCAAGTGGCACACTTTTGGAAAGGGTAGCAATAAACATATCTGGTTGTAAATTTCTGAAGAAAAGTTAATTACTAAATATGAATACGTTTTTCGTATGTCTCACTGATACATATGATGCACACAAAGACAAGCAAAGATGTCAGTTAGAAATGGTGAACAGGAAATCAGAGGAGCAGATAATTGGCAAAGTGATATATATCTAGAAGTTTAATTGTACATCATTTGCAGATATCCAGATATTTCTGGAAAGTAAGATGTACATGTACATGCACAAGTTAAGCATACATTTTCATTTGATGATGCTGAATGCAGACTCACGGTGAAAGTTTTAAACATTATGAATTAAAATTGGTGAAAGCCAACTTGTTTTTAATTTTCTCTTTTTTTCTAATTTGGTTGTCATAAAACCAAGTAGCTGCCACGGAAAGCAACAATGCTGAGGAATATTTTATATCATTTCTTGGACAAAACACCTTATCAAAAACATGAATTCACATGTTATTCTGCTCATTCCATTAACAATCCAATGTTCATATTAAAATGCAGATAACCCTGTGTAAGTCAAAGTTCACATTTTGTCAGCAGTATTTTTCAAAATTGACAGAGCATTCATATTTCAAATTTTTTTAACAAACTTTAATCTTAAAATAGTCATGATGCGCATGTTTTCAGATGACATGAAAAAATACATGTTATTTTTTTTTTTGCCTTTTCTGCCAGCCGCCACTGAGAAATCTTTGATTATACATATCAGAATGAATGGGACACAAAAGTATTAGCATCAATACACAATGTGTAAGCCTATCCATATTTCTCCTAGCCTCATACACACTGAGATCACTTCTTGGACTACAGCAAATTTCTTGTGTACACAATATTTCAACAATCCGACACCATAGCATTGATGCAGTGCCACATGATCTTCTGGATGCACATACAGGATTATTGGAAAATCAACCCTTTTGTAAATTTTTCACCATATATTTTTGACAGTAATACATAATATTTTTATTTTCAACATTAAAAAATTATTCGCTGAAAAGCAACTTGAAGATGAGACGGCCATAAATTTATTTTCAAAAAAGTTTATAGTAGATGTAAGCACTGTAAAAAGTTATGTAGAACATTTAAAAAATTTAGAAAGGATAAAATTGATGAGAATGAAACATAGAAAAAGGAGCAGAAAAGAAGAGAGGATAAAAAATACGAGGACTATGACTGGTTAAAGTTGCTCTTGAGTGGGAACCTTCAAAATTTAAACGTAAAAGAATTAGATAAATACCTTGATAAACATAAATTACCAAAACAAAAAAAATTGAAAGCTGAAAAAGTTCAAAATTATAACCGCACATATACATGCACAACCTTCATTCAATTTAAGAAAACTGTCAGGGAAAGATACTGTAACAACTTATGTCACAGATGAGTCAGAGTCTATAGCAGTGACTCTGAATTGGAAATCTCTGTCAATGGAGTCATTGAGAGTGATGATGATGGTGTTGGTTCTGAATATAATAGTGACACAGACACTGAACTGACGAAATCCCAGAGAACCAACGTGACCATGTTACTTTAAGAAGTGGCAGAGTAGCAAGTCGTTTTGTTTTGAATTAAGGTGGAGCTGCATGTTGCCAACACAGTTTTTTTCAAAGCAATATTTCTCATCAAAGATGACAAGGAAACCCCCTCATACCATATATTTTCAAAAAGCAGAGACTCTAAAGTTTAGTATGGTAGCAGTAGTTACCCAAAGGATGAAGTGGGTGGTGTATATTTGGGGTAAAAAACCTCAATTTTGTATTAATGATAAAAATTAATTTAAGTCAAAAACTAGACAGTATTTTCTGAAATGTAATATTTCACTTGAAAGGAGAGTATATGTAGAATAAAACGACTATTTATTTGGCATTATCCGTCCTCATTTTAAAATTGTAGGGGTTTAAAGACTGACACTCTAATAATTGATTAAAATCATGATCAGCAAAATTAAAATGCCTCTTATTCAAAATGCCTCTTTTTAAAAATGTAAGAGCTTTATTGCCAAACAAAACAATTGATAGTCGTTTTGTTATATAGCATTTAAAAAACATAATGTGAAATTTCAGAAAATTTGACCCAGTCGGAGTGGAGTTATATTCTTCGGAAATTTTGAAATTGGGAGGCAAAAGAAGCCAAGAAATCGGGTGATTTGCATACATTTGCACAAATTAACACTTCTTTATCATGCAACTTTACACTGCTTTACAAGCTACAAGGTAACCTCACCTGATGATGCTGAATATTGCTGTAATTTTTAGCATTTGTTCAATGTTCATCTCTGTGTATCAGCATTTGTTTGTTATTCTATCACTACATAGAACACCAGATGCTGTATTTAGCAACATACACCAGTGTGAACATAAATGACCATTGTTATTGTTGATAAATGAATTCTAGCCTGGACTTGATTCGAGATCTCTTTTCAACAAAAACAACCCGACTGTTTACTGTATGGTTTGTGTTGACATGCTAAATACTGGACATTTCATGACGCTTCAGGGAGGAGAACAAGATACTGCAGTAGATGCATAAAACAAACCACTGTGAATATTACCGAATTTGGACGCTAAAGGAGTTTAACTAAACACGCTGAGTTTATCTGTCACCCAGGTAGCATCTATGGTTCTCTTTTGTAGAGATCAGAAATTCTGGGCAAATATTGAATTGATGATTTTTTTCCTTGGCCCCCCCTAAAAGATTGTGGTATTTTTGTCTGCCCCCCCCTAAATTTTCTTGGGAAAAATGGGTGGCCCCCCCTGAAAATCCTCCACCCCCCCCTGGAAGTAAATTCTGAATCGTCCGTTAAGTCTTTATGTCTGTGATAGTTAACGTCTTTGAAATATTCGATACCAAAATTTCATAATTTCTTGTTAAGTCGCATTGCTTACAGACATCAATTTTTGGTTTGCTTGAATTAAAAAGTAATTCTGGTCACAAAGTACCCTTGACCTTAAAGTTATGACGTCTTTTAGTTGTTTGCGTAGCAGTTCAAATATACCATTGATACACGCGAGTGCTGATGTAAGTGAACTGAGTGCCATAGGTACCGGCAAAAACCACAACGTTATCGCATTCATAGGAAACCTGTTTAAAGCTGTCGTGGCTCATGCCAGACAGTAGCGTGTGTGTAAGAATGAACTGACCTGCTATGCAGTTCATGAGAGATCTGCTCCCTTCCACCGAGTAGTATTCTGCTCGACAATCCGTCGAAAAATGTCCAGATTGTACCGTTTGCTTTAAACGTGTAGTGGCAGGAAATATAGAACATTTGGTCGTAGATTGCCTCAGTGCCGATAGATGTCATCCAAATCTCTTTTAAAGCTGCAATGAAATACATTGACAAAGTATTCCTTTGTTAAATTTTACTGTAGTCATTCAGTTGTTCTAACTAAATAATTGTTGTTAATTTATTCTATGCTATTTTGGCAATATGAACATTTTTAAAAATGATCCAGCACCGATTACGGTATCACTGTTGTGGTTGCATTTTGTTGTCTTTTCATTTCTTCCTTCTTTGCAAAGGAATTATATGAGTCAATGTGTATGTGTGTATGTGTGTGTGTGTGTGTGTGTGTGAGAGAGAGAGAGAGGGACAGAGAGAGACAATCAAAGAGAGAGGGGCAGAGAGAGTCCGTCCGTCCGTCCGTCGAGTTTTTCAGTCTGTCATAACTTAAAAACCTTTTCCCTGAATGAAGTACAATTTTGTATTTAACATAATCATGAAAATATCTACGTCTGGTTAGATTTTAGTAATGTGATTCTGCATAATTGATGATCATTTGCATAATGAAGGAATATGTAATTGGGCTATATCACAATTATGAACCAAGTTTAAATCAACAGTGTAGGCACTCCGATCGTTCTGTAGTTTTACCATGTAAAAAAGTTGGTAAGTGTTTATTACAAATTATAAGCTCCAATGCCAATTTAATGAATTATTATACAAAAGGCCATCTATCAATTTCAGTACAAGGAATTTGTGAGACCTGTAAGGTACGTTAGCACTCAGGTGGCTTATGCTAAGATGTGGACGGCTCGTGACATACTGACTGGTTGCTTATTCGTGTATGAATTACTTTTTCTGTAATTTTTAGTATGTACATATATCAATACTGCATGCATCGATATTGAGCGGACATCTGCGAATCATCGACCATTAGTTGTATTACTGACGAACGTTTGATGATCATTACATTTAGATTTTAGCTAATTTCAGTATTATATGACGTTTTGCATTGTAATGATCATAACAAAGCCAGATACGTCTTTTGTTATTATGTCTGAGTTGGCCTCTGCAGTAATCCATACAGTAAAACATAAAGTTAAGGTTTACACGGCCTTTCAGTGATAAAATGTGATTACCTATATCGCAGGCAGGTCCAGTCCATCCTTTAGAGCATTTACATGCACCATTAAACCCATGGCAAGTAGCACCGTTCTGGCATATGCAGTTTTTATCACAGAAAAAACCATATTTACCCTCGGGGCAGCCTATTGGACGCAATGGTGGAATATCCAAGAGGTATAGAAATTAAAAAAACGATTTCAAAGTGAGAATATAGACTCATTCTGTGAATGTTCGATGCTAATGGTAGGCTGCACAACCTTGGGATAAGCTCCCTCCTGCTGCCTCTCGGTACATAGACTGGTATTACGTAAGCGTATATTTCAAAGTTTACATTTTATAAGTCTCTTGTCATACACCTATTTATATACAGTGTAGCCAATGCCAACCGTTTTGTAAGTTTTATCAGTAATTACGATTTTAATAATCTCATTACGTTTCATGAAAAAAATAATTTTATTGTGATGTTGTACTTTAACATGGAGAGCGATCAATAAAAGACAAATGGATTCTTAAATAATATTAACATAATAAAAAGTCAACATAATAAAAAGTCGTAAATTTCATCAACTACGAAGTCGACGTCGATCATCTTTCCTCCAAGGACAGTCATTTGTTCTCGAACTTTTATAAAAGCTCCAATTTATCATATGTATTGATAGCAGCTATAGCTTTCATAATAATTGTTGCCTTGAATCTTAAAATTGTGAATTTGAACCGATGAAGATTTCGTACGGTTGCCAGCCAAATATCATAAGCTTGTCGAATATCTGTGATGAAAAGAATGCATAATTTAGATCAGTAAATATACATCTATGTTCGCGAGTCAAAGAGAAATTTGGCCTCAGTGTTATAAACTTGATTTCCATTCTCTTTAGGCCTATATACATAGGCCTACATCGTCTATAATCGTTAGAATGGTTTTGTGTTCAAAGTGATGTCAGGAAGTTATGTATAATTGGCATGAATTAGACCGTTATAAAAGTATAGGCGAAGTCGTTTCGGTAAATGTTATCTAGCTCACCTCTACTGACAGTTTTCATCTTTACTGTTTTAATAAATACTTCATTTGAAGGAGCAGTAGCCACAAGCAACGATATAGGTGCGCTGCTTGAATATCCCTCAATTAATAATTCCCCGATACAATCAGAGCGTACCGCTGGATTCTGGGAGAAGTGCCTGGGAAACGTGTCCTGGATCAAAATGAACATGAGTAAACAATTAGAGGTTTACACAATATCGCCTGTTCCTGTGTCGTATCAGCATCCGTGTCATTTATGCTGCGTTCGTCTCGTGTCTGACGCAGCACAAATGACACGAATGCTGATAAGACACAAGGAACAGGCGATATTTGGTAATAACCGATTTATCATATACCCATGCCCATAATTTTACTAATAGAACGAAAAACCTTAAATTTTGAGGCTTTACTTTATTACGCCTTGCGCATAAATATCAGAATGTTTATGTGAACGGGCTTTATTCATAAAGTATACGGCAAAGCTGTCAACATCACGCGCGACATCGCTGCAAGTCGTCCATATCTTATTGTAACACACCTCATCCGCATTCTGTGTCCTAATTCGCCAATTGATAGTCACGTGGGATGTGTTCTTTTTATGCTGATCCACGTAAACGACGTCATCAGGCATCATTTGTCGGAACTGTTGCCTGCCAGGCATCAGTTCCGAAAAATGATGCCCGCTGACGTCAAAAAAACATTGGCGCATGCGCAAACTGAAATGTAAACAAAGATGCCGTCTGCGGACGAGCGAAACGATAGTTGAGAAATTTCTCGGTTTATCCTACTTTCTGAAGAAGAACTGAATGCTCTGGTTTCAAACAAGCACTCGAAACGAACGAAGACGATAATCAAAGGTGCATTGAACGTTTTGCAGAAGTATTGCGACCCTGTCGGCAAAAACTTTTTCTTGCTGAACCACTCCAACATATTAGGCCTACATCATATAGCTTACATGAGACAACTTTTGTGTATGGTACGTTCTTATGTATGACTACGGATGAGGTGTGTTACAAAACACATATTGACTGGCCATTAGGGCAACAGCATACGTCTTTAACCCCTCGGGCCTGTGAGTCACCCCCAAAAACAGACTGTTTCCCTCGGCCTACGGCCTCGGGAAACAGTCTGTTTTTGGGGGTGACTCACAGTCCCTCGGGGTACAGACGTATGCTGTTGCCCTCATGGCCAGTCAATATGTGTATAATGAAACCCAAGAAGAAAGACACCGGGATACAAATATCGTCATACAGAAGGAACTTTTTGAGGCACAATACGCTATTACAATTGTAACCGATCAAAAAATGTGCTTAGCTTTAAATCTATCCAGATTTCGATCGTCGTACGGCACGGAGCTCGCGCGGAGAGGGGACGTCATTTTGTTAGTTTACCCTGAGAGTTGCCATGCCAACAGTCGTCCCGCTCGCGACATCGCTGTCACGCCACACGCTCACTACCAGTTAACATGTTCGGGGTAGACCGTGGACAGTGCCGGCGCCGTGCGAACGGTAGAATGTTTGCTAGAACTTGACTAAATAAATACCGTGGGAAAACATTTCAAGACTCAATGTGTTATTTCAATATTTTGCAACCAGAAATACCCGTGTTCCTCGAAGCCCTTCAACTTTTTACGTCGGCGACATCGCTTCGCAGGCTGGGAGCGGTAGCCAATTTGTTGTTTACGTTGTTTACCAACAAACTGCTAATGTAGTTCAGGAAAACTAAAAAAACTGATGACGTTCATCTTGCTTATCTTGACGTTTATGGCTGATAGTTTACGGTAAACGTCACTAGGATGTAGCAATAGGCTATGGGCATGGGTTTATGATAATAGGCCCACAGGTTATTTTTTCTAAACACTGCCGGCGGCAATAATGCTTGTGAGGAAAAGATTAATCTCTAACTTGTTTATTATTTGCTTTGAGGTATGCCCCCTTCTTCTCTGATATATTAAATATATGGTTCTATAATGACATACCGTCTCGGAAAAGGGGTGAATGGACACTGAAAAACAGTTAGAGTAATGAAGGCAAATAGACCTTTGTTAGATGTCATCTTTTGATTCAAAAGTTCTATTTTTAGTCTAAATAAATTAATTTAACTCATAGCATTTTTATTCACAAACATGCGAAGATAGTTATACTCATTATTATATTTAGACCCTTGTAGCAAATTTTTATTACACAGCATCTCTCAATATATTATGCCATTAATACTTTTGTAAGAGTTTTGCAAAGAACGAAACTTACTTTTGGTAATGCCAAAAATAATTTTTAGCATAAATTATACTAAAAATATCATGATATCAACATGATAAAAGTAACTTTTGATTTTGCAAAATCAACTTAAAATGTTACATACTCTTCCGTTGTAGAACTTGACTTCAGGTTTAGGAATTTTTGGTCCGTCTAGTTGCTCAAATGTGCATAGTAAACCGCAAAGGAATGTGAAGGGGTCAAATAAATCTATGAAGAAGTCAATTCCACCTAAACAATTAAAAAAATATGTGAAAAGGATTATTTGTAAAAATACAGCTATGGGTAATTGAGGTTGCGAAAGTGATATAACCAAAGAAGAAATTTTAGAGGCTAATTTAAAGCAGGATAGCAAATACAAAAGGTTTATTGAGGACATCTCTGTTGTCTCTGACATCACCAGCAATGCAATCTCAAATGCAGGAAAATTCCATTATTAAAACCACACCCGTCAGGAAATTTGTTTAATTTTACTGTCGACGTTGTGGAAAGCTAACGACACGATTGGAACTAATTTGGGATGATTGGATTTTCATAATCTTTAAATTTCTCAAAAGTTTTAGGTGCCAGATAATTTAATGCTGCAATAATACAAATTACTAAATAAAAACAAGTGTGTAATTTAAAAAGAAAAGCAGATGAGATCACATTTGTAGATTAAATCAACATTACTCCACCATCCAATTATCCCAAAATAGTTCCAATCGTTTTAAATATTGTACTAGGGTGAAAATTGCATCACTGACAATACAGAGACAACTGATGTCAATAATGATTACACCGTAATACACCCTCTGAATTCAATAGAACAGACGAGACCTCTTATGTTTCATGTCCTGTTGGCAATGGTGGCCAGGAACATATTGCGATTGATATTTGGTTGCCTCGAGTAGCATAAACTAACCAAAGAAACAAAAAACAAAAGCCTCTGATATTATTATTGATGTAAGATGCTGACAATGTTATAAGTATGTGATATTTTATAAAAGTTACTTACACCGGCCATTGTCAGTGTCTACTTCGAGGATAATAGCTAGAAATTCAAAATCCGACGTAGCCATTCTGTGATTGCCAATAAATATATCGAACAAGAGATAATTGTACTGCAAAAAATAATGAAAGCCAAAATAATATACATTATTTACCATCGTTCCCCCGGTTCATGCCATATTTCTTTCGAGTATGAGAATTAATCAACAGCATGTTTAGTATATTAAAACCTTTTACACGTTAAAACTGATCATCTTTAGCTCATTTTTTATTGTACAGCGGGTAATGATACTTACTATTATAGTTATGAACATAAGACATGGTTAAGCCGAACAGCTTGCATGCACAGTGTTTACATTATTTGCCACCGCTGAAATGAGTTCAATGTTGTCCAATGAGTAAATTTATCTTTACATATAATTGGAACAGAGACTTTGTGTAAAATGTAATATTCATCTGTTTGGTTACAGAAACTTATTTCAAACACAATAGGGAAAAAAGTGCGTGATTACTAGAGCGAGAAACTGACACTTTCTCGCAATCAGTGAGAATCTGTTCTTATTCTCACCGCTGTCGGTGAGAAAATTTTAATCTCCACTGGAGATTGGTGAGAAATGCACTCCTTGGCGAGAATCAAGTGTGAGAACAAATTCTCACCGGTGAGAATGGAAATTCTCACTAAGTACAGCGAGAATTGAAATTCACTGGCGAGAATCATCAAGACTCGCCGTTCATTGGCGAGAATCATAAAGACTCCGAACGGCGAGTCTTGATGATTCTCGCCAGTGAATTTCAATTCTCGCTGTACTTAGTGAGAATTTCCATTCTCACCGGTGAGAATTTGTTCTCACACTTGATTCTCCCCAAGGAGTGCATTTCTCACCAATCTCCAGTGGAGATCAAAATTTTCTCACTGACAGCGGTGAGAATAAGAACATTCTCACCGATTGCGAGAAAGCGTCAGTTTCTCGCTCTAGTCACGCACTTTTTCCCTACAGTGAAACCATCCACTTACCCTGTAAAAGTGTCGACCTTTGTAAACTGGAGTTTCACACGTTAAGTTGTAAAAGGGTGGCCAATCGTTTTCATCTTGTAGAGTCACTGTCAAAGTCGCCTCGTATTCCAGTAAACGTTCCTATTGCCAATATGACAAAGTTAAATGAGAAATTTTCATTGCACCTGTTGGTACTTGGTGTCCCGTCGGTCATTAGAAACGTTAGACTAGGAGGTGAAACACTAAATCAAAGTGCTTGTATAAGGGCCTATATTAGGAGAACACTATGACTCTGTTTATATAGTTGCTAAAAAGTAGCAGCTCAGTTTCAGTGGCGCTTGTTTTGAATTAACATTGTCTCGTAAAAGATTGATTCTCACACCAATTAAGTGTTTCATTTTTCATTGGCTTTATCATTGAAGAAATCAAACATTTGTTTTTTGCACAAAAAATGGCCATATATTTCCAAATGCGTATTTTCAATTTTTCACTGAAAACAAACAAGCAAAACAATGACACGCGGTGTAGCTACTTTTAATTCTTATGAATTTTTCAGGCTTTTACAACAACTATATGACCAAATATTTTTCTCCAAAAGAAAGACGTTTCGGGATTTCAAAATTTGGAAAAAATGCTAAAATGTAACCATAAACCCAAGTCTTTATGGTTAATTTGTAAGTACACACCGCTACGCAGAATATGGCGTTCAAGGAATTTTATTATTCACAGTCAAGAAAGACTGAACCTGGATCAGGAGCTTGAAACAAGGCTGAGGTCGAGTGCCATGTGCAATAAAGATGGGTAGCTAGATAACGGGTACTAAGATGTCTACGTCAGCAATGCAAAGTGACTTCCGGACAGGTTTGTTCTGCAGGCGGCCTAGCTCCGTGGACTTACAAACTAGATTTGTGTTAACACATAATTCCTTATATAGTATGTATACACTAAACGTATATACTGTACTCGTGTATACACCAACCTACACACTAACATCAATACACAGCAAAGTGCATAGATTACTCATACATTGATTGAACGTGCACAAACGTGTGCGTCTCGAGCTTTCAAATGCAAGCGAGGTATTGGGAAGCAAGTGTAAAAAAGTCTATCGGTAAATTTGGATATTTTTGGAGAACTTATTAACGATAGAAGCGAATTTGTTATTTGAAAAATATCACGCTTATTTTCTGGGAAAGGCCGTGTATCAAAAAATAAACATCAAAGCGTAGCGTTTAGTATAATTCTGTGTCAAAACTGCGGCATATGAATATTCAATATTACGCTTTGAAAAAGGTGTACAATAGTAAATCATGAAAACGTAGCATCGAAATTTTAGCTCTGGTACGCATTTAAACCTCGGAACAAGTTTATCACAATCGTGAATGTATACATGTACAGGACCAGTTATCAATATCCGATACAAGATCTATATTTTTAATTCCCTACCGAATACTATTGAAATAAAGTGCTTCCAGGTACAGACGCTTCACTAACGCTTTGGGAGACCAAACTTTACAAGAGCAGCTTACTTAGTCGTAATCCTATAAATTTATCTTATGGTTTGATAATCAAAATATTTTGTGACTGGTAAAATATTTTAAGTGGATACTTTACTCTAGAGTAACTCAATTCTTAAATTTCGCTCATATGAGGTGTGCATATTTATAGCGCATACTTTGTTGATTCACACACAAGATATTATATCAACGAGACTCGGCATGACCGACTTGCTTAAACCGTTTTTTCTTCGTCATAATACAATATTGCGGGTACATGTACACCAAGGAAGTGATAGAATGTGATTTGAGAAATAGCGGCTTCAACGGTTTGTGCGACCAATATATGCAAACTGATTGATTCGATACAAATCAAAGATTGTTATTACCTTCATGTATATGTGTGTCTTTTCGTAGGTGCAAAAAGTGCATCAGCTAACATATTATTAAGGTACTTACCGTGAATGATATGTGAAGCTTGTAAAAAGCGTCGATATCATAATCCAAAAAGCCAACTGTAACCAGAACGCCATCGGGTGTTATATTGAACCTGTCTTCCTAAGAAAAGACATTGATGAACATTAAGGTTTAAAGATTTAAAGATGTTTTTGATGATGTAGAACAAAATTTTGATGATTTCGGAAAAAAATTGCATTAGAGGGAATGCAATTGGGCGATAGTGTGTTATGGCCGTCTTATTAACTGCGGAGGATTGTTGGAAAACGTGCTTTACAAGCATGCATGTTCATCTTTGACAGTTACGTTACTATTCATTTAGAGCTAAAAAGAACGGCCACCCAGCATTACAACAGGGGAGACTAGGGCTCCTTGTTTGTTTGTTTGTTTGTTTATGCATGTTTGTTTAGTTTTACGCATGATTATTTCCATATACAATAAAGAACCAATGAAGAGTGGTATTTGTGTTCGTATTTGTCAATAAAGAACGGTGTTTGTTTGTTTGTCCGTTTGTTTACAAATTTAGTCAATAATTAAATATTCAAAAAGTTTCGAATACAATTCCACATGTGAAATCAACCATACCCAGCCTTTGCCATGAGGAGTAAGCAATCATGTGTGTCCACCGCGCTCTCTGGATTCTCACCCTTTCTAAGAATTTCCAAGCGTATTTATGCTATATGATTGAAATCACATATGTATTTATTCATCAATTCACTGTTCCTGATATGGCATAATTTTATAGTTACTTTATAGTAGCCGTACTCAAACAAAAAGCAAGACAAACAACAAATGCAAAACAAGAAAAACAATGATTTTTCATTGAACCGTGCAGCTGTTACTGTTCTTCCATACTTCATTGTTTTATTTCATATCAAAATTTTGTACAATTTTAGAGTGCACGATCTAACTTACTTGTGCTTCACTTTAAGTCTGTCCACATACACTAAAACATGTATTGTTCTTAATCCGGATATCTGTCATGGTAACTCTGATGTCAACATTGGTGACATTTAAAACGTCTTAGGCATTGCCCAGAGAATAATCCATTTTCGTATAACACGATGGGAACTAATTTGGGATAATTGGATTCATTATTTTCAAATTTCTAAAAAGTGTTAGGCGCCGTAAAGCATAAAAAGAAGTGTGTAACGTACAAAGAAAAGCAGATGAGATTACAATTGTAGATGCAATCGACATTACTTTACCATCCAATTATCCCGAATTAGTTCCAATCGTGTTGCATGTTTACCTTGTTCCCTGACAAAATCTGGAACGAATATACGTTGCTTCCCAAAGTCTCTTGAAAATTGAACACTTCCACGTCACGCCTTGAGTTCTGTAAGAATGGAGGGAACCCTCTGTAACCCATCGCTCATACAATTATCTGCCTATTTTGTACAATTGTTATCCTGAACACTTGATAACAGGCGTAAAGTTAAATTAACAAGTTAGTTGTGACGACAAAAGTGCAACCTCTTCATGGTTGAACGATTTACGGTATAATAATATGTAAATGATATCTACTGTGTATTAACGTTTTGAAGAAATCATATACTATATAATCTTTGTGACCTTTCGTATCAAATTCAGCAAAGGCGATGATTAAACATCACAACATCACTAACTCGTCAAGCTAAGCAGCAAATATATATCAATGGGAAGTGTGCTGCCAACCGGTCATTGATATAGTCTCACTTCCTGTGTTGTTCTATAGCTCAAATACAGTGTAATATTTTACATCAACTGAAAATCGTCGTCATGTCACACACTTTTATTTGATTTCTGATAGTTATTTCTACTTTCACAAAGACACCAGACTTCGCCTTCAGCTGAATAATGGATAGAATGATACAACGGTTTTTAAAATAATGATATTGAAAACCAAACCATAAAGCCCTCTGATAATTAGCTAAAAATGACAAAGTTTCCTTTCCGACAAAAGATAAAAATCTGCAGTTGCGTTCTCAAAGGCATTTCAACATAGTGAATTATGATTTCATACACAGAAACTATGCCTTACTTGATTTAACTATTTCTGTTATCGCTTTTAACTACAATTTGACCATTTTCAGAATGGATACAAACATTTATTTCCACGCCACTTCCACCTTTTTTCTGTGGTTGAAGAGACATGAATAGCTCTGGCATTACTTACTTCTGATATGCTGACAGTGAAGTTAAGATTAGCATCGTGTTCCACTGGCATTGACGAGGCTTTCATTGTAAAATACGCACAAATAAGACAATTAACATAAGAGAGAGAGAGAGAGAGAGAGAGAGAGAGAGAGAGAGAGAGAGAGAGAGAGAGAGAGAGAGAGAGAGAGAGAGAGAGATTTACAAATTTGGACAACAACGTGTAAGCACAATTTGTTAAGCAGCTGGGCTGCAAAATTGTCAGTGTGATCGTGTCACAAGGAGGTTTTCAAAGCTTTTCTCTGTACACAAAAATATCGTACGTGCATAGCCGAGCGTTGCGGTACTTGAGCTTCAGTGAAATCTCGCGTAATAACCATATATCTATGAGCAAAGATCAGCTTTCGGCTTCACATTTATTACTTAGGGAGCATTCGTTTTTTACGGGGAGGGGAGGGTCGATGGAATTTGAGCGACAAATGAAATGTAAAAAGTGACCCCCCTCCAAATCAAATTTCTAAAATTTGACCCCCCCCCCTCAATTCATCAATTGTACAATGTGACATCCCCAATGAAAAAAAAAATCATCAGATTTGATTCATTAACCCTTCGCACCCTGTGGCCCCGGGCTGAAAAAGTGTCCTCACATACTAGAGAATCAACATTTTTGGTGAAATTCCAAAATCAAATTTTTTGCACACACATGAACTTGTAATCGCTCTAGTCTAATCAAGTACACTAATATCAATAATCAAGAGTACATAAATACACAGATTTACCTAGTTTTACATTGGAAAAAAATTATTCATAGTTTCCTCTGACAAGATAGTGAATCAACATTTCGGTGACATTCCAAAATCAAATTTCTTGCACAAATATCCACTTGTAACTACCCTAGTCTGATCAAGTACATTAATATCAATAATCAAGAGTCTATAAATACACAGATTTAGCTAGTTTTGTATTTAAAAGAAATTATTCATACCTTCTCATAGATTATGTATGGAGAACCTGTGTATTTTCTATTTTGCCTGGGAGTTCTTGTGTGTTATAACTGTATACCTAAGGAGTCCAAGAGGGGAACTCTTCAGAGAGCGTTTTACATTGCATGCTGCACTGGAAGGTTTGAGTGTCAGCGTGTGCTTTTTAAGTCAGATATTTCTCTATTTTAAGTTTTCTCAAGTCAGCAGATATGTAAAGAAACCGATGAGTGGCAGAGATCGAACTTTATGCGGATCGGACTGTTTATTTAAACCAGGTACGCAATCCTCTACTTTAGTCGATCGAACGAACATTGCTCACACAAGTGAAACTTTGAAAGCCATGCCGTATGTATGCAATATACGCACTGCACGCTGAGATGGTATCACCACAAGTTGAAAGCTGATCTTTCTGCAGCAAATTGTGTGTTAACTGCGAACTTTATTCCGTTTATGAGTTCAGTCAGATGTCTGAGATTGTCATGAGAACATTATTTATGATTGTTCCACTGAACTTTTGTCGATGCGCGGAGTTAGCAGAAGAAGACTTCAGATTAGTTCGGCATGTCCCCGAAGAGCCGGCCGGAAGTAAACACAGACCTAAGATGGCTGCGCCCGTGGTGGCTGAACTGGACGCTGCTTAGCAGTGAATTGCGTGTGTTTTCGCCGACTTTCATGTGCGGACATTACACCGGACTTACAATTGTGCTCATCATCGAACATTAGATAAAGTCGCGTGTGAACTATTTGTGTTTCCGAGCCGCATGGTCAAGTCTGAGGTACCTCTGCGGTAACGATACGTTTTCCATTGAAATTGTTATTATGTTAAGCATTTAGAAAGGGTTTGAACATAGATTTTGTTCTGAAAGTGTGTTCGACTCCTGCCGTCGGGAGGTCGATCAGTATGGTTACTGTTACCATGGAGTAATATTTATAGTTTTGAAGTACGGTTTTACTATTTTATATGTAGACCCCGATATTTGACACAATATAGTAATATACAGAAGTTGTTTGTTACATTATATGACTGTGTGTTAGTTCCTCATTTCATGCCCCATGCTCTGTAGCCCTGCGTACAGGTCTGTGCACGTGTGTTTCCGGCATTATATAGCCTCTACCACAGCCCTGCAATGGTCTGTGAAGAGAACTGAGGTCTCTGTGGCCTGGATCTGGACCGCAATGAAGAAACGGTCTTTTTGGCCGAAATTCTGCACTATTTGGGCAAAATCCTTTCCCTGCCTACCTATACCTCCAATCTCAGAAAAGATGCGATTAACTTCTCCTAACGTCCAAAACCGCTCATTTTCTGAAACATAACGTACTCGACAAGTTGTTTACCCACGGAGATCCCCTTTTGGAATCTCGCTGCATAGACCCCAGTTATCTCCACAGACCGTTGCAGAGCTGTGGTGGAGGCCGTATAACGCCAGGAACACACAGACCTGTACTCAGGGCTACATGCTCTGTTGCTGCTCTAGAGAGGTTAACGCCAGTCTCGGACTTGTTGGCCCTGCTAGAGAAATAAATTTGGCTGAGCTTCGGTCGGTTATTATTCTGCCGTCTCGAAACATCGGTTACACAAGCAACATTTCGGTGAAATTCCAAAGTCAATTTTTTTTCCATAACTCAATACAAACCTTTGTAAAATTTGACCCCCCCCCCTTCAATCATTGATCGTAAAATTTGACCCCCTAAAAAGCGGTTTTGTAAAAGTCAACCCGCCCTGATTTCCACTGACCCCCTCCTGTAAAAAACGAATGCTCCCTTACCTAAACAGAATATACTGATAAGACTGAGTAAGCACAACAATCGCCTGTCCTTGTAACACTCTCCTTGTCTGACGGTCTTCATAGTGGAATTCCAATCAACGCGAATACTTCAAAATGACTTATTTCCAAATTCAAGTACGGTTAGGAAAGCATACCATCCACTTGTCACCACGAGACACAACGAAAAAATGACAGATTATATGAACAGTTTAAAACAACAAAAAAACGTTTGCTTTATTGGACTTCCTCCCACTTTAAATATGAGAACCAAAATAGCATGCTATCCACATTGTACAACACGACGCACTGAAATAAGTGCATAGCATGTGACCAGGAGCAAACAGACATAAAGAATTCAAGTTACATTTAACCTTTGTGCATGATAAGTATGCAAGGGTCAACGTAATGGTTGAATTAAATTGACATTTTTAAAATTGTTTTCACTAGTTTCTGTTCTGCACCTTTGCACTTACGCCGCCGATATAAAAAATGTACCGCAACGGAAATGCTCCATGAATGAAATTAGTAAAAGGATCATTTCAATTCGAGTGATATGGGCTAGTCATGCTAGACGTATACCATTTAGGACATAAATTTGTGTCCTAAACCCCTGTGTCGCTCGCGTTGATTGGTACGTCGTATGTCCCTATGTCCTATCTGCGTTCATTCATTGGCTGCCTATATGTCCTCAAGTCTCATTAATATTTACTGTTCCGAATCCAGTTCATTCATTTGCTGCCGTATGTTCTTGTCCTTGCCTCACTTTCGAGTGTTACTTGTCTCGCTCTGCCATGTGCTCATCACTGTAATGTACAAATCTATCTGCGCGCTCGCAAAGCAGTCCCAGACTCCAGGTGTTTCATTCATCACTTTCGAACAACGACTGGCAGTAACCTTTGTGAAGCCGCCAATAATGATGGATTCAAACACAACGTATCGCCATGACACTCTAAAGTCAAATACGCACCTCTTTACGATGACTAAATGGTCATATAATCCACCCCCGTCTTTGTTTGTCTCTGTGTTTACCGCAGCTCCTCTACCAAAGGCATAGTCAACATAACGAAAAAAAGAAAATCGTATTACTGCATGACCTCTATAATAGCAATTTCTGTGTGTGTGCGCACGCACACACACAATGTCGGCGCAGTCGCTTACTTCAATAGTACAAAATACACGGAAAATGTGTGATGATTTATTTCAAAGACCTTCGCTTGTATATTTGCGTCAGAAGTCAACGCAAGACACGATACAATCGATATCTGATATGTCGTTCGGTTAGGAATGTGCATACTTCAACTATAATAGGCATAAACCAACGTGGGTAAAAGACAGAAGTATCAACAATAATATAACAGGGGCAGCAACATTCGCCATATTTTAAAAAGAATTCCTCCGTTGAAGGTATCGTGTTCTTTTTCAAAGTCTCAAGTTTATTCGGGAAACGTGCGGCATCTAGCAGGGTTGTTTCTGATTGCCTTGAGTTTTGTCAAAGTAACTTCAAACAGGTGTACAACAGGCACATGAATTGCCCTCCACAGCTAATGTCTTGTAATCTTTGTTTCGCATCGAACGGATCACAAGCAGATTCACCTTGATCATTTCGATGATATATGTACACCAACATTGGATCTGTAGACGATTGCGAAAATAATCATCAACAGACGTGAATGTCCGAACAAACTAATGAGCTAGTCTAATTAAAGATGCTGACTAGGTTATACATGTACATGGATCATCTGGAATCAATGATGCAGTCCTTTATTATCAATTCGGAATTCAAGGGACATGAGCTGTAACTTTTGGCTATTTTTTCAGTATTTTAGTTCTGTAAATCTACTATAGTTTCTCATCCTAATTCTTGTGCTATGCTAATTTAAAGTGTCCATTACTCTGCTTTCGTCAACACACCCAGTACATGTGTAATGACCATTGTTATTGTTGATAATGTGGCGTTAATTCACAATCTGATGGCAGGCATTTTGTTGTACAAATGAACCTGTAGCTGAAGAGTGTAACTTCAAAGTTGTATATTTTTCATTTGGTAAGAAGCAGTATATTTTTTTGACAGGATTATTTACAGCTAATAAGACCAATATTTCCACGTGTCACATGTCCACGTGTCAGGGAAATGCAGGCAGCTTTGATACCGGAGCTTCCTGACAATGAGATTATTAGTGCAGCGCAGGTGCAAAGACAAATTTGTCTTCACAAACGTTGCGCCCACGCTACAGCTGTCTGGTAAAGATTGGCTAGGCTCGCAGATGCTATACAGTAATAAGCACATGGCAGAACGAGACAAGAAACACTCGAAAGTGAGGCAGCGACAAAAACATAAGGTAGCCAATGAATGAACTGGATTCGGAACAGTAAATATTAATGAGACTTGGGGACATAAAGGCAGCCAATGAATGAACGCAGATGGGACATAGGGACATACGACCTACCAATCAACGTCAGCAACGCTGGGGTTTAGGACACAAACTTATGTCCTAAATGGTATACGTCTACTTGGACTTGCATGTATGATGTGTCTCGAATATTGTGACATGCGAAATGAAAGTATAATAACCCTGAAGATGTTCTCATAAATACAGAATCCAACAAAGGGAAGTCATGCCGATTACTCGATCATAATTGTGACAAAATGTGTGCACATTGTGGCACAATTTCTATTTGTGAACATGTACTTACATTTAGAGTAATAATTGACTAAAAATTAAGTCTTTTAACCTCTACTTGATAAGGACAAAAGAGTACTTGTCTTTCTCAGTTTTACCATGCATTCTTTACTATGTCAACGTACATTGTTTTGTTGATGTAACCGACTTATCGTGGTATGTTGTTGTCTTACACTGTAATGACTCTACTATAGAATAAAAGAGGGCGTGTGGCGGCGTTTCGCAGATTCGGTACGCTCATGCCACCAAAGAGGTCAAATGGTGGCAAACCAATGCGCACAAACACAAACGAAAATATACGTATTTCTTTGCGCGTTTTTGCACATGATTTTGTTCGTATCGTTTTCTATTCGAATTCTTGGTTTCACCCATTTTATTAATATTTTTGAGAAAGCGAACCGCAAAGGAAAACTGCGTAACTTTCGGTCAAACCTCACAAAACTGCCAGGAAGCGATTAGGCTATATGTGGAATATATAGGTGATCTCTACTTGAATGCTCATTAATGGACGTTTGTCACGTAGATAAAGGATATTTTTTCCATTTCATCAAAGAAAAGCCAGCGGGGGGATAGAAGGCTCTGTGAAGTTGTCGAAACTATCCATACCCAATAACCTTAATTCATCTCATTATGCGCAATGGATGCTTTCCACATGTGATATGGCGTCTACTGACGCACCAAATCGACATTAAAGTAAGATGTAGCGCCGTTAAATGTTTGCAAAGTCAATAAACCAGAATCTTTAGCCAAAGTTTCCAACATCCAGCAGAAACTATAGTATTGCATATAGGTGTCATAGCTATACAATACTACGCCAAGCTGTGGCCAGCACTGTTTCGACTCTATAAACCAACGAAAGGCCTTAGGCATCTTCGATGCAAAAATAATACCTTACTGTTACGTAAGTTTTTTAGCACGACTGACGGAGTCAACAGTGCTGTCGTTGTGGTGTCGAATTCCGTAGAGTAGGCTGTCTGTGTGGATGTCTGGATGGATGTCTGGATGTAGACATTGGGTGTCCGTAAACCGTTTAAACTGACAAACCACTAAACTTTTGGCATTGAAAGTTTGTGACGGTCTAACTTGGTACACGAAGATGGGGATTTGTTCAAATGAAGTTGATTGGAGGATACCATCGAGAGTTATTGATTTTAGAATGATTATTTTCCGGATTTTTCTAGGGTTTTCAGATCACGTGACTTGGTGTTTGATTTGGGGGGGGGGTTGCCTGTGAACAGTCTCCATGCATAGCTTAATATAGTACACGGTCGAGAATTGAATATATTTAATTCAATGTAAATAAACATGAACTTACCAAATCGTGTTGTTGTTGTTATTTTTCGTTAAATATAATATTGGTTGTGAGGTTGTCAGACGAGAGCGAAAAGCATGTCTAGCCGCGATCGACAGCGCGGACGCGTACATGATGATGCACATTATTGTTTCTGATGAAGGCCAAGGCGGATTTGTCAGTGTTCCCGCTAAGGGACTGGTCAGTTTCTTCGGCCTGGGGGGCCGTGGATTATTTTTTGCCGACGTCAAAAAGTGGCTGACCCCCCCTATTCCAAATTTTGAAAACAGGGTGACCCCCCTATTTCAAATTTCGAAAACAGGGTGACCCCCCGCACGCGACAACTGTAATATGTAATAATATAATACTTTAATATATATATATATTATATATATATATATATATATATATATATATATATATATATATATATATATGTGTGTGTGTGTGTGTGTAAATATATATGTTATATTTTACATACATTTATATTTTAAGTCATTCTGTGTTTTAATGAAATTGTTGGCATGTCAGTTGTAAGATGGGAATTTCAAAGTGTCAATCTCAAAGTTTGAATACAGTACATTTTGAATGAGCTGTAAATGTATTCCACACTTTCTATGCTTAACCAGATGTCCTGAACTGTTGTACAGAAATGGATGTCAATCATTAATATCAAACAGGAAAAAGCAGTAAATCAAAAACTTTGATGGGGTTTAAGACTTGCCAGCCATCCAATTAAATCTCCTGAGGAACAATAGAGAGGCATTTTAGCCAAATCTGATGTATGCAGAGTCTGAGATGACCTTTTCTTGTAACATTGATATTTGTGCATGTTGCTTTCTCATACTGAATTGTCATAGAGAGAACAGAAAAGTATCAGGAATTTGTCATGCTTTTCATATGAAATGCAGATTTCATAATACACTTTCACTTAGCAAACATCAAGATATCTCTGGCATATATCTCTGATTTATTAAAGTATGGCGCCCGAAGGACGCGGAGAAAAATATGAAACATCCTGATATCTCTGATATATATGTCTTGTATATTAAAGTAATGCACAGGAAGGGTGTGCTGAAAAATGTCTGATATATTAAAGTAATGCGCTTGAAGAGCACGCTGAAAAATATTGAACATACATATGTATGCCTGATATGTTAAAGTTGGGCATGCTGAAAAATATGTCTGATTATTAAAGTTACGGGCCCGAAGGGGGCGCCGAAAAATGCAACTGGATGAAATTTGTGGCTGACACGATGCATTTTAGGCAATGATGAGCCTGTGTCGAAATTCAAAAACACACTGACCCCCCCCCTATTGGGCATTTCAAAAACATGGTGACCCCCCCTATCACCAAAGTCAAAAACAGGGTGAACCCCCCCCCCCATGAATCCACCGGCCCCCCAGGCCGAAGAAACTGACCAGTCCCTAAGGCTTATTTGCGCGCTAGTTGCGCAGTGTCTCGGACTGCTCTCGCAGTGAAATTTTATGTTTTGCGCAACTTTAGATGCTTTAGTGTCAGTTATTTCGATTGGTATTAGTTTTTGAAACGATAACTCAGGGGAAAATGTGCGATGTCAGCGCCGATTTAAACGATGTTACTTCCGTGTTTCGAGTTTAGCGCCCGTTGGCGGCGCAGTTGCCACCACGTTAACAATTGTACGTTGTGACTACGTACCTCTATAAATCAGCATATATGTATACATGAACGGACATGGCTAGGGGCTGCCCCTGTGAGGCAATCAAGGGTATCTCATGAGCCCTTCAAATGACCAAGATGAAGTTCAAAGTGTGCCGACAGATAATAAAGTGATCCCGAATCCACTGCTAAACGAAGAGCTGGCATGGTAGGGGACGTTTTTTGACTTCAGTTCATGGCAGACGACAGTCGGAACATTTCACTTACGACGAAGTCAGCAACAGGGCAACTTGCGAGTGAGTATCGATATATTCACCGAATTTTCAAAGCATTTGTGAGCTGTGTCATTCATTATTCTCGCCAAATTTACACGTTTTAGATCGTTTAATAGTAATTGATTTGCACGTTTCGTTGCATATAGTGGCACATCATCTGCTAGAATTCAGTCAAGAAGTTTGTAGTTGGATCGGACACTCCATCAGTTCGACTGCTCCATTAATTCGACAAACATTATTTTTCGGATAATTAATTATTTAATAACCTCCAATTGTTCGGCCAGTGTTTAACTGCATGAGTTTCTTTTCCTCTATAATTCGACCACAAGTGTGTTGGCATTGTATCAAAGTAACAGTAACATTGTAATAGTAAAATAAGGCCCGATTCTGAGGTACTTTTCCACTGTCAAAGCCTGCCAAAATCTGGCAATCAAAAGTTTGTCTCCGAATTTAGTATGGCCACAAACAGTAACATAAGGTCCGATTCTGACGTAGGAATCCGACAATTGAAACAGTTTCTCTTCCGAATTAAATACGACCGAAAACAGTAAAATAGGGCCTGATTTCACGTTCTTTTATGTTTTCATATGTCAAAGCCAAATGAAATCGGAAGATTGGAAGTTTTTCTATCGAATTTAGTACGACCGGAAAATATATATATACGAATCGAAATTCTGAAATAAAGTTTTTATAAACTTTTATAGTATTTTAAATATCATCATGATAAAACAAGAGATATAAAAAACAATAGATTTATCCATAAACAGTAAAAATGTCATTCCGTAAAGTTTGGTTGATCCATGCTTAATTCTGTCAGGGAAGTCCTCTAGTCATAGACCTGCCACAAGACTAACCAAACAAAATTCTGAAATAATGATAGTTTTGATAAACTTTTATACATTTTAAATATCATGATGATAAATGCCATTTGAAAAAGAGATACTAAAAACAATAGCTGTGTCTGTAAACAATAATAATATCCATTTTTGTAAAGTTTGGTGACGGGGTGCATAATAAATTCTGCCAAGGGAGACACTCAGTTATAGACCTGCCCACTAGACTAACAAAGCGAAATTCTGTAAGAATTCAAGTTTTGATAAACATTTATAGCATTTTGAATATCATCATGATAAATGCAATTTGGAAATAAGATAAATACAATAGCTGTGTCTGTAAACCATAAAAATTTCATTAAGAAAAAGTTTGGTGATCGATGCTTAATTAATTTTGCCAGGGACACCCCCTCTAGTCATAGACCTGCCACTTCACTTCATAACTTTCATGCAACGCTAGTTTAATGCAAGTAAAGAAACAGAAAAGATAAATATATTTTTCATTCATTTGTTTTATTTTTCTGTTACCATCTTCCTCCATCGGCATCTTCTCCTGTTATTAAGAAAGTTCCTTTTTGCTCAGAGTTCAGCTATGAGTTCTAAAACTGGGGAGGTTCAATTTCCGTATATCTAGCGCCCTCTATGGTATAAATATGCAAGTAAACATGGCGGCCTGCATAAGCGATGTTGTCATGTCTTCATGTACAAGTGTTTTTCTGTCGCCATCGTGTATTTCTAAAGATAAAATCTGCAGCCTGGACCTTCTAAGGTATTGGGAACGAACTTATTTTATTCTCTTTTACCTTAAACAGTCTTTTCATAAATAATATTTATTTTTTTCTGGTTGAATTGATGGAGTGACGGTTAACCTACGTACTACAACGTAGTGAAGTTACTGATACCAGCATAGCCCACTAGCTGAAGGCCACTAACTTGTGATGAACAAATAGTTATCACACTAAATGTCTTTCGCATGCAGATATATCAATTTCCATACCCAAAGATTCTGTCTTGTTGTTGCATAGAGTAACTAGGGTTTGAGTGGCTGTTTTAGCACTTTTAATGTTATTTTTTAATCACTTCATTTTTTATGCCAACGTTATTTGTGATTGTTCTGTTTAATTTTCGAACTGGTAGAAGATCTACTGCCAGACGATTTTGCTATTGGAAAACATGTCCAGACAAAGGATGGCAGGAGTACCTCCAGTGACAAATATAGGAAAGATACACATGTTGCTACTACTGTTACTGTGCACTGTGTTTGTCTGCATCCGTAGCATTTTGAAATTGAAAATAAAATGATATATAAAGGGACAGTAGCTGTAACTTCTGATAATACTGTAATCGTTTTTCATCTGTGTATCAACCATAGTTTCTTCTCAAGCATGTTCAAACACTCAATATTCAGTTTGAATATGGGTCAATCACTCTCAAGTGCATTGTTAATATCGTTGTAGACAACTAAATTTAAGCCCATTAAATTCAGTTTGGCTGTGTTGGATTAGTGATAAATTGATGGTTGTGAAGTGTCCTTTCCTTTCTCTAAAAGCAACTAAACAGTGTTTAAATCAAAACACACATGAATAGCAGAGTCGATCGACTCATTTAGCGCGATACGGGTTACGTGATTGGTCCATATACGATTTCAAAGGATTGGCGTAGCTCAATGGACAACACAGCGACCCGGGCGTTTTAAACTCCTCATGCAGAAGAGCAGAAACCGGAAGAAATGGTATCGCTTGAAAATTGCTTTCTCTTTGATCGCACATTCATTTTACATGTTGAACTTAACACTTGATATTCAGGAGGGGGTAGGGTCTAGAAGATTTATCAGGTAGCATAATTACTTTTTACCAGATCCCTTGTACATTTTTTCCCACTCTTTATTTTTTTTCCCACTATTGCAACCTTTACTTTTTGTCAAGCCTTCTCTGGCTATTTTTTTTGTTGACATTTGCTTATGTATCTAGGATCTGCTTGTCCCATTGCTATAGAATTCGATATGCATGTTGCTAAAGATGACCTCCAGTACCTAAGTTGCAGACCTTATTTGCTTTTGTTATTCTTGTTTTTCTGGTTTAAATATTTCTTGAGTGGACCGATTCAAACCGAATGTAGGCTACGCACACTGTCCTTGACGTTATTTTTTGTATGTTTGTTATATTTTGATTATTTATTTGCTTATTTATTTATTTATTTATTTATTTGTTTGTTTGTTTGTTTGGTTTTTACCTCCCTGCCCCCCCTGTGGTCTACAGACAGGACATTTTCAGTATATTAATGTGAATTACCCGTTATTTGTTGACGTTTTGATTTGAATGTTCAATCCGCAATTCACTGTTCAGCTTTAGAAAACATATGGATCATGGATGTGCAAAATACTTGAAATTTGACAAAACATTTAAAACATTTACGTTATAGACTGCCCTTTTACCTGTTGCTAGGCAGATCAGTTTTGTCATTTTAGCTTTTATTATACAAACTTTTGTCTTTATATAATACAGTAAAACATGTATTCAACCACAGACTTTCCTCGTCTTTCTAATTTCACAAGTCAACCATCTCCCCTCAAATAAGAAAACAAACTACACATACACCTTGAGATGGATATATGCTACCAAATAACTTTGCAAGGAAAGTAGAGACCACTATGAGTGAATATGAAAGGATAGGATGTCATGGCGCATTGCAATGCATCCTGGGTAATCAAGTATATACTCCCATCTACGACAGCGCATTGTAATGCATTATGGGCAAATTATACGGCACCCCAAGGTTAATATTGAGCATAGCGCCCCCTAGGATGGTAATCCATGAAAACAAGGACCAAAACGGTACGAGTTTTACACCTGGTCTTTATGGCATATTCATAGACTTTCAAAATAGCAACAATTGTTTAGATTTTGCTGCATGACGTGTGCATATTTATGAAGACAAATATAAAAAGGTATTCATAAATTCTTTTCAATTCGCCATGCTGTCTGAATTCACTTGTAATTTTAGGTAAATAATAGTTCCAATATCGGGCATAACAGACACCATTACTCTGGCATGTTGTCTATAGTATAACAATATATAAAGAACGGCTATATGGATTTCAGTCAAATTTGATACAGAAGTTTAGTTACCAAATGACCAAAACTCGTCACCTTTTCATTCATGCAGGCTACATATTAATAATTTTATCAAAATTCTAATTTTTCTGTTACATATTACTCAGGGGAGCATCAAAATGACCAAAGTTTGTTACGTACCAAGGTTTGCTACACCAAACAAAGTTTCTTGTAAAATATTCGTAGTGTTCTGCTTCGAGTGAGTTGCATCATAACAACTAGTGATTAAGCATACTTCAGTTAGCACAACAACATCAATAATATTCCAAATGAAATTAAAATAACCAAAATAATGTCAAAAACGAGTGACTTTGTCCCTTTAATGTGCTTGCATTGCAACTTTTCCATGCCTTTGTGCTAAACTCCCATCAAATTAATACTCCTGAATACCGTCAGTCGTGCCACGACGACTTCAGTGCTATGTTTTCAAACTTTACACATGAATGTATTCTTCCGTTGTAGTGTTGCTATTTTAGCAGCTCATTGTCAGCCTGCTTGATGACATGGTATGTTTTCCGTATAAATATGCTACTATGGGAGGCTTTTCATTATTCTATATTAATTAAAAACCAGACCTACTAGACAGGATTAATAAAGTATCGTTTAGATTTAACAGCTGCTAATGCTTTGACGTCCTGGTTTTATCTATCAAAAAAAAACAACAACAACAAACAAAAAAAAACCAATCTTGGCAGCAAAAACGAGGAAAGGCATGTAGCTTTTTCTTAGCAATTAATGTGATAACATTTTTCGAATATAAAGTACTTTAAAGGCAACACATGTCCATTCTACAATAAAGAGGGTTTCAACAACAAACGTGCGCACAACTTACTATCGTTTTTATATACGTCTTTGTCACCAGTAATTGTGGGAAAATGTAAGTAGCTTGGAATATATCGCGGGTGATATCCCGAGTGAGTAATAAGATGCCGTCTGAAATTTACCGTTTTATGTGGCTTACAGTTTTTCTGGAAAAGTTAACCAGTATGATTATTTTGTGAAATCGAAAGCACCTCGTTACCCTTGAGTCAACTTTTGATGACCAGGTATTGTCTGCCACAACAGTGTTTGTTTCTGGTCATTAGCTCGATGGTCTGTTGATCAAGTATAGATTTAAGACGTCCTTGACAGTGACAAACTAATTCATGTACAAAAATTAAATAAAATCACCTAAGGTTAAAATTAAAAATTCTACCAAATTCCAATTCACCAAAATTTCGAACAGATTTTACACGAAGTGAACTTTTTCTTTGGAGTTTATCAGTGTTTTCCTTTCACTGTAGAATACCGTACATTTCTGTAAATGACTAGATGGCCATATCAGTTGTTTAATAGCACAATACCACAAAAGGTTTTACGAGTGTTAATCTTGAGGCACATCGTATTGCGTTTACGAGACACCAAACTGATACCATCGATAATATTAATTCAAAGAAATACTGTTGCCTTTGAGATGCTTTATTCACATGTTACATTACATTCAATTTAACAGGAAAAGATGTCTTAATTTTTATACATGAATGATGATCTCGATGGGTAAATGAATGCGTATTTCAGCATCCCTGTGAACGTTTGTTTCTCAGGCGAAGAGTTTACTATTCGCCCCTGACTGGTGACCTATTACGTGTATCAAAGTATCACTCATAAAATGGCCGGTTCTTATATGTAGATCTCTCGTAAAGGTAAACCTCAAACTTCGAATGTCATCGATCAGTAGAGATGTATCATTTTTTATCAGTTTAGCCGTCAGTCTCAGTGGAATTGAAAGGCACAAACTTCTCTAAATTTGTAACGCAAATACTAGAATGGTCAGTTTTACAATGCAATTTAAGTCATTTCCAAATTTAACGACACCGATAAAATAAATATGGGGTAATTTGTTAGTCGAAATATGGTTTCTTAGTAATGGTCAACATTTCAAATCAAACGTCCATTGTCTATTTTCTAACACGGGTCTTGGGGTAGCCGTACATTAAGGTACGGCACTATGTCTTTCAAGTATTGGTATTCAACTTGCAAGCTATAGTCATGCAGGTCATACACAGGGTTGGCAATTGGCTGGATTCCTGTATCTCTCTTTGAAGGCTTTGGTGAAAAACCTCTGAAAGTAGTGAAGAAAAAGTAAAGTTGTGATTATAAAGGTGTGTGGAAGAACAAACTACTATAATGTCCTGCGCTAATCATTAAAACTTTACTTATACGATCTTTATTCTTACAAATTTGTTACTGATATTAGAGTTCTGAATGAAAGAAAATATACTTGAAAAATAAAGTAATGTGAAACTGTTTGTACGTACTTCAGATTTGTGCGCTGGTTCACTCAACATACAGTAGAATTCGTGATTCAGTTGGTCTGGTGTTGGACGCTCGTGCCTGTTTTCTTGCCAGCAGCCCCGCATAATTCTGTAGCTACAAAGGGTGAAACATAAGGGTCTGTGATGATAAAATTTGTAATATAATCTCTAGGCCAACCCTGAGTGCAATGTTGGTATAACAGTCGAGTTAAAGAATAAGCCATCGGCATTTGGTATCAACGGAAAGAACAAACTGTTCTCTTTTTCAGTCGAGTGGCCTCCATGTCTTCGGAAAGCATTTTCCCAAGACAACAAAGTGCTGCTGTGCTTCATGAAATATAAGCCACGGAAAACAATGATGATAAAGACAAATAAAAAGATAATGTATTTAACAGTTAACTGCAAGTCTAATAAAACTTGGTAAACTTTGGAACACAAGGCTACAAAACCTAGTATTTAAGACTATATTCCTTACGCTGGATGTGTACATCCTTCTGGTTTCGCAGGTCTTCCGCCTCCTTGTAGATACTCTAATAAATTTTCAACTCCCATCATGGGAGAACCACCTTGTTAAAAGACCAGATTAAACACGAAGAATTAAATCAGATGTAACTATTTCAAGAGTGTAGTCACCGAAAGATTATCCTCAGTCTCTTAATTGGAAGCTTACTTTGAATTAAAATATGATGATTTCACTTACCAAGTGAACCTATTTCCCATAGTAGTATTCCATAAGACCATCTGTTATGAAAAGAAAGTCGCCAATGTATAAAATGAATTAAGGCTTTTATTTTACTTTTATTTGAGATGATATCCTGAAAATGCGGCTGTTGCAAACTTGTTTCCTTGTCGTTATATTTGATGGCGCTGCACATATGTCCAATGTAACTGAAAAGACTATCTGCTCTTTGAAACTCACTTATTAAAACTGTTTTTCATTGAAATTATGATCATATTTACTATTTGTAATCATATGCTGAAAGACTAACACGGAAAGAAAATTCGGGGTGTTATATATTTTTCTGAAGTTCATCTTACATGTCGCTTTTAACACTAAACGTTCCATCTTTGAGAAACTCTGGAGGCATCCACCGTAACGGGAATCGATCATGATGATTTGCCTGTGAATAGACATTATCAAGAAAGTTGCTGTGAATTCGTAGTCTCACGTAAAGTAAGGAGGTGCTTTGACCTCGGGGCGGCCCTTTTTTCTATGAAAGACCAGTAATGTTGTATTTGTTACCACAAAGCAATAATAGAAAGGCTCAGTGGAGGAACATTGTAGGGTTAGCGGTCATAACGACAGAGAAACAAGGTAACAATTGCAGCAAATGAGATGCAGAAAGCTTGTGAGCGGTGGATTGAAAGGGCGTGAATGGTAGAGTCAGAAACACCTAATTGTACAGAAGACAAGGGCCAGGAAATACATTATTATTATTACTATTACTATTACTATTATTATTATTATTTGTTTATTATTTGTTTATTATTTATTTATGGAGGGTAATTTGAGTTACAAATGAATTGTAATTTACATAAGAGCCCTCGTCAAGAAAGCAAACAAAATAATACAAATTAAATAATTATACATCAACAGAAAAAAGAACGAAAACATCTAATTCAGTGATGAACCATCATTATTGAATTTTAGAATTGAGAAACTGCGCAATTGAGATTTGAACTGCGATAGTCTTGCAACACTTCGGATGGAAGTAGGCATATTATTCCAAATCGTGGCGGCTCGATAAACGAACGATCTGTGTCCAGTAGCTGTTTTGAAAATGGAAGCGTATAAATTTCTGTTACTAGAACCACGGGTATTAACATTGCTCACGTCAGAGATATAACGGAACTGGTTTAAGGAATCAGCTACAAGCACATTCAAGATTTTAAAGGTCATTAAAGCAATGAAATACTCAATTCGAAAGTCAATAGGTAGCCAATGAAGACGAGAGAAAAGTGTATGCGTAGAAACTGTAAAGTAAAGACCTAAAATAACCCTGGCCGCTCTCTTTTGTAGCCTGTAAATTCTTTGTAAATTACTCTTTGTGGTGTTTCCCCATACATAAAAGCAATAAGGCTATTGGCACATTTCAAACCACTGCATGTTCAAAGCATAAGATAAACTCTTTACAGTCGCAATTGAATGTTCAAATGTACAGCCCTCTTTCTCCAATATTACAAATTTTCTTTGTGACAAAATGGCCGACTCCCCGAGTTATGTTTTATAAATGGAAAATCATCAAAACCTACCCATAAGAGCGATTGATAATCACCAGGAGGTCTTTCGTAAACATCTCGTCCAAGTCCAAAATCTCCGATCTTGGCTGTGAAATCGTTGGTCAAGAATACATTGCGAGCAGCGATGTCTTTGTGCATCACACCTTTCGTCGACATGAACGACAGCGCCTTTGCGATGTCTCTGGCAACTTTTATCAACATTGTTTCAGTCTCGGTGTCGAGTAATCTCAGCGACATGAGGTAGTCCTTAAGATCACCGTTGGATGCATATTCTGTCAGTATGTATTTTGGATCTTGGAAGTCGAAAAAGCAAATACATATGTTACATTGACTTTGCTTCCATGATTCATGATATCGGAAATGTCAATTTGAACCTATTTCAGGTGAAACATGATACAATATTTTGAAAAACACTGTCACGTCTGATTAACATTACTGGGATACATTAACTAAATGACTTGGATAAAGTTATAAATACGTATATTTCAGTTGAAGTGGTGATTCACTTAACCAACGCACTTTGTGTTTAAGCTATATTTATCAAAAAATTTGACTCACAAAACACCTGACTATATATTTCAAAAACAATTTAGTATTGTAGTAATAACTTGGATGTAGGATGAATAGCACATAATATTCCGAACCCCTCAAAGTTGCTATTAATTGTAAATATTAAGTTAGTCTAAAGGTTACACACAATTAAATTGATTTATTTGGAAAAAAACACGACAAGGTTGTTTTGCACTAATCTATTTTCATTCTAAAATATCAGTAATTGAAAAACTGAAATTCAAAAATTATTAAAAATCATTATACGCAAAAGTGAAATGGCACATTCGAATTATTGTTGGAATCTATTGTCAAATACAACTGCAACAGTTGAAAAATTTGAATGTGATAATTTCGCAAAATTAAATGTTATATTCTTGTGAAATGTTGAAAACGCAATACATAAGGATCAATGAAGTCGGGTTATTTCCATGTACTTTCATATTTACACTTCTTTCTCACCCAAATCACACCTCCTTATTACGCTAAGAAGTATTTCGAATATTTCATTCTGGGTTTACAAATTATTTCGAATATTTCATTTTGGGTTTACAAATTAAAAGTCGATGAATTTTTGCGAAAAAATAATTAGCAAACACCGCTGTACAACTCCCCTACATGCCATCTTTCACTTTTCTGAATGTAAGTTCATAGTTTAACATTTTGGTCATACATGTGTTTCTGAGCTGAATGTTTGTGACCTACCTCCAATAGTGACAATACCAAGAAAAGAAATTATATTAGGATGGTTAGGATAGCATACCAATTCAACCAAACACCGAACTTCATTGACGAAATTTTTCCGGCTTATTGCATCTGAACGAGCTGCAAAGAAACGAGAAAATCAATATCAGTCGGCATTGTCGAGTAAACGCTGGCTGCTTTTAGATAAGATGTGATGGGAGAGGTCATATGGAAGACAAACAAAGTGAGTCACGTCTCAGACGTCGTCTGTCTTTACTCTTCAGAGAAGGCTTTCTATACGTTCTTGTACTTGTATCACGAAAGCCAGCCCGCATACAATCAAATAAAGGTGTACTATTGCACCATGCCCTCTTTTTAATCCCCCGAAAATATTACTATATGCATATATTCGAGCTGGAGATTCTGCATTGCTATTAAGCTTACACAGGAAAGTTGTAATTCTTTGGTTATAATATAGTGGATAAAACGGTATTTTTACTATTATATCTCGTGATGCTTACGCCTGAGTTGAAGCATTTCGGTCAATCGTCGACAAAACTACAACTTCTAAAGACAGTATCCAATCACAAATCTTAGAACTCTGTTAAAAGTACCCAAAGCTAGAGAACAATGAATTTATTATGTTTTCTCGTATTTCGTAACAAATGCGATTTGCTTTCAGAAACATTCTCTAGAACGCCCTACCACTACACAGATCCAAGATTAGTGTAAAGCATTTAGAGTAGCCAAATACGATCTAGTTCGCTGTAACTTTCAGAATAATTATGGTTAGGGTCTGTGAAGTTGACTGGTTCCGTTTTACTTTAAAAATCCAATAGATGAACCAATGTTATTTCTGACTAGTCTGCTGTGTATCCCTTAGAGTACATATTTTCTGCTAATACAGTATTCAAACGTTATTAAACAAGCGTTTCCCATTGAATGCGTAACAATTTTACTTGAAATGATGTTATCCAAACACAACATTCACGTAGCTGGAGATAACAAAGACATGCAAATGTTCGAGAACACTACTGAAGTTCTATGAAGAGTACTGCGTTCACAACAGTCGTAAGGTCCATTCGTGCAGCCTATACCCTGCAGAATCATGTTAACTGTGACAGGACCAATCGTAGTGGTAAGATATACGCAACTACACATTTATGCACATAGTCGGCATGCATATGCATGTTTTCGGGCTGGCTGTCCGATTACGATATGAATCCAGTGTTACCTGACGGCAATGCTTCGCCTTCGCATTCAAATCAGTGTACAATTTATGATCAGTGTACAATTTATGTGCACAGAAATCTTGACCTACTTTCGCAGAGAGTTTTAGCAGCAGCTATGTATTCTTTTCCACGGATGGTTAATCGAGCTTTGTAGACTCGTCCATACTCCCCGACGCCAATGGGTTCGTCCTCTAGTATCTTCAAAGCTTTTCTCTCAACATCCCAAGCAAATGCTGCTTTTGGTAAATGTTCCTACATAGCGAATACACACATAAAAATAAAACAGCCTCAGTGGAAACAAAGATAACAATGGTAAACACATAGGGCCATCGTTAAATCTGTAGCATCGGTAGGCATGTTGTTTATTGTTTTAATCATTATTGATGACATTGGTTCGCTTATTACTGGCGAATACATGGGACAGTACACATTAGTTTGAAAATTCAAAACGTTGCATCTTAAAGACCCCTGTATGTAAAGACTTGGAGACAAGGAAACCCTTGTAAGAAAGAATTGGTTGTTGTATTTAACAATACCCTACAGATGATGCCAACAATTTTGAAATCATAACTCAAGATATTTCTTTTCGGCAAACAATGTTTGAAGTCTGACGCTGATTCTCCAATTTACATGAAAAAGAGATATGTATCAGCATTGATTAGAAAGAAATCAAAGTGAATATCTTGCCTTAAGATAATACTCAAACTCCTGGTCGTTTGCTTCTAAAGGTACGTAGAGCCACTGTCGTTTTGCAATATACACAAGCAGCATTACAATAACGACAACTACACTCACTAGTATGGCCCATACATAGACAGGTATAGATATGGTTCCAGCTGTAGATGATAAATTTGCAAAATAAAGTTACTTTTTTGTCCTTATTATAGGTCGTGAAATTAATTTATGAAACCGTACAGCACACAGTGTATGATTAGTACCATCATGATACCGTGATGCCGTGTTATTTGAATATCTGCACGAAAGAAAACGCCCTTACAAAGGACAGAAGTGGTTTCAAGAGACCGACGTGGTACAGTTTGTACGATTAATCGCGCCAGCGGCTTACTGACTACGCATGAGCAGATCCATAATATACTATGCGAGTAACCGGAAGTGTACCCATTTTCACGGGCGCCGCCATGTTTTTTTGAGTGCTCGTAAATAAACAAATACGAAACGTAAAAAGTATTATTTTATAACATGCCAATAATAAAATATATCTCTTTAATTATTTGGCCAATAATAATAATTATCAACCTTGTCACTGATACAAAATATTACTATCATGCCTAAAAATAGAAAAAGAGAGAAAACTGTCGTACATGTGAACGAGAATATTTGCAAAGAATGCTGGGATTGAATTTAGGATAAGCACCCTCTGTGTCAATAATTAAATGCAAAAATTGCCAGTTTTTAGACGGAACGCTATAGTTTCAGCTTGCAAGTGGACGTTGAGCAGTGCAGTTACTACTGCAACGATAATAATGGCACAGGACGTTCCTTGTTGAACACAATAGGTATTTATCATGGTAAAAATTGCCAATTTTTGTTTAACATTTTTACACATTACAGAAAATCCATACCAGTAGTGTATCCGTATGACATCGTGTACAATGCTACATCAGAGGGTAAACTGAGCATTGTTTTCGAACAAACGTATTGAGCAAGTAACAATTAATTATATTTTATCCTTTACTATTACTAATCATGAATCAATACAAATAATATTTCTCATCTTCACCCCTGGGGCGACACCAAGGGCTGAGCCCTTTGTAGTATTAGTGGTTCATTTGATCAGAAAACATGATTATAATTGAGCCTTTTATAAAGTGGCTTTGACATCACTCAATTGGTAAAAGTGATAATTAAAGAGCCTTGAGCGAACTTACCGTTTTCTTCAAGTCTAGCAACAAATACCGAAAAATTGCAAAAAGCAGTATTATTTGATTGATCCGAAGCCCACATGATGATGTCATGCTTTCCAATGGCAAATCTCTCGCCTGATTTTCGATTTGATCCCCAAACAACTGGCTGACCGGAGTTGTCGACTATGGTTGGATTCCACCAGCTGACTTCAGCGGAGTTTTCATCAACTTCTGCCAATACGGTTTTGTCTCCAGGACAGTCAATGATATTTGGTGCCTGGATGTCTGTTGGGTAAGATGAGACAATCATGTTAAACATGCCCCTTCCAACGTGCCTACAATCGTGATAATGCGTGTCAAAAATGATGAAACATACAAACAAGGCAGAATAAAAACAAGAAATAACATATAACCGTTTCCAAATCAACACTTGAGATAATTGTATTCACTGTAAAATCCGTAACACATACATTTTGAATGTTTACACATTGGAAATTCTTACCAAAGTCGCACAATTTTCCAGCCCATCCATCTACACAAATGCAGCCTGTCGAACGATCACATCTTATGGCCTGCTCGCAATTGCATGTGTTGTTACAGAAATCACCGAACAAATTTTCCGCACAACCTATATAGAAATGTATGCCACATAGCTAGTTGGTGAAACATCGTCAAAATGTACAGTTGTTAATGTGATCGGCAGACATACAAAGATGACAAGCTGGATCTAGGTGAAGCAACATTAATTGTAATTGTTGAGACATCGTCCAGAAGAAATCCTCTTCCGGTGTTATCATTCTATCCGTGAAATCGGATTCTTGATCAGCTCTACATACCATGTTAAATTTATCGTATTAAACTTATCATCACAGCCTGTATGGGTCAAATAATGCCTGCATGTGTCAAATAATGACATGTGAAATATAGTCAGGACAAGACAAGAACACATTTTTGAAACATTATTGTATATTTTTGCACACTCTGTTGCGTTAAGCTTAATGTACAGGCGCTGCATGTCACAATTCTTAAGTGGGAAATATAAGAAAATGTAATTTTCAAATGTTATAGTTTTTGCCCCATTAAAGCTATGGCATGTTAAATAAACTTTGAACATTCAGTACCACAGGAAACAGGTGAAGACTGATGGAATACAATTGTTTCTCCTCGATTTAATAAGTCGTCAGCTACAACAACATAGTTTAGTTACCTGCATAGGTAACAGTTGCGTTAGCTGTGTACTGTACTCCATCTTGATCGGTAACTGAACACTGGTAAGTACCAACCCGGTCCTCATTGAAGTGAGCAATTGTCAGTCG
This sequence comes from Ptychodera flava, assembly GCF_041260155.1. NCBI lineage: Eukaryota > Metazoa > Hemichordata > Enteropneusta > Ptychoderidae > Ptychodera > Ptychodera flava. The sequence goes on from NC_091940.1 coordinate 9,129,582, forward strand.
ACTGAATGACAAGAGGGAATTTGATGTCAAATTGTGTGCATACATAATTCAATATATTGAAGGGGTGCAATATATTGAAAATTGTTTTAGAAGTCAATTTTGCCTACAGTTATATATTTCGCCGTACTCGACTTCACCTACCACATGAGTTTCAATCATAGAAGAAGCGAAGCGAAACAACAGAAACTGAAAAAAAGTTTCGAAAGTAAATTCCCTCTTCGGTGCTAAAGCTACGTTTATTTGATAATTTCATCTTCACATTTTTAATAGTTACCACACAAGGCGTAGTGCATTAAGTACGTATACTTTTCTAGCGTTGTGATTGACATATTTCTGAATATCTGAGTAAAAGCCAAGAAAATTACATTTTGGGGAATCTGTTCTTTGTCACGGTGTTTTCAAATTTCCGAAATTTTATAATGATCTACAAATTTTCGCTGTTTTAAATTGGTCAACATAATGAAAGTATTGCTTCGGTTTCAACCTTATTTCATAGTGTAAAATGATATAAAAATGAAATATAATAAGCAAAATATTTCGCATGAAATATCATTATTTTCTCTCTATAACAGTTAATGATTTTGTAGAAGTTGATGATTCAAATAATTTATTGTTAAATTGGATATTAGAAATCCACTTGCGAATATCACAAATGAATCGCAATGCTAAAACATTGAACTTATCAACATCTTCCTTCTTTAATCTGTAAGTAGCCTACATTAAATACTGAACGTATTTGCTCTGCGATAAAGCTACTCTAATCTTGTACAAAGATTTGAAGATTTGAAGAAGCAAATGACGTTTTGAGGAATCAGACCTACTTTTTTTCACTTTTTCTGAGGTTATAATGGTTTACAAATTTTCGCTGTTTGAAAATGGACAATCTAATGAATGTATTCGTCGGCAGATTAGTAATATGACGTTATTCACAAAATATCGGAATTTATGTTCGACAGTGCAATGGAGGAAATACGTCCAATTTTACCAGAAAAAAAATTATATCGTTTTGAGGATGTCCATCACGCAGAGGGTCGTGCCATTTTAAGCAGACTAGGAAGGTGTTAAGCGTGTACGCAAAGCGCACAAAACGATCGCGAGACTTTAACACGCACAGCGCTCTGACAGTCCACGTGTTAGAAATTGAAGTCAAGCAGTATAATTGTAATCGCATGCACAGGTTTAGGACAGACTATTATTCACTTCATGACGTACTGAATGTTAATTGCAATTGTTTTGTAAAAATATTACATTTTTTCTCGATTTTTCCCTGTGTAAACGTAAAGGAGTTATGCGGTCAAAGATTAAATAGTGTAAAATCTGTACGTTGACTCAAGCAACGCAAATTCTATGAACCCGGCATCACGCTTTTCATTGAGTAAACTCAATCCTTTGGTCAACTTAAAATACGTACATATTGAAAACATTCCTTTCCGTTTTGGTTAGAAGTTTGAATGCAACAATCCTCCTTTTCGTTTCCAAATAGGAGAAATACTTTGAGAGTTAAAAAGTAACACGAAGAAAAGTTTTAAAATTGATTCATCTGTAATTGTAGTTTGAGTATATTGAAACTTTTATACCGCGAAATCTCTAACCCTTTGAGCACCAAGGTCAAAATTAGTCGCCTTTACAAAAGATACTAAAGTCAAATTTTTTCAGGTTTTTTCCAAAATTTTGAAAAAAATTAAATTTTGTTAAATGTGATTTCCATTTGCTCCAAAATTATCAAAACAAATACAGAAAAATTCATGAAAAATGGTAAAATGTTGAACTAAAATTATTTTGGGAAAATTACAGCACTCAAAGGGTTAATTAAAACGGACGTGGTGCTCTCTCGTTTTAGATAGAACAATCGCAGATAAAACACTAACCTGCTATGCAATTCATAAGAGATCTGTTCTGTTGGACTCCCTAGTACTCTACTAGAAGAACCATTGAAGTATGCCCAAGTTGTACCGTTGAAGTTTACTTTCAAGCTGTAGTGACATGAAATGTACAGTATTTCACCGTAGATAGGATTAGCGTCAACTGGTATTACCCATATGTCTTTTAACGCTGTAATGAAGGAAATGCGCATGGTATTAACAAGACATTATACAATGATTTGCCCGCTAAATTGAACATTGCTCATGGCACTAGGAACTGAAAAAACATTTCATGTCGTGTCTCGAATAAGCGATGTCCTTCCATCAGTATGAATCCTATGCATGACAAACGTTTCAAAACATGCTATTGAAATTTACATTCGGTAAACATTTATGTTGCTACCTGTAGCCCCTATACAATGGGAGTGACTTACTTTTCACCAATAACATTTTCCTGTAATTTTAATTGTTTTGTATGAACCCAGACTTATGAATTTTCACTACCTGATTAGAATTGAGAAGCAACGGTATCTACTCGCCCTGTAAAGAGATCGCCGATTAAGACCACATGGCAATATGCCTGTCTCTAAAAAGGAAGTGCAGTAATGGAGACGATGTCGTTTGTTTTTTAGAGTTTGTTTGTTTGTTTGATTTAGTTGATTCTTCAAAATATCCAAACAGGGAAGAAAATAAGTAAAGCGTTTGCAGAGTCGTAGTGATCAAGTTTATTTACCCATATCACAAGCAGGTCCTGTCCATCCATTGGAGCATTTACAAGCACCATTGAACCCATGGCAAGTAGCACCGTTCTGGCATATGCACTCTTTATCACAGAAAAAACCATACCTCCCTTCTGGGCAACCTGTCCGACAATGGCAGAAATAAAGAGCTTCAAAGACTTGATTTAAAACATGTTGGAGGCCGCATGATAGCTGGATCAGCTCTCTCTTCATGTCGTCAAGGAGAATTGCTTTAATGGTCGAAGCACGAGTATATTTTGAAAGGGAAGCATACGCAAACATTTACATTTTCATTTTACTCTAACACATGACCAGATATAGGAATAAATAAAATCTGATAGATAATTAAAAAAACAAACAAATTCATCATCCATTACGGAAGCCCTTATAGATGTCCCTTCCTTTTAAATAACTCGTTTGTGTTCTTAAAAAGTTTGTTGTTTTTGTTATTTATCAGCAGATATCGGATATTGTGATAGCTGATGCTATACTTGATATTGTAAGATCTAGAATCTAAGAATTTTGCAAAGATGGTCCGGAAATTATCTTTAAGCTTAACACTTGACGATTTCCTGTGCTTATCAAATACCTCCGATGAAAAGGGTGAATAAATCTATATTCGCAGATTTAAGTACGTGAACGGTGACTTCAGCATTACAAAATTCCGTCAACTTTACTTTAAGCGCAATATCTTATTATAATACGCAACATGCTCATTCCGTGTTGCGATTCGCCAGAATGCGTCACGTGACGACAAAAATAGATACGCCTGTATCACCCCAATATGTAATAATTGACCCAATATGTATATAACACTTAGCTAATATATATAATACTAACTCAATATGTACTAAAATCTTTACACTGTATGTAATATCACTGAACGTGGGATATAATGCTCAGCAACACAAGACAACTTACGTCGAGCGACCATAACCCTGTCCCTTAGTTACAAATGACCATTCAAAGGTTTTGGTGATAGTTAAGATGGTAATAATTATTTACGTCACCAAATATAATCAAATACTAAGAATACCCAGCAACCATAAGCATGTCAATATAATTTCGAATGATCTCAAAATTATTACAGATTGGGGTGATACGTCTAGTTCCCATGAAATCGACAAAAGTGACGTCAGATGGTATTTCTGAAAGACTACTTCCCTAGGAAAATAGTTTTTTGCTAAATTTGAAATAGTGCCCCATCACGTGACCCCAGTATCGTCTGCAGCTCTGTAGCAATTACGACTGATGCGCGCCGGTAAGAGCGACGAGCGAACAGCGTAGGAACTTGAACAGCTCATTGCCGGAAAAGGATCGAGTATGTTGCTAGGCAAGTTTAGACTATTTTTTTGGAACAAGTGGTATTACCACTGTGGAGAAATCGTCAAGTTTTAAAAGTTGTCACTATGGATTGTTGCCGTGCATAATATCAATCACATTAAACACCATAACATTATACAACATGAGCGTGTGGCGTTTCATAAAACATATTATATAACCTGGTCTTTATTCTGGCTATAGTGCCCGTTTATTACCCAAGAAACACATCGGTATACCGTCGGCCCGGACCTACGGCTTCGGGGAAAAGAGGCGTGCTTCTAGTAAAGCACGACCCCTCGCGGTAATAAACGGGCGCTATAGCCCTCGTGACCAGATAAAAGGTGTTTACTAAGTGAAAGTTCATGGGAAATTTAAGGTTTGACTTAGAGTGTCCGTGCGTCATTATTCACATTATTCTCAAATACCAAAATTTATTGTTTAAAATGTGGTATGGCATTGTTACGCTGTGATGACCAATTTCCATCTACTTATTTTGTATTATAACACGCCGCATGCTCATTCCGTGTCGCGATTCGCCAGAATACGTCACGTGACGAGAAAATTGATACGTCTAGTCCCAACCAGATCGACAAAAGTGAGGTCAGAGGGTATTTTTTGAAAAGCTATTTCCCTAGGCAAATAGTTCTGACCAAATTTGGAAAAGTGCCCGGTCACATGACCATAGTGTCGTCTGCAGCTTTGCAGCAATGGCGGGTGACTAGAACGTGATGTGCGTGAAAAACAGATTTTCCAACATTTTCCAACATTCCAACAGCTTAGGAACTTGAACAGCTCATCGACGGAAAAGATTAAAGTGCAACTAAGGATGTCGCTAGGTATGCTTAGAATATTTTTTGAAAGAAAATGGTACCACGTACAACTGACATCGCCCAGCAAACTTGTCACAATGGATTGTTGCGGTGCAAAATATCAAAATACATTAAAAAATTATGTAACAATACAACATGAGCATGTGGTGTGTTATAAAACACCTATAGCCCGGTCTTCATTCTGGCTATAGCGCTCATCTTTTAACCTTCGTGGCCGTGTGTTACCAGAAATACATCGCTCTACCTCTCGGTCTACGGCCTCGGAGCATAGCGATGTGTTTCTGGTAACACACGGCCCCTCGGGGTAATAGACGGGCGCTATAGCCCTCATGACCAGGCAATAGGTGTTTACTATAACCCGACGCAGTCAGTAGTGCGTCATTTACCATTATCATAAAACTGCTGGAAGAGTGATAATCTATTGGTTCTATCATAATGAGAAAGACTTTGTGAGTAAAGTCAGATTAGAAAGAGCAATCACATAGTAAAAATACAGATGTTGCCCCTTTTTGTAACTCACCTTGAGTCACAAGTTCTACTTTCACCGCGTTAACGACTATATCAACACTTGGAGCAACATCAGACATCAGCAAACCTATCGGTGCGCTCGTATTAACATAAAAGTCTTCCATCTGAATTTCCAAAAGACAATTAGACCTTACAGAGGAGTCCTGGGAAAAGTTCCTTGGAAAGACGCTCTGGAGAAAAGTGAACATAAGGCTTACATTGTCATATTCAATAGCCAAATAGTGGCGATTGCTAAGTACAAAATTTCCATCTCTCTCTCTCTCTCTCTCTCTCTCTCTCTCTCTCTCTCTCTCTCTCTCTCTCTCAATATTGAGAGTTTTATTACACAATGCAATAACATCTTGAAAAGAAGTCGAATGCATACTCAAAATTACGTGAAGTTGAGACTAGTACCAATATTTTAGAGTCCTCACTATGTGTGCCAGATAGCTATAGCGTTTGTTTCCATTCAGAAAAAAATGGATTACTCTTGCCAAATGAATATCGTGAGACCCTCTGAGCAGTGTACAATTAGGCCATATAGTACCAAAGTATGTTGCACTTATCCAAGTCCCATCCATTTTCATGCATTTTTCTTCGAACCATCCCACTTCTCATTTTGCATTGCGTAAAGCTTCACACAAATTAAACTCAAATTATTGGAAAGTCACATGTAGAGAATTCGCTTTTCAAGTTGGAAAATTAATCTCCAGGTTACGTACCCTGTCTTTGTAGTACGTGAACTCCGGTACTGGAATTGGTGGTCCTTCTATTTGGTTGAATACTACATTGTAGTCACAAAAGTACATATATGAGTCGAATAAATCTACAAAGATGTCTGCACTGCCTAGATAATCAAAAGATCATGTTCAAAGGATTATTTGTCGAGGAACAACACAAGCATTATAAACATCTCGTCTAAGGAGAAAAACTCAATTGGCAAACTATTGCTTAAAGTCTTTTGTACGGTTAGAACGCGACGTCCAAGAGGGAGTTCAATGTCTCCAAACAGTAAGTAGCCAGTTAGAACTTGATTCTACAGAGTCGACGTATTTGCAACTTGCAGTATGTAAACGGACGTAAGTTTGTTCAAATATCTGTCGCTTTCAAATTGTATGAGTAACCAGACATCACCCGGAACCCTAACCTAACCTTTGCGTTAGTACATACTGCATAGTTTAAGTATCGAGAACAACTGCTGGCAAATACCCCAAACCCAAACCCATACAGATACCGCAAATATAGAACTGGCATTTTCATGTGTTAGGGTTCTGTTCTTCCAGAAATACTTCGTTCTTTCACTTAAGTATATGCATGCAATCTCAACAATTTGACACTTTATTGCACCAATTTAATTGAGTGAAACGGACGATGAAAGTTTTGCATTATAAGTGAATCTAAAATCTATGAGCATACTGATATTTCAGAAAGCATGTGCATCGACGAAATCATAATGGGTTGGGTATCAAGACAGGCCTACTGGTTTACTCTAAGCGCAATGAGAAGCACAGATAAACTTGAATTCCTTCAAGGTGACACCAGAATAGCTTCTATAGATATTGCCAAGCATCTGGCGGAGTTCTTCCCGCTGTCATCTGTCGATGATTTACAATTGTTAAGGGTATTACATTTGAGAACTTCACTTAAAAGTGACTTACATCGGCCATTGTCAGTGTCTACTTCCAATATTAGATCTAGCAACGCAGAAGCAGGTCTACTCTGTTGTCTAGTGTCGCCATTTAATATAGATATCAACTGAAAACCGCCCTTCAAAAGAAAACAATAAAAGTGTACGTAATATTGACGATCAGCCACCGTAACTTCCTCATGTTACTTGCGTTAATAATGAACACCAGAACATGTTTTTGAAAAATGATATTTCATGAATATTAATGACTTTTTTACTTATATACGTGAATCTGTAAAATATACTTGGTGTTCAAAGTTTCAATAAAAAAAATCGATGCAAATATGATTACATCATTTACAAGTTTTCCCCATTGAGTTCTAAAAAGGACTACTAAATTATTTGGCATTTAATGCATTTTGCCTTGGGCAAAAGGTACCAATGGTTTGACTCGTCGTTGAGAACTATCAGTTAGAAGGTTTGATAAAAGAATATCACAAAAGTAAGGTAGGAAAATCATAGTGGCAAAAATCCACATTGACTACGATTACACCGACATTCGTATGTTCCATGTATTATTTTCGTCACATCGCCGTGTCGAAATAGCTGGCAGCCGAAGGCGGCGGGAAATCAGTTCACTGACACGCATGCGCCACTGCAGTGCGATGAGAAAAAATAACTCGAAGTCGCTGTTATTGCAATCCAAAAATGTGTCATGGCGGCCCGGTTTCAATATTTGCTATAGTGGTGCGGCATGGCAAAGCCATTGTGCATTTTGTGGTAAAAGCACCAAACTTGGCTCAGATGTGTCTTAATATGTGCTGAACAAATTCAGATACCGAGCCACTGAAAATCTACCAAAGCGTTGCCATGGCAACCATTTTCCCAAAATGGCTACCAGACTCGTATTTCTCACTTAGTAAATGTCAACTACATAAGTCGTTGGGTAACTTTAGGTTGAATAATTTCAATAAGAAACTGTGAAAAGTGTTATTTGAAAATTATTTTAAGTTTCCTTCACCACCTGACTTGTTAAACGGGTTGAACAAGAGTAAGAGATTGGGTTAAATTTCCCCACAATTTTCCATGTCAGGCCTTGTGATTTAACACCCTGCAAAACTTGTCAATGGCTGACTAATAAAAATTAGAAAAGATAATTAGTCAATGTCAAAATATTGCACATATTCAATATTTCTACTCAAGAACACTCCATCCATTGGAAGAACATGGAACACGCTGTTTTTACACTCGGACGCATCATACTCTGCCCACCACAGCCATGGGCCGATCTAGGCCTATTTGCAAAACCTGGTGAGTGTCGCACGTACCAGCTACAATTCTAAAAATGCTTAAAACTGGTGCATCAACGATTACAAATAAGAATAAATAAAAAAAACTCTGAACAGTACCTTCTGATAGTCTAACTACACAGAACAGCTGACAGCTGATCATCGTATAAAACATTCAATTTGACAATTTTGATTCTTCCACTTTTGCCTTGTTGCAACCATATTGTCAATAATTTTATTAAGAGAACCCGTTTTTCTGGTAGAATGAAATTATAAAACAATAAAAAATGCAAATAGTAATCTTAATATGCATTTATGATGGTTATACATCCACTATTCACTGCAGAATCATCCGTAAGAGTAGCAACTACGGGATTTTACAGTAATTGATGGTCGTCATATTTAAAAATGGCCGCCACACCAGAACGAGGCTCTACCTGTGAGGGATCTGTATCCAAATTGATTTTAAAACAAAAAATATGCAAATGGTAATCTTAAAAGGCATTTATGATGGAAATACGTCCTTTATTCACCACAGAATCATCTGTAGAGCAGCAACTATGGGATTTTATAGTGACTGATGGTCGCCATATTTAAAAATGGCCGCCACACCAGAACGAGGCTTAACCCGTGGTGGCTCAATATCCAAATTGATTTATATCATGATAATCTACATTCGTACCAAATTTCATGCTTTTATCACAAAATGCACAATTGTTATGAAAATTTTGGTTAGGCCGCACCACTACTATGCAAACGCACAACTTACAGTTACAAGGACTCAGTCTGGTAGTTTTATAATTTTACTGTACCAAGAGCCAGTGAGGCCTGTGGCAAAGAAGGATAATAGGGTTTCCCTAAAAATACTTTTGTCACAAAAAATACAACTACTATAAGCAGTGGACTGTCACTTTCAATCAAAATCATATTTCCATACTTACTCTACGGGAGCTAATGGGCGCAACCTTATTGTATTATTGTTTTTGTATAATAAATGAACAATTCAACCTGTTAATATTATACTTAAGAACAAGAGAGGCCATTATATTCAAAGGTAATTAACTATTATTATTATCATTATAATCATTATCATGACAATTGTTATTAATACCGAAATAATATGACAATTTCCTCAGGTATATCACGATTTCATCAACAATATGTTTATTATTTATAGATCTTTGGCAAGCTTATCCATTTTAGCTAAGAAAATTTTGCAGAATAGATTGGGAAACAAGGATCTGACATATAGGGCATTAGAGTTATTCGCTTCGACTGGTATATATCTCTAGGTGGTCCAGGGAGCTTTTGAATGTTTCATATGAATGATTGGGTAAAGTCCTTTTTCCGTACCCATATGAACACAATTTTTGTTAAAGAAGTAATACGCAAACGACAAAAAATACTCACAGTGTCTATTGGACTACCTTCATAAACTGGAGTTTCACATCTTGAGTTGTAAAATGGTGGCCAACTGATTTCGTCTAGAACAGTCACCGTCAGCGTCGTCTCATTTTCCCATGACTTTACCTGTTACAGATATTGACAAAACAAGGTAATAACATTCAGAATTCTTTCTTGTATACCTTTGGGTATTTTGATCATAACGTTTGGTATACGCTTTGAATTAGGAATCAGAATGCTTTTTTAAGTTTGTATATCCATGTGAACCCTTTGTTGCAAAATTACCAAAATCAGGAAGATCATTGTGATCTTTATGAACAGGAATTAATGTACGTACGTACGTACGTATGTACATATGTATGTATGTATGTATGTATGTATGTATGTATGTATGTATGTATGTATGTATGTATGTATGTATGTATGTATGTATGTATGTATGTATGTATGTATGTATGTATGTATGTATGTGTGTATGTATGTATAAGATAGAAATGTTTCAGATCAAAATAAATGATGCCACAAGATACATAACTTTCAGTCGAGTAAAAGGACCAATCGATAGTAATCAATGATAACGTTGTCCAGTCCCGATAGTAAGATAACTTCTTTCAAGAACAGGGCAGGTAAGTCGAAAAATTTACACCTCCAGATTTCTCGCGAAGCTGTTGACAATTAATAGCTTTGGATTCCTCGACCTGTGGGGCCGGGTAAACATTTCACATTATAAGACACTCCATCCGCAGTCTGTGTTCTAATTCGTCAAGTGATAGTCACGTGGAATGCGTTCTTGTTGTGCTGGTCCACGTAAACGACGTCATCAGGCATCATTTGTCGGAACTTTTGTCTGCCAGGCATCAGTTTTGAATAATAATGCCTGCTGACTTCAAAAAGGGCATTTGCGCATGCGCCAACTAGAATGTAAACAAATATGTCGTCTGCGGCCGAACGAAACGATAGTCGAGAAATGTCTTGGTTTATCCTACTTTCTGAAGAAGAATTGACTGCTCTGGTTTCTAACAAGGTCTTAAAATGGACGAAAACGATAGTCAAAGATGCAATGAACGTTTTGCTGAAAATATTGCGACGCTGTTGGAAAAAAAAAACATTTACGTGCCGAACCACTTCAACATGAGCTTTAATATTACATGCGACAAGTTTTGTGTATGGCACACTCTTATGCAACACTGCGGATGAGGTGTGTTATAAAACACATATTGACTGGCCATTAGGGCAACAGCATACGTCTTTAACCCCTCGAGCCTATGAGTCAGCCCAAAAAACAGACTGTTTCCCTCGGCCTTCGGCCTCGTGAAACAGTCTGATTCATGGGTGACTCACAGTCCCTCGGGGTACAGACGTATTCTTTTGCCCTCATGGTCAGTCAATATGTGTATATTGAACTGGCTCAATTCCATGATCACAGTTTCCGGTCGAATTCGTTTCAAAAGTAACCCCCAACTCTCCACCGCAATGTCTGAATCATACTGCACACAATGTATCGCCATAGGAGTGATTCCTCTTTAAGAATGAACAGAGCTGTCATTGTGTAGTTCACTTGTAGCCTCTCCGATTCGTCTACACAGATTGGTGCAATTGACTACGTCAAAAAATGGGCGCGGTCCCTACAGAGGTTTTTTTTTCAGGCAATGAACATTTTTCACTCTCACATCTATTATCAACAGGAAACAGTGAAATATTATTGCCATTTAGCATAATATTCTATACGGCTTAGCCCTTGGTGTCGCGCCAGGGGTTAAGATTGGCAATGTTATTTGTATTGATTCATGATAAAATAGAATTAAGTGTTACTTCATATGACAACTATACCCAGTTTCCCTCTGATGAAAGCAGTTCACGTACGTACACGACGTCAAACCCTGCAGCAGTGCAGGTATAGATTTTCTGTAATGTGTAAAAATGTTGGACAAAAATTGACAATTTTTACCATGATAACAGCCTAGTGCGTTAAACAAGGGACGTATTATGCAATAATTATCATTGCAATTGTAACCGCGCTACCCAACTTCCACTTGCAAGCTGAAAACTACAGCGTTCCGTCTAAAAACTGGCAATTTTTGAATCTAAACATTGACATAGTGGGCGCTTTTTTAAAATTAAATCCCAGCATTCTTTTCGTATGACCCGTTCATATGCACGACAGTTTTGTCCCTTTTTCTATTTTTGTGGGTTATGTTAATGATATTTCGTATCAGCGACAAGGTGGATAATAATACTTACTGGCTAATAAAAGAGATATATTTTACAAACGGCATGCTATGTAATAATTTGCACATTTAGTATTTTGTTACGAGCACTCAAAAAAAACATGGCGGCGCCCATAAAAGTAGGGTACACTTTCGATTACTCGCATAGTACATTATGAATCTGCTCATGCGTCGTCAGTAAGCCGCTGGCGCGAATATTAATACTATTTATTAGTTTTGTCAAAAAAATTGTCTTCTACGAGAGATATGCACTTATTAGATATGTTGTATTTTTGCCTTTCGGTGCACACTGGGTGTCATAACTCATCATGATACACATTGGCGGAGACAAGTACACCAAGAAGGTAACGTAAAGCGGTGACAAAAACAATGTGCGAAAAGCCACACACACACACACACACACACACACACACACACACACACACACACACACACATATATATATATATATATATATATATATATATATATATATATATATATATATATATAATTATATATGTGTGTGTGTTCTGCGACTACTATATGTGAATTGGCCATTCCATGCACATAAAAGATTGACACACGTACGTGTGAGAGTGTTCGTAAATGCATTTAGTATACCACTTTTGACTGAAAGATTATACAGGATAGATACTTACTGTGTATGAAATGTGCAGCCTGTAATGAGCATAGACATCAAAGTCTAGAAACCCGTTTGTGATTAGAATGCCATTGGACGTTATCTTGAACCTCTCATCCTAAACAAAGAAATTATAGAACATCGACTTAGCCTACACGTTGATAATCAAAAGACGATGTTCGCAAATGAAGTCGCTAATAAAATATCCATAATGCATGTCAATAATTTCATTGTAGTAAATACATAAATGAAATATTCGTGGGGTTAAATTTGTTGTCTCTTAAGTTACGGCTGACCACAAACGTTTCTAAGTTTTTTGAAAATTGCAGTAACCTAAATCTGACATACGTATTGAGAGCATGGTATGGTGGTAGAAATTATTTTGAATGGAAATGATATCTGGAAACCAACATGAAGTTGGTCACAGCGGTGTTCAAAGCGGCAAATAATATTTTTTTATGATTTAGATACTTGTATATAGCGGTCAGGGAGTACTATCTGTAATCATTTTCTCAACGGCGTGTATTTTCACCAATTGACTGTTATGTTAGTTTTGATATAGCTCACTGTTAAAGAAGAATGGCGCTTTAATGCAGAAGTCAAACAATTAAACATGGTGAGTATAGGCTGAAGAACGAGAAATTGTAAAATGAAAAGAGTAGAATGTACCTTAATATGAATGGAACACAAATTACCGATGTATTCTTGATCTTTCCTATCAGAATGCATGTTTACTTTTTGCTTTGTAACATTAAGCATTTGATTTTCATTAAAGGGACAAAGCCGGCTATTTTTCTCGAATTTTGTTCGATAGGAGATATACTACTTATATTGTTTGACATGTTGAAAGATACTGAATGAATGGGTGATTCCTTATCGATCAATTCATCCATCCAATTGCTTTATTTTTTCTGTTTAATTGTTTCAAATAGCAGTACTTGTTACGGAATACGAGACCTAAGTACTCAAAGGTCAAGTGGGGTCACCTGTAGGCCTGTGACAAAGATAACATTGAAAATATTTTTTTCTAAAGGATCATGTAGCTATTTATGTCCTTCCTCGTCACTATTTTCCCAATTTCCCCATTCCATACTTTGAGTATTTTCGCCCCATTTTGTTAGAATGCGCACTTATTAGACTTGGGTCGACATTGTTTCTTTATAGTCTTTTCGCCTATGGTAATTTCCCACATAACGTGTTGCGATGTATTGGAGAAGCAATATTGATCAATGCCAAGAAATTTGGTCCATCTGCATATATTTACCTTGTTTCCTGACAGAATCTGGAACGAATGTACGTCGCTTCCGAAAGTGTTCTGAAAATTAAATACTTTTTCTCCAGGCTTTGAACTCTACAAGACAAACGTTAAAAGTTTATAATTATTTGTCCGTTCTGTACGCTTTCGCACCAATGCACACTTTCGACTTTTGCAGGGTATACGCAGGCGTAATTTAAGAAAAATAAGTGAGTTTTGGTAAATGCTACTATAATATCCTAATATGATTATACAGAATTTTAATTTGTTAACCGTGTTAAAAAACTTGTCAGATTGTGTCCAGTTTATTCAGGAGGTAAAAGAAACGAACATCAAAATGCCAGGTATTAGGTGTGTTGTGATTTTCTCATAGGTTCAGCTGCTGACTTGAGGTGACCCTTATGTGGTATTTAAGTGGGCGTTAAATATTTGCATAATAGCTCACTTTTGAACCTTTCACCGCACAGATTTTATACATGCGGCCTGACCAAATCTACCAGCTACGGTAAGTACACAGTATCTATCTTGGATTACTGCTAGCGGGAAACCACCAACGTCCAGCCTTCATGACATTTCGCTTGAAAATATATGCAGCGATAATACATGAAAAGGCGGAGATTCAACATAAATAACTTTGGGCAACACGAAGGCAGCACAATTGGCGATACTACAGGGAAGTGTAGGGATGTGCTTCAAACAAAGATCATAACCACTGATATTGTCTCACTTCCTCTTTGTATAATTGGCTACAGATCTATCACACAGCAGCTGCACGTTTCCTGCATTCTGTACAAAGACATATTACAATTCCGATTGCTTCTTCTGCTTCGAACAAATACGCCTCCAGCCTCCAACTTATTAATAGAGTCCTGTCTTGTACGTCCTTCAAAATGATTTTGTCGAAAATCCAACCATGAAATTCTTTGAAAATTGGGACGAATAATTTCATGAATGCCATGAATAATTTCTGAAAATTTTGTCGGCTTTGATAAACAAAAACGTCAATCTCTTAATAAAGCAATCATCATATTTTACAAGTCATAAAAAGGGAAGCTACAAAGATGTAAATAATAAAAAAACAAATTAACCCTGTACAGAGAAGCTTCGCCAGATTCGTGATTAAACATCTGTTAGCACGTCCATACTGATGTAGTGGGTAGTCTAACGTATATACATTGCACACTCTTCAGTGGTTGAAAGACACGAAATCATTATTCAGACGGTACTTACTTCCGGTATGCTGACTGTGAAGTTAACGTTACCATCGTCTCCAACTGGCTTTGAAGAGGCTATTGTCGTGAACAGAAAAGCAAATGAGAAAATACAGGATTTTATGATGAAATTGTAATTATAATTTGGTATAAGGTCTGCAAGGTAAAAGTATACCCTTTGATGAACATCCGAGCATAAATATTATGAGATCAGTCAAGGCAAAAATTCAAGTTTATAATTAATTTTTCTGACGATAATTACAGTTTTAGGGCATGACAACTAATCTATCGTCACGACTGGATACTGTCTTGAGTCCGGTGGATCTGTAAGGAAAATGACGACGGCGAAATCACATTGAATAGAAATGGCTTAACTAACTATCCATTAACTATGACGAAATGAAAGCAAAATTACCGCAACTACACAGCTGGAATATACGTTAGAAGGTCACAGGATTCGTTTCCTGTTTCCTTAAACATATTTTTTTACTCTAAGTAAGTTCACTAGGAGATAGGAATGTTGACAACAGAATGTCATTACAGCGTTTTCCATTGCTTATAATCAAAATTGTAAATTAGATTGTGCTTCATAGAAGACGTTACACATGTTGGTTCAGCTCGCCATGAACGTTTTATGAGCCAAGCCGAACCGTAACAGGCTAACATGCAACAATCATACATCTTCGTACGATGACAAACCAACGGCTTCACTCTTACATACCTATACAGAATAATCTAATAAGCCAGCATAAGCACAAGACGCTCGTCTCCAGGTAATATAATTGTCTTCGGACTGTCTCCATCATGGACTCTTCATAACACTGTATGGTTTAATGAACGTTTTCCGAATATGAATATTAAACAAGGAAGAGGGAATACTTTCCACACGATACGCTGAACGTATTTAAAGCTGGGTGCATAACATTTGACACGGCACGAACAGAAATGTGGAATTCCAGTAATTTTTCACTCGAGACTCAATAGGAAGACTGCTTTAATGTGTAATGTTTCATATTTTTGGATAGCGCCACTTCTGTACTAAAAGCATTCAGAGGCGCTATAATAATCACTCAGTGATAATTAATGGCGCCAAAATGCGTGCGCGTGCATATACAGTGGCGCACGCGCGCGTGCATTTAGGCGTCACTCCTCTTCGTCCGGATCTGGGTAATTCCAGCATGAGAATTACTTTTATTTTCAAATGATTGCAAAGTCTTGATTCTCCCTCAAACAGATAATTTTTTAAAGTAGAAACAACACATCGTTATGTAAATAACCTGTTGTAATAGGTTGGTAAATTGGTTAATCTCTCTTGAATGTTTTTATTACCACAACTGTTACCAGGCTACGCTTTCTTATGTTGCTGTACATTATGGAGTTGTTGTAATTTAGTCATTGTGGCATGCTCCTGGCTGCGGGCTGTAGTAACATTCAAATTTATTTTGTTTTAAAAGCGACGTACAATGAAAACTTCAAACCTTTGACCTAAGCCCGACAAGCAGACTGCAAAGGGAAGTCTTTACTTCCCTCAAACTTCGGTCAACGAGGGCGATCTCTACGTGGATATTAACCATGTGAAACGGGCCGCGGGTAAACAACAGAGAGTCCTCGTATACAATACAAGTTAAGAAACTGAAAAAAATATCCAAATGCAAGTCTATACCTGTAGCCTGGCCACCACTTCTCCTAGGTCACTAAGTATGTTCTGAAAGGCAGTGTTACGGCTCAACTAATGGAGGGTTGTATTCTATGAGTAAGTAACCAATTTGGAAACGTACCAAATATAGTTAATTTAGATTTTTACTTAATCTAATATTTTTTTCATCATTATGAGGTTTGACCACTGCTATGACCTCGACCAAGGCTGCTGCTAAGCCATAGGCACTGACCATTTTGGCGGCCGGTGTGAAATACCGCCAAGCTAAAATGCGATTTCTGTTGATTTTTCTCACAAAACTAATGTTTCTTTATACCTATCGCTCGGATTATTCGTCCATTGAACTTTACCGAAGTAGGTATTTGTGCATATTTATTGATTTTTTAATATATAGTCATCAAAACTTAGCCTAGATTGCCGTACGCTGTCAAGGTTCGCTTTGAGTAAAATATTCGTCACGTGGGGTTAATTATTATATTTTGTATGTTCTCGAATTGGCAAACTGGTAGAATTCTCCTTTCGCTGTGGAGAGCTGGTAGTTTCTTGTCTGGTTAACGGAAAAAGATATCCCTGAACTAAAATATGCATGGGCTACCAACCATCGTCATCGGGCTACCAACTTCAGAAAATGGTAGCCCAATTGAACTACCAGGGAAAAAGTTAATTTTGATCCCTGCAGACGCACGTGTATAATCATATAGTGTACGCATTATGCTTTAAGTAGGTTACATTACTGTAGCGACAGCACATTGTTTGTCTGTACGTAAAAGAAATATCTGGATATTTGATTTTGTAACAACGATTTCAAAAGCATATTAAAACAGAACATAGTGTTTTTGTTTTCTACTTACACATAAATAGACCCTTCAGTCCGATAATATTAACTGGATTACTTCTGTTCGTTGTTCTATTTATAACTCCTTGATTTGATTAATAATTTTTATGAGTCAGTTCATGATCTGTCTTCTCTTTTCGAAATCAAATTAACGACCCGCAGAGAGTGAATGTGGGTTGAGTATTCCGCGTGTCACTGAAGAATTCGAACGCGTTCTACTTTACTGCAGACCATATTTTTTAAGTTTACAACATTAAAGACTATGTTCTCCCTTTCTCGTAAATTTACGAGTGAGGTTAATGCACCGTCAGTTTATTATCACATGCACAAGCCAAGTTCGTTTTGCAATAACCACAGGATTTATCCTCGGGTCGTTCTACGTCACGACAACACGCGTATATGTCATGTATTTTGGTAAGTCGGAACTTTTCTGCGTCGATCTTGTATGTGCCTGTTCAAGTAAACAAACAACATTGCGGCCCGCCGATATAAATCTTCCGCGATTGAATCTTTTGTATGACGTAAACATTTCGTATGACCAGTCATAACTATTAGGTTCTGACAAATAATAACGGTGAATGGCTGCCGCGTAATACTGGATTTCTGTGGAGAAACAACTTCCCATACTTTGAGCCTGACATTAAAGTAACTCTTTGTATTGTGTCAGTCTTCATAAGGTATTGTTGCAGGTTAAAATGCATCTCTTAGATAAATTCTTTGAGGTAGAAGGAATGACATTTATTTTAAGAACGTGACTATTATGTCTTGAATCTTTCAAGTTTACCGCTGAAGTTTTGCTTCAGTGTACTTTATATACAGATTTTTCAAAAAACACTGAACAAGATAGCATTTCGATTAAAACTTTTTTTTCTGAAAACTCTTAAAACGTTGTATTATTATATAATCGCTTTTACCAACTTTTTAAAAGAACGCGTGACGTGCGTCTTGTGTCGTCTGTCTATTTTGTATCAGAGCTTCTTTGCTGTAAACTATGGATAGAAAACTGCTTAATTAAACCTTCCCAAAAAATCAGAGCGTAATGTCGAGTCATTGGAAAAGTTCTATGGAAACGTGTTCTGGAGGAACGTGCCACGCATCTCTCTCTCTCTCTCTCTCTCTCTCTCTCTCTCTCTCTCTCTCTCTCTCTCTCTCTCTCTCTCTCTCTCTCTCTCTCTCTCTCTCTCTCTCTCTCTCTCTTTGTTTGAGTTCTCAGGGAAACAAAACTAGTTAAACACCATGTAGCGTTTTCCTCGAAGTTGGAATTGAGGTCCCTCTAATTTTTTGAATGTCAATATAAAACCACAAAGGAATCTGAATTAGCCGCATTAATCTACGAAAACATCAACACCGATAACTGGAAGTGTGCTAAAAGGATTGTTGCACAGTGTCAGTACACCTACGGGTTTTGATCACAAATCATGGTTGCAGATGCGATATAATTGAATGGAAAACTAGACCAAGTTTTTTTCACAGCACGATAGTGGCTGTAAAAGGTATAGAGAAATGTGAAACTGACTCTGCTCTCTCTGACGTCACCAATATTAGTATTGTCCTTCTTTTGCGGATCTGTAATGCGTGGGCAAGCTATAGCTTTAAATCTACGATAGCCACTATGTGTTTCTTTTATGAAGAATGATCGAAGTCACCAGAGAGAGTTGTCAGTCAACTTTGTGTCGACAGTTATCTACAGACTGACATAGTGCAATGTACAGAACGGAAACGAAAGCAAGTCTGCTCAAATAACAACTGACAAATTGCTTCCAAACATGTCTTGAAAATAAACACGTTTTATCAAGGTTATTTATCAGACAGACGGAGAAAACCTCAGCGATCCCTCACTCATTCAACTGTTTATCTATTTCGTTCGACTTTGGAGAGTTATTCACGGGCGTAAATCAAAATTAACAAGTTATCAATAATGATAACAAAATTGCAAAAGAAGAACCACTTCGTGGTTAAAAAATCTGTTAGGATTAAGGCCCCAATAGCTGCGAATGTGTAATGAACCGATCTTTAAATATCCTGAGTTTTCCATGAGTTTTCTTTGAATAAGACCCATGGAATAGAAGAATAAGGGACGGCATTAATGACTACTGTTTTGCTCGTAGTTAGGGGAATTTACGAGTTGCGGCACCAGTCTGGATCGTAATGCTTTCAGTAACTGAAGCTGACACACCAAGATGTAGATTTAACACAACCTTGTACTTTATTGCAAGATGGCGACCGTAACGTTACCGTCCAAGGTCTGATCTCAAGTCTCTCTAGTCTAAGCTCTCTACAAAGTTAAATGCATCTTCAAACTTACATAACTACAAAAGTTATCACGTGATAGTTTTCCCGCCAGTCTTTGATTGTTTCTTAAGATTAAATAAGATCACACCATGGAATATCCCATTCTCGATTGTTCTCATTGAAATCTTAACCAATAATTAATATACACTGCAAGATCCGAGGTGCAAACTTTTTATAGACTACCCCCTCGCTACGTATTTAGGTGTTGCGAGTGTAGCGAAGGTTAGGAAGAAGAGTCTAATTACAGTGAAATATATCAATGCGCAGCCTATTTAAGATGGGACTATTTTCACATAGAGTGTCTGGTATGGAACAGTTCGATTATATATCGTGAATAATTATTCCTTTCATAAGAGAAAGAAAGTTAGAAGTGAAAGAGAGAGGGTCACCGGAACTTTGTTTGAAGGACCAGGGACCCCTACGAATAATATATAAACTATACTAGGGTACGTTGGCGATGGATAAAAGCTAAAACAGTATAATTGTCAAGATATGTTGAGGTGATGCATGTAGATATTCAGTATGGAATACAACAGTAAAGTTGTAAAAGAGCAGTCGCGTCGTTACTCGCCAGAGAGACACCAATCTTGTAGCGTAGTTAAGAACGTGTAGCGAAGTGTAACCAAGTCTAGAAGTAAAATTTTGTGAAAATTGGAGAAGGGGGTGTAGCGAACGTAACGAAGTGTAGCGAGGTGTAAGGGGCTGTAAGATGGTCACTTTTTACTCGCCAGAGAGACACCAATCTTGTAGCGTAGTTAAGAACGTGTATCGAAGTGTAACCAAGTCTAGGAGTAAAATTTTGTGAAAATTGGAGAAGGGGGTGTAGCGAACGTAACGAAGTGTAGCGAGGTGTAAGGGGCTGTAAGATGGTCACTTTTTACTCGCCAGAGAGACACCAATCTTGTAGCGTAGTTAAGAACGTGTAGCGAGGTGTAACCAAGTCTAAGAGTAAAATTTTGTGAAAATTGGAGAAGGGGGTGTAGCGAACGTAACGAAGTGTAGCGAGGTGTAAAGGGCCGTAAGATGGTCACTTTTTACTCGCCAGAGAGACACCAATCTTGTAGCGTAGTTAAGAACGTGTAGCGAGGTGTAACCAAGTCTAAGAGTAAAATTTTGTGAAAATTGGAGAAGGGGGTGTAGCGAACGTAACGAAGTGTAGCGAGGTGTAAGGGGCTGTAAGATTGTCACTTTTTAGCAAAGTTTAACCAAGTGTGGAGAATTTAATTTTCTTGAAAATTGGAGGGAGAGGGGGTTTAAGAATGTAGCTGCGTTTGCATGATGTTAATTCAAGTAATACAACAAAAAGTACAGAGTGTTGTTAAAAATGTTTACCAAATTAGTCGAACATATTTAATTTGAAAAATTGTCACTTGTATAGTGCCCTGTAGCCTCTACAGAGAACCTTTTTTAGATTATTCAAATAACAAAAAATTCCCCAAAACGTCATTCTTTCTTCTTCGATCAAAACCCTCGATCTAAAGTAAATTCTGTAACCTTCGTACGAAGCTATTTAACCTCGCGAAGGCATGGCACTGTGAAGCTCACCGAGCACTCGCACATGCGTAATTATTAACAAAATCACTTCATATAGTACGCAAATACAAACACAGCAACTAACTTATACATCGGTAAATTGTGAAACAGATAGCCTTCCGACAGTGAGTGCATAAATTGGTATCGATGCCCTTATATTATCAGGAAGAGCATTTTCAATAAGGCATATTTTTGTCAGAAAACACTGATAGTTTCATAAAAATTTGTGACATAGAGCAGCTTTTGAAAAGGATATTATTGTATTATTGCTGTGTGACAGTGATTAACTTGAACAGGATAAAATCATCAAAGTTAACCGCGTATATAAAGAAATGTCATCTTTATCAAGAACAACAAGTGGAACTGAATTAAAGCGCAGTGGTCGTCGCACTGCGCATGCTCCTGAGGGGTCCCCCCCCCCCTGTTGACAACATATCCGAGAATGCCGCATGAGGTTACGGGTTGATTATTATGTTTGCGATATTGTCGATAATATGGCGGCTGATTTGTCACAAGCATACCATCTTTCCAAATCTAATGTTACAGAGATATTTTATCTCAGACAACGGTTAATGAACCTAGCGGTCATCGACACCAGTAAAATTGTTAATTAAAACAACAAGATCTCAATTATAAGTCGATATGCATACAAACCATATTGTTACAGAGATATTTTATCTCAGACAAAGGTTAATGAACCTAGCGGTCATCGACACCAGTAAAATGGTTAATTAAAACAACAAGATCTCAATTATAAGTCGATATGCATACAAACCATATTTTTAGACAAACGCACAATAACGCTAATTCCATTTTACGAGGGTGTTTACGGAAGTCAGGACGAAAACAAGAACATGTGTCACAGTGAGGTTTGAATATTAATTGTGACACTGACGTTTATGATTGGATGTATCATTTTATCTTTAATTCATGTCTATCGTATGATCCAAGCCACGCCTTAAAGATAACGTTTAAAATCCCATTCTAAAACAATACAAGTAAGATTAGATTGGAATAGAGAGAGAGGAACACA
This sequence comes from Ptychodera flava, assembly GCF_041260155.1. Classification (NCBI taxonomy): domain Eukaryota; kingdom Metazoa; phylum Hemichordata; class Enteropneusta; family Ptychoderidae; genus Ptychodera; species Ptychodera flava. The sequence continues at coordinate 9,151,830 of NC_091940.1, forward strand.
GCGGACCCAAGACATTTAGACCATGGGAGAAGCGTATCTTGGGCGATGGCAACTGTCAAGCTTGTCTACAGAGAAATAAAGTCTATGTAGTACCAACGAACTCTAAACGTCTCGTGTAGTCAATACACTGAAGATCCCCAGGTACCTCTCAGCAGCCAAGGCGAGTTCAACATATAAACTCCCCATGAAAGAACGATTAGTAATCGAGTGGCCGGAAGTTACTACTTTGAAGAAAAAACGTATAGTAACATGGTGGAGAATCCGGGTACAGAGCAAACTACACGAAGACGGAGAACTGGTAACCAACAACGATGACGACAAGAAGACTGAATACGACGAAATGAACTTTGGAATTCGACTGGCTGAGTAACATTGTAATGTGAACCAATGCGGAATATCTATGAAGAAATCCACTGCAGAAAATCTACGGAAGCAATCAACATACACCGAACAACGAAGAACAATGCAGCGACCCGAGCTTAGAAAATCACAGACTTCCATAGTGAAGCAGCCGTGAGTATCGTAATGAAGTTTGAAGCATCACGGACTCTGCGAACTCTGATTACCAATGAACTTTCGATGAACTCAAAATATGATCTAACAATGAACATTCAATTTGGTTCGTATTACGATATTTAAACATTTTGTTGAAATATTTTACGGTGATAGAGTATTTTTGATGTCGACATCAATATTTTCATTTGGTGAAATATGGTATAGATTTATGACATGTAAGTTAGAACTATTATTATAGACATTTAGTTAATTGTATAGGAATAATTGGAATTCGATGAAGAATTGTCTTTTTTCTGGTTATATTTCTCAAAATCTTACATCCAATCAAGAAAGAGTTGACTGTTCACTTCAGACTACTTTTGATCATACAGCTAGCGATTGAGCAAAAAAAAAAAAATCACTGACAAAACAACTGAGAAATTCATATTTTAATTCATCACGGTATGGATTTGCATGGCTAATTGAGAGTGTGCATTGCAGCCGGCGCAGTGTAACTCACAACGCATGATGTACTCCTACCAGTTGATTTAATTAGATGCATTTTTGTACAAGCCGACTGGTGTCATATGGTATTACGAACAAAATTAACCTCCGTTTCATGTTAACTACTGCTATCATTTAGCAATGATATTACTTATTTGTTGTGAAATCATTCTAAGATTTGAATCGCACTTTAGTAATTGATAAATTGCCTGTGTAAACAATACTTGAAAATAGGAAAAATATCTTGTTTTATATTTGTATATGTAGAAGACAAGTTTTCAAGAGTTTTTAAGAGTTTTAAGAGAATTTTATATAGTCACGATGAGTAAAGGTGACTTTTGTGTATGAAGTTGTGGGGAAACTTCATATCGTAGAAATGATTTTATGTAAGTTATTGTGACGATGCATTTGTAGGAGCATCGGTATAACGAAACAGAGATATTTTTTGATTTGAGCATTATTTATACACAAAGTGAATGCATATTACGATGCTGTGATTCAAGTAGCCTATTCTTATTACAAAACTAAGCTCACGAAATTGTTTTGTGATACTGTTCTATTCTTTGTTTCTTCAGAAGTTCAACAAAAAGGAAGAAAAACGGATAAATGAGAATTTATGATAATTATGCCCCCTGAAGGGAGCCACACGAGGTGAAAAGGACGGAAATATTTAAGCCGTTAATCTCTGAAACTAATATGAGAAATCGGCGATTATCCCACTCTACCTCATATACTGACGAATATGCGTAATTAGGTTGTAAGAAAATATTTAAGTTGAATATAAGGAATCAATGATGTTGTAATAATTTGAAGACGATGTGATGATGACGAAGTTCAAGGAAAATGAAACAAATGTGTACGTTTTCTTCAGAGTTGCGAGGATGGCCATGTATATGCCATTTAAAACTCGATGTAAACAAGGAATTACCTTTGATATGTAAGTTTTCGTTTCTTAAGACTTTACGAATTGTTGTAAATGTACGACTGTTTGCTTTCTTTACACTTTCAAAATTTAAATAGTTTATGGATAACAATGCGGGACGCATTGCTTGAAAGACGGAGAGTGTTACAGAGATATTTTATCTCAGACAACGGTTAATGAACCTAGCGGTCATCGACACCAGTAAAATTGTTAATTAAAACAACAAGATCTCAATTATAAGTCGATATGCATACAAACCATATTGTTACAGAGATATTTTATCTCAGACAAAGGTTAATGAACCTAGCGGTCATCGACACCAGTAAAATGGTTAATTAAAACAACAAGATCTCAATTATAAGTCGATATGCATACAAACCATATTTTTAGACAAACGCACAATAACGCTAATTCCATTTTACGAGGGTGTTTACGGAAGTCAGGACGAAAACAAGAACATGTGTCACAGTGAGGTTTGAATATTAATTGTGACACTGACGTTTATGATTGGATGTATCATTTTATCTTTAATTCATGTCTATCGTATGATCCAAGCCACGCCTTAAAGATAACGTTTAAAATCCCATTCTAAAACAATACAAGTAAGATTAGATTGGAATAGAGAGAGAGGAACACAGCGGACCCAAGACACTTAGACCATGGGAGAAGCGTATCTTGGGCGATGGCAACTGTCAAGCTTGTCTACAGAGAAATAAAGTCTATGTAGTACCAACGAACTCTAAACGTCTCGTGTAGTCAATACACTGAAGATCCCCAGGTACCTCTCGGCAGCCAAGGCGAGTTCAACACATAAACTCCCCATGAAAGAACGATTAGTAATCGAGTGGCCGGAAGTTACTACTTTGAAGAAAAAACGTATAGTAACACTAACACGCAATAAAAGGTCAATTAATCTAAGTTAAATATCTTCTGAATATTGAACAGTAATTACACGATGGATTGAGATCACATTTGATCATGATTTCCTTGAATCAGTTGAATGGGGCTCGCTCGAGCCATGGAGCTGAGTGTACGTCAACGCGGTGACCTTCTCCATTATCGAAGCAACAACACCTCCCTTGTGCTGCTCTGGCTTGCCGATCATGGTCTTGAGTGTAATTTTTGTGTTCAGGCATTGTGCTTGTTCCTGGTCTTCATATATATACAATGTTGATCATTTTAGTGATGCATTTTTACTGTGCTGTACATAGCATTGTGTACAACCAGCGTGACCGCGCGATCAAACCCATTTGTTTACTGTGACTGCGTGCAGTAAACTCAGCGACATAATGTGCAGAGTGTCTCAATGTTCGTAGCCTTACATTAGTTTATAGATAGAAATACACCACTGAAGTTCGTTTCCGATCTTAATATTTTACTATTGCATGATGTTGAGTCTTACAAAGGCGTTAACAAAGTGAGGGACCGCCCCATCTCACTCAAATTGAAGTTGGCAAGACTTATGTGTACAAACATTTATGTTTATAAACAAAAAAATCGCGCACGGGCAGCGCGACGACCACGCACTGCGCTTTAAATTTCCTAAATACCACACATACGTCATGAATCGGCTCTTCAATATATTTCATTTGCAATTTACTCAAACAATGACAATGAGAATGCAACATCGACGATGGACAGAGAGACAGACACTGAACAAATTAGGAAAATACATGTACAGCTGTTTTGCAGTAAAACAACGAAAACATCAAGAAGCCTCAGATCAGAGTGCCATGCATCAAAAGATGAAACTTCTCTATAAAATCATAAACATTGCGGAAGGTGGTACACGGATCGGTATTAGCTGTTCAGTGTTTCCTTACCTGCTCAGTGTCTGTTTTCTCTGAAACAACAGCACTCAATAGCTTGAAATTTAATTTTAAAGTGTACATGCAGGTTTGGCCTATGACAGTTTTTCTGAGATATTAATGTTATGGCTCAAGAATATGAAATTGAGTTCGAACAAGAAAAGAATTAATAAAAAGCCAAAACTACCCGACCAAGATTTGTTTACATTTTCCCAAAATATAGCCTTACTGGTGGCAAACCTAAGTTGTTTAAGGAAAAGCCAAGTTGATCAATTGGTATACAACTAAACATAGGGAGTGATCGCTCTATGACTTTAAAATTTTGTCATTTGTTTTTATGTTGTTGTTGTGCTAGTTTGCTGAACCAAGTTGATGACATAACTACAAACATAATCCAAACATAATCCTAATAGTAAATATAGCTGCAAGCAGCAATGACCGGGTTTCGACACAAGTAGCAGCATTAGAGCAAAAGAAAAATAAGATTGTGCGCATAATTAATGAAGTACAGGATGCAGTGTCATAAGGTCTACCATCATACCACATATGAAGTTTGTAGCACTTGTGGTTACCAAGTTGTGGACATATAGGTATATTTAAGGTCAAAGGTCATCGAGGTCACATGACATTGTGTCAAATAAAAACTGTATTGCTAAGCTATCCCTATATACCAAAAATCAGACCTCTAGCTCTATTGGCTGGCTCAGAATTAGTTATGCACATATATTAATGAGGTAGAGGATGTGGTGTCATATGGTCTCCCATCATACCAAATATGAAGGGTGTAGCACTTGGGGTTACTTAGTTATGGCCATATATGTATATTTGAGGTCAAAGGTCATCGGGGTCACATGACATTTTGTCAAAAACATTGTATTGCTAAGTTATCCCTATATACCAAAAATCAGACCTCTAGCTCTATTGGCTGGCTCAGAATTAGATATGCGCATAATTAATGAGGTACAGGATGTGATGTCATAAGGTCTCCCATCATACCAAATATGAAGGGTGTAGCACTTGTGGTTACTTAGTTATGGCCATATATGTATATTTGAGGTCAAAGGTCATTGAGGTCACATGACATTTGTCAAAAAAATTGTATTGCTAAGTTATCCCTATGTACCAAAAATCAGACCTCTAGCTCTATTGGTTGGCTCAGAATTAGATATGCGCATAATTAATGAGGTACAGGATGTGGTGTCATAAGGTGTCCCATTATACCAAATATGAAAGGTGTAGCACTTGTGGTTACTGAGTTATGGACATATACTCATATTTGAGGTCAAAGGTCATCGGGGTCACATGACATATTGTCAAAAAATTTGTATTGCTAAGTTATCCCTATATACCAAAAATCAGACCTCTGGCTCTATTGGCTAGCTCAGAATTAGAAATGCGCATAATAAATGAGTTGCAGGAAGATGCCAAGGTCAAAGGTCAAGTGGAATCCCCGAAATTGTGGAGTGCAATTTGGTCCCCTACTGGCATTTGTCCAATAGACGTTGGCTGTCTTGGACTTTAACATAGGCCAGAATAAGCCATTGCCATAGCTTAGCTGCATAGGTATAGGGGAGGTCAAAGGTCATAGAAAAATCAGAAAAATAATACTTTAAAAATCTTCTTCTCAAAATTGGCAAGACCTGTGACTTTGATATTTGGCATGAAGGAGCAAGGCTATAAGGTCTAAAAAGTGACTTGAGCAGAATTTTGATTTATCATTTTTTATGCAAATGAAGTCAATTTTAAAGTTTATTTTCAAAATAGCAAAAAGGTCACGTGACCTTTTGTTATGGTCATGTGACAAAAAAATTACTTTTGATGAGTTGTACCTGTGTACCAAATATGAAGTCTCTAGGTGCAACGGTGTTCGCGTGGTAGTTGCAAAAGCTCGTCGTAAGAAGAATAATAATAATAAAAAACAGAACGATACAGAGGTTTCGCACCCATGGTGTCGAACCCTAAATATAGCTTGCAAGCAGCGATGACGGGTTTCGACAGAAGTAGCAGCATTAAGAGCAAAAGAAAAATTAGATTGTGCGCATAATTAATGAAGTACAGGATGCAGTGTCATTAGGTCTCCCATCATACCACATATGAAGTCTGTAGCACTTGTGGTTATCAAGTTGTGGACATATAGGTATATTTAAGGTAAAAGGTCAACGAGGTCACATGACATTTTGTCAAAAATTTTTTATTGCTAAGCTGTCCCTATATGCCAAAAATCAGACCTCTAACTCTATTGGCTGGCTCAGAATTAGACATGCGCATAATTAATTAGGTACAGGATGTGGTGTCATAAGGTCTCCCATCATACCAAATATGAAGGGTCTAGCACTTGGGGTTACTTAGTTATGCCCATATATGTATATATAAGGTCAAAGGTCATGAAGGTAACATGACATTTTGTCAAAAAAATTGTACTGCTAAGTTATCCCTATATACCAAAAATCAGACCTCTAGCTCTATTGGCTGGCTCAGAATTAGACATGCGCATAATTAATGAGTTACAGGATGTGATGTCATAAGGTCTCCCATCATACCAAATATGAAGGGTGTACCACTTGTGGTTACTGAGTTATGGACATATACGTATATTCAAGGTCAAAGGTCATCGAGGTCACATGACATTTTGTCAAAAAAATTGTATTGCTAAGTTATCCCTATATACCAAAAATCAGACCTCTAGCTCTATTGGCCGACTCAGATTTAGATATGCGCATAATTAATGAGGTCTGGTCACGTGACATATTTGCAATAGATTTCTATCCCATAGTAGTCCCTGTGTACCAAAATTTGGATCTCTAGCCCTATTGGTTAGCCTAGAATTAGATATGCGCATAAATAATGAGGTCTGGTCACGTGACATATTTGCAATAGATTTCTATCCCATAGTTGTCCCTGTGTACCAAAATTTGGATCTCTAGCCCTATTGGTTAGCCTAGAATTAGGTATGCGCATAATTAATGAGGTCTGGTCACGTGACATATTTGCAATAGATTTCTATCCCATAGTAGTCCCTGTGTACCAAAATTCGGATCTCTAGCCCTATTGGTTAGCCTAGAATTAGATATGCGCATAATTAATGAGGTCTGGTCACGTGACATAATTGCAATAGATTTCTATCCCATAGTAGTCCCTGTGTACCAAAATTTGGATCTCTAGCCCTATTGGTTAGCCTAGAATTAGATATGCGCATAATTAATGAGGTCTGGTCACGTGACATATTTGCAATAGATTTCTATCCCATAGTAGTCCCTGTGTACCAAAATTCGGATCTCTAGCCCTATTGGTTAGCCTAGAATTAGATATGCGCATAATTAATGAGGTCAAGGTCATGTGACCTGACCCAAAATTTTTTGGTGAACATTAACAGCCAATGATCGTCTATATCGAAAAAGAACCAGACTCCTAGCTCTAATGGCTAGCCTATAATGAGCATTTGTAAATCTGTATGAGAGGTCAAAGGTCACTGAAAAATATGAAAAATAATACTTTAAAAATCTTCTTCTCAAAATCGGCAAGACCTGTGACCTTGATATTTGGCATGAAGGAGCAAGGCTATAAGGTCTAAAAAGTGACTGGAGCAGAATTTTGATTTACCACCTTTTATGCAAATGAAGTCAATTTTAAAGTTTATTTTCAAAATGGCCGCCAGGTCACGTGACCTATTGTTATGGTCATGTGACCAAAAAATTACTTTTGCTGAGTTGTACCTGTGTACCAAATATGAAGTCTCTAGGTGCAACGGTGTTCGCGTGGTAGTTGCAAAAGTGCGTCGCAAGAAGAATAATAATAATAATAATAATAATAATAATAATAATAATAAAAAACATAACGATTACAATAGGGTTTCGCACCCATGGTGTCGAAACCCTAAAAACAGAACGATTACAATAGGGTTTCGCACCCATGGTGTCGAAACCCTAATAAAACATTCTAAAATAAGAAAGTATTTTCGTTGTAGTCTTAATGACATATGAGCAAACTGTCGTTGCAAACAGCATTTTCATCTTTTTGCATGTTCTTTTATAAACTGTGAAGATACATTGTACATGAAGGCCAATGGCCTGTAGTACTGAATAAATATCACTTATCCACTTTGTGTCCAAAAAATTTAGTTTGATCCTAAAAAGGGCTGAAAACATACTCAATTCCGTACAACTTGAAATTATAAAGGTGGGTTGATCATGTCAACTGAGGGAATGGAAGGGATAGGAACAGGAATACCCGTGGTGTGCCGAATATGACTCCGTTCTACGACTAGGGCGATGTTCGGCCTCTGAAATAAACCATTTCATAAACAGTTGAAATATATGTGAGATGACAACTTTCACACCTCGGGTAGCATTCATTGGTTAACCGATCGACCGGTAAGTTATATGGTTGACCAGCTTCTTTGATAATGAGTCATGCTGTCGAGCGTCTGCAATGTCGCATTTGTCGTAGAAAAGGCGATACAATCTATACAAATAGAAAATAGAAATTAGGCTAATCATCAATTTTCAAACGTTTCTTCACGTTGATGAAGCGCACTTTGGCCCTTTTCGAAATGAACAAGTTTTCAACGCCGGTGAAACTATGAGAAATTGGTAAAAACTCTTGTGAAGATGGTACTTTGCGGACAGTCAGTATTTTCATACACAAATGTCATTGTGAATGATAGTTATCTTAGAAAAGTGCCTATTTTCATTGATGTTAGGTAACTTTGTGTGATGCCGATCACCTTTCAAAACTGCAAGTGGGAATTGGCGACTGCAATCTTATTTCCAATTTGCCATTTTCCGACTTCCTATTTGAGTTTAGGCGTGGTCTATGCTAAGAAGAGGCGGAGCACGAGACGAGTTATCATGACAACTAGATTGATGTCTAAGCATTCCCGCAAATATTACGATTAAGCTAATCACAATTTCATGAATGTTTCATCGTTACATTCCCGGCACTTCGCCACCTAATTATGAATCAGCCTATTCCAGACAGTGTACATATTTGGAAGTTTATCCGATAGAAATGAAAGGATTGACATGATTGAATTGTTCATTTTCGCCACAATGCTCATGCAACTTCTCCGGTGCAAAATTAATATATGAAGTTGATCAACGGGCCGCGGTCTATCATTTCGTTAAAATACTAGCGCTCCTTTCGTACCTTATTACGGTGATGAGGGAACTAATAAATTGTACATATTTTAGAAATATATTTTTTACTCTACCCCAAATGGGATTCGAACCCCCACACACTCACGGCAACATCGCCTAGCTGCTAGGCCTCACACAAAACCAGTCGGCTACCGTTTCCAAGAACATTAATTTAAATAATTTTATTCAGCCACAGGAAGTTTTCCTATCTTGAAATGCCATGACGGTCAAGATATTTAACATCGAGACTATAAAGATGTTCACCTTGACTGAGTTCCTGCTGCTCCTCCCGGTTTACGTTGAACCGTTGGCTGTCGAAATTGAGATGCCAACACTCCACTGTGATCATCTGCTGAGCGGTAATATCCAACAAAAAATCAAGTCTGCGAAAGTTGAAACATTAATTGACTTGCGGGAGATCAGACTTGTAGTCAAAACGGATGACACCACACTAGATCCAAGCACACCTGATAGCCACCACACTGGTTGATATTATTAGTGATATATGTCAACGTCATTGTTTGGTTCAATCTGATTGGCTGTTTCGAGGTGTCCATTATTTACGTTCCGGAGGGAATTCCCAATAGACCACCCCTAAACTCTAATAGAAATTAGGATATGATTGACTTTTGGAAAGTAAGAAAATAATCAGGTGTTAGCTAAGCAGCATTTTGAAAAAGATATGATTTTCAAATATTGAATGAAGTTTTCCAAGCATATCTGATTTGCCGCAATGTACCATCCTCACCAGTCCAATCGGATATAGTATTCCTTCATCTATATAGGAATACCGAAAGTTTGCCACAGTTCAAAGCGCAGTTACGTAGTTTTGTAAATGATAAGTTTAAGAAAAAAGGCTTCGATTAAATTTCATTTGTTATTGTTAACTTTCGTATTTTATATTAATTAAAGTCAAATTTTGTATTTTCCTTATCTTTGCACTCGGAAGTCTCTAATGTAAATTATGATTTCAAATGGCAGAAAATGTAAAATATGTAAACTATTTACAACCTTGATACACATAAACATCGATCTCGTCATCCCTGAGAGAGAGAGAGAGAGAGAGAGAGAGAGAGAGAGAGAGAGAGAGAGAGAGAGAATCGAAAGACCTATGGAATATACTTGTTGGAGACCAAACCTGCTAAAATCACCTTCAGCTTTGCTATTTCAATACCAAATACAGTTTTAAATTACCATATAAAATGCTTACTAAATAACCACATTGTATACTCTATGTTCCTGAAGGTATAAAATAAGAACAAGTTTTTTCACAGTATTTATTAATTTTGTTAACGTCATCACAATCTGAATATATGATGGTACTGCACTCAACGAAACTTTCATGCCAAATTTCAACCAGCATCGGAAGTGATTGTTGTAGAGATACATTTACCAAGATCGACAAAGAAAAATAATAAAATATCAGAATTGTTTATCTCATTCTAACATGCAATGTATGTATGAGAACATTTATAGGATTTACAAACCCAATTTCCAATCAATACAACGAACTATTTTCCCGTCAAAAATTCACAAAAACACAAAATTGAAGATATTTCTCTGAAGCTAGAGCCTCTTATGTTATATAGAGAACTTTTTGTGACATATTTGTTGATGAAGGAGGACATCTTTGACAACCATTCCAGGCTAGCCTGACCAAAAATGGCAAAAATAGCTGCAAAAATACTTGATTACATATGTCATCATAATTTTGACATATTAAATTAAGATCATCCATGGGAATATGTCTACTGAATATCAAAGTTATCAGACGAGTACTTTTTGAGAAACAATTATTTAAACCAAAAATGACAAAAATTTTCCCCAAAATACAAAATAATGGATATCATCAGACTTTCAATACATCACATTTCGATTAAGCTTATGAACCATTATACCAAATATCAAAGCTATCATATGAGTAGTTTTTTGACCAAAAATTTGGAGAAAATGCCCAAATATTACCAACAAGAGAATTTCACTACAATTTGGAAAAACTTGACTATAGTCATCCCATGGAACATAGATACCAACTTTCAAAGCAATCGGACAAGCCGTCTCGGGGAAATTTTTTTGACTAAACACTGAAAAAAAACAAGTCATTGACAATGACATAGTCCCCACTAGTAATAGGAGTATTAGTCTTGATGGGGCAGGGAAATGTGGTCATTAAGAAGTATCACTGGATGGTATATGTTGAGATCTATGGGCACATAGGTCTATGTTGTTGTTCCCAATTTGAAACACATGAGGCATGTCTAATTTGTGGTTCTAAATCGGGAAAAAAGATCAGACCTCTAGCTGTATTGGCCAGCCAAGAAATACATATGTGCATAATAAATGAGGTACAAGATGTGACATCTGAAGGTCTAACATCCTATCAAAACTGGAGGGTATAGAACTTGCAGTTACTGAGTTATGCATATATATATATATATATATATATATATATATATATATATATATATATATATATATATATATATATATATGTATAATCAAGGTCAAAGGTCATCGAGATCACGTGACATTTTCAAAAAAAACTGTATTGCTAATTAATCCCTACATGCCAAAAATCAGACCTCTAGCTCGCCCAGAATTAGATATGTACATAATTAATGAGGTACAGTATATGTTCCGTCATAAGGTCTCCCATCATACCAAATATGAAGGGTGTACCACTTGTGGTTACTGAGTTATGGACAAATATGTATATTTCAGGTCAAAGGTCATTGAGGTCACCTGACATTTTGTCAAAAAAATTGTATTGCTAAGTTATCCCTTTATACCAAAAATCAGACATCCAGCTCTATTGGCTCGCTCAAAATTAGATATGCGCATAATTAATGAGGTACAATATGTGGCGTCATAAGGTGTCCCATCACACCATATATGAAGGGTGTAGCACTTGTGGTTACTAAGTTATGGACAAATATGTATATTTCAGGTCAAAGGTCACTGAGGTCACGTGACATTTTGTCAAAATATCTGAGATATCTGCGTGAACGGATGGACGAACAGATGGACGAACGGACTGACATGACCCAATCTATAAGCCCCTTGACTTCATCCGGGGGGACTAAAAACTGTGTCACTCCATCCTTTTTGCAATATGAATACGATGAGAAACTAAATTTTTATTTTTCTTGGCCTTATACATGTGAGTCTATGTAGAACTGCTGTATACATGGGAGTCTATGGAGAGCTGCCTTATACATGGGAGTGTATGGAGTTGTAAACTAAAAAGTCCTCTAACACGGCCAAATTTGATTGCATTGTGAAACAAATCGACATGCATCTGTATGGGGTAGGGTACTGTCCTTGTGCAAAGTTTGAAAGAAATTGACCAGGGCATGTCTGAGATATCTGCGTTAACGGACGGACGCACAGACGCTGGGACGGACGCACTGACAGACTGACGGACAGACATGACCCAATCTATAAGTCCCCCCGGACTTCGTCTGTGGGGACTAATAACCCCAAAAATGCAAACATACATATTTCACCTCAATTTGTACACTCTTTACTCTGTAACTTACTTAGTATACCTAAAGGAACCTGCGTACACCACGTTTCAACCAAATATGACCTAAGGTTACAGAGTTTTAGCAAGCTGCCGCATTTTTCCTTTATTCCCCTACTTTGCATATTTTTGGCACTGACATTTGAACATATTCTCAACTACACCCCTGGGTGCACCTGTACGTGAAATGCTAAGATGGTAGGTGCTGCGGTTTAGGAGTTTCTAATCTTAATTGACATACATACACACACACACACACGCACACACACACGCACACAAACACACATACAGACATACATACATACATACATACACAGATATGCAAATGAACTGATTCATCTTATGAGATAGCCTCTCATTGATTTTATACATATACCAAATGTGAGGTAAAAATGTTTCTGTTTCCTGAAAACCATGACTTTTTGAATTTAAAAAAAACCTGAAAATCTTAAAGAAATTGCAATAAATTTGCCTGTTTTCATTGAAAAATTCAACAAGTGCAATTCCACACTGAAAGATCTACATCTGTACATCATTTTTTAAGGAACTATGCTACGACTTGTTATCAAATTTGATGCAGTATTTCTTAACTTATTACGCTTATAAGTATATTTCATTAAATATGCAAATTAGACCTTAATTATCATGATACCGGTAAATGTCTTTGCACACTATTACAGGACTAGATTTTGTAAACTTTGCAGAATTTCTAAACACATCATCTTAAGGTGATTGGAAAGGCTAGAGCGTCAGTTATAAATTTCAACAAAAGTATGAAAATATAAAAAGTAGTCAACATTCTCTGTGGAATGAAAAAAACTAGACATTTGGGCACAAAGGCATTGCAGAGTTATAGCCTGTTGAAACTTCTGAAAAACTGACCAAATAAGAAGTTGGGGAGTTCTTAGTGTATTAACTATGGTAGAGGTCCTCTAGCTTTTAATAAAATGTTTGAAAAGGGAAAGTCATTATTTGCTGTTTTTCAGGAAAGTTTGACAAGGCAGTGCTGGCATTCAGAGTGAGTGACTGCTATTGTAAATGGATTTTTAGATTCTTTGAGTGTCAAAGAGGTGTCAAAAGTGAGATTAACCAAAAAAACTGCTCTATGACTTCAAAAGAGGGGTGCAAACATGGCTTGTTTTCAACATTTTTGACAGAATAACAGTTTTCCTACATAATTGTATACCAATTTTATCCAACTTTGAAATGAGATATGGACATGGAATTTTTACAGCCTATTAACAAGGTTACAGATAAGATTTGTACAGCACAATTTTCCTGTATTTGAAGTACTTTTTTAAAAATCACATTTTGAAATTTGAAAGAATTTTTAATAATTTTTTGATATATAAACTCATGTAAAATCATAAAAACAAATTTTATTTACAAATCCTGCCGTACAAATCTTACAATAAATAGTGTCAACTTATTTGGTAATATTAATACTATCCAATTATTATTAAATTCAAATATGTAAAAAAATATGAAAAATTAAATTTTAATATTTACTGGTGTCATATTTCAAAATCATGGCTGCAAACATACAATTTTTATATTCTGTGGAGAAAATATTAACGAAAGGAGTTATCCTGAAAATTTAAACTAAATATCTTGATTCTAACACTTGAAACTTGACATTAACTCTGAGAAAAGAATTGGTGCAAAAATAGCCTTTCCAACCACCTTAATTATGAAAATTCATCAAATATGCAAATTAGCAATTAATTGACTTAAAGGGGAAGTTCACCAAGGATGATTTTTACATATGTGGTAGCTCTGTGGTCATTTACCCAGGAAAAACTATTTTCACCATTTATAACTCGCAGGATTTTTTTAAAAAAATGATAAAAAGTACAGGAAGTTGCCCATGTAATTTGAATCATGGGAAAAAAGCTCCAAACTTGGAGCTTGCATAATGTGATATGGAAGGGACCATCTTCGGATGGGTATGGCCCCCACATTGTCCACTCACAGTAATACAGTAGTAAACAGCAATACAAAATCTGACAGTGGAAAGTTTATTACACGTGATTCATTGTTTATGCAAGGATACTCAGTATAAACAAAAATAATGTAAATACGCACAGCCTGGTTTAAGCATGGGTGAGTGGACAATGCCATACCCATGGGAAAATGGTCCCTTCCATATCACATTATGCAAGCTCCAAGCTTGGCGCTTTTTCCCATGATTCAAATTACATGGGCAACTTCCTGTAGTATTTCTATCGTTTTTTGTAAAAAATCTTGCAAGTTATAAATGGCGAAAATAGCTTTTCCGGGGTAAGTGACCACAAAGCTAGCACATATGTAAAAATCATCCTTGGTGAACTTCCCCTTTAACACTGCTAAATGCCATTGCACACTATGGTAGTCCTGGGAGATCAACATCTGTTCCACATTAGTCAAATTTGATGCAGGATTCCTTACATTACACTTATCATAAATATTCATTAAATATGCAAATTAGCAATTAATTGACAAAATACTGATGTAAATCTTTGTCTGTTATCAGAGTTGTGTGACCAACACCAGTACTAAATTTCATCACCATCTTTCTAGAAACCTAGCTTTTTCAAAATTCACTAATCATGCAATTTAGTACTAATTATTCACGCAAGGCCAAAAACAATGGTTTTGCATATGTATTTCATAGTTTTATGTCCTTGTACCAAGTATGAAAAGAATTGGCTCAGGCATGTTTGAGATACCTGCATGCACAAATGCACAGACTCATGCAACCATAAGTCCCTCACTGAACTTATCTCCGTGGGGACTAAATGTGTGTACACAATGCAACAAGACCTCTAATATGTGATATTTCTTTGAAAAAATATCATATTGAAAATATAGTTTTACTGTACATAGAAAGATAACTGATATTTTTTTGGAGAATATACATTTTCATGACATGTAAATTTTACTTAAATTTTTCTTGAAAACATTAATGCTTTCTATGATAAAATATGCATAATATCTCTGACACATTGAAATTGGTGGGATTCAAGATTGATCAACTTGCCATTTGGCACAGTGTATGAATGTGATATTCAAGATGGCTTACATCTATTTGAATATATTCCAATACATTTTAAAAAACACCAGAGACACTCATACCCGGTACATCATCCTACGATATGACAGAGACAGAAATACATGTTGTGCTGTATAAAAGCTTGTTAGGAGGTTTTATTTACCATTAAAATATCTGTATTACATTGTAAAAGAGTGATACACAATCAACCAAGTGTTCTTACATATGCAGGCCTTGGAAAAAACTAACATATATTTTCCTTGATTACAAAGGTTACAAATGCAATGTAATTTTAACTACTGTAGGAATCAATTAAATCTTACATATATGAGGAAGTTTCAAGTATACATCAGTGTACAGCTGATATAATGTCAATCCTGCCAATTGGGGATGAGATCATTATCCCATGTAAATCAGCATGCGGTATTGTCTTAAAAGTCTTTACTGTGTAACAAGAGGATTTCACGATACACAGCTTTAATACTTGGCTGCATATTTTTACAGGCATACCAATGAGAACATAAAGCCTAAGACTGATCATTGTACATAATCTGAAATATTCTGAGGAAAATGATGCATCATACCTATAGCTGCATAAAACAGGTTCACAAAGTTTTCTGTTCTCAAATATGTTGCTTTTAACCAACTGAACTGGGGTCCACTAGACCTATTCAAAGTATTGGTTGTTATGTTGTAAAGTTGGTTGTAAAGTGACCTAGTGACTGACAGAGCCCTGCTGTGGAGTCCAGAGAACAACTATGTGTGACAAATGTGTTGGTATGTACCTGTCGGTTTCAGTGGGTGTTTTTCCAAGGATTTGGAAAGGTGGGACACTGTGATCTATGATGGTTAAAATAGGGGGGGGGTCACTGAGTGAGTGAAGCACAGCAAAGTCACTGAGGAAGAAATGTAGTGGAGGGCTTTTCCAATTGACAATTGATGTCATGAATACATTCATTTCTAAACAACATGGAAACTCTCTTTTAATGGTTTGTGACATATTGTAGCATTAAAAGTTCTCATTTGTAAGCAAGTGAAATGGCAGTGGATAGAGCTCAGCTGTGTTATGTAGAGTGTAGAGACTATTTCTGACACTTATTGATAAAGAGGGTGGGAAATCTTTGCTAGCTCATTTCAGGACAGCTGTAAAAATTCACAATGTCACATTAAGATCATCCCTAAGAACATGTCTGCCAAATATTAAAGCTATCAGATGAGTAACTTTTGAAACACAAATATTTTGACCAAAAATGGCAAAAATTGACCAAAAAATACGAAATTGAAGATTTCATCAAATTTCAATATATCACACTAAGACAACGCCTAGGAACCTGTATACCTAATATCAAAGGCATCAGACAAGTAGTTTTTGAGAAACTCATTTTTTGACCAAAAATGGCAAAAATTGACCAAAAAATACGAAAATTGAAGATTTCATCAAATTTCAATATATCACACTAAGACAACCCCTAGGAACCTGTATACCTAATATCAAAGGCATCAGACAAGTAGTTTTTGAGAAACTCATTTTTTGACCAAAAATGGCAAAAATTGACCAAAAAATACGAAAATTGAAGATTTCATCAAATTTCAATATATCACACTAAGACAACCCCTAGGAACCTGTATACCTAATATCAAAGGTATAAGACAATTAGTTTTTGAGAAACACATTTTTTGACCAAAATGGCAAAAATAGCACCAAAAACAAAATTGCAGATTTCGTCATATATTCAATATATCATATTAAGTTTATCTGTAGGAACCTGTATACCAAATATCAAAGCTGTCAGATGAGCGGTTTTGATGAAATAAAGTTTTGACCAAAAATGACAAAAAAATTCCTTAAAAATACAGATTTGCATATGTCATCACAATTTGAACAAATCTAAGTTGGGTTATCCCTAGGGATCTGTATACCAAATAATAAAGCTGTCTGACCAGCGGTTATGAAGAAGAAGATTTTTTTACCAAAAACACCTTTTTTTGGCACCAATTTGGATATTTTCAACAATATCGAAAAATTGAAAAAATTGGTTTCTCAAAATCATATTTTCATCTACACAACAAATATCAAATCAGTAGGTATGGCGGTTCTCAAGATATTTGAGAGGAAGGACGTCTCACAATTAGACATACATACATACATACATACATACATACATACATACAGACAGACGCCGGACGGATACCATCCCAATAGCCTCTATAGACTATAGTAGCTAAAGATAAGCTCATTCACACTAACTGCAGAGCTAAAATAGAATTTAACCATTTGATTCCATGTCTGTTCTTTTTAAAGTTATATTCCTTGGAATACAAGTAAACAAGTAATGATAACATATATACTTGTAAATTTCTATTTTTCATAAACTTGTCCGACTGCTAAAGGTGTGCTTGTGATTTTCTGATAACATGAATTTTTACTTATTGCAAGCAATAGTTTTGATCTCCAAAGCAAGCTTCAGATGTAGTTTTGAGCTTTTGCTCTTGATAATGGAATGGGACTTCATGTACTGTATTCACGAGTTAGTCCAATTTGCAATAATCTGCAACATAAATCTCTGTACCCTGTCCACAAGTTGACATTGCCTGAAATCCATATCGAACAAGCTTGAAGATATATCTCCTTGGAAGCCATCATTGTTTACAGCCTGGGGGGAGGGGGGGGTCAGAGGAATCTGAAGGGGGTCACTCAAAATATTGAAAGCTATAAGGGGGGGTTACTCAAAATGTTGAGAGAAAGAAGGCGGTTACTCAATTTTTGGTGCAAAATGTATTGAAACACGTACCTCTCAGATTGCACTACTTCACACATCAATTTCTACAAATTTTTACTCAGTAAAATTACACATTGAAAACACCTCTGAGATTACGCCAAACTGCACCAATGCACACTACAATTTCTCAAATTTTTCCATGCAAGGGAGAGGAGCAAGCCCGTCGGACACTTTCCCCATCAGCCTTCCACATGTTCTTCAATCAGTACTTTCAAAGTCTATCCTATCAGATATCCCAGTGAGGACCCTGTTATGATACCCATCCATATTAAACAATACTGTATGTGGTTGTATACTGGTTATAGTGTGACCTTTGACATCTATGTTTTGTTGTGACTTTGAATTTCATTTTGTTGGTTTCACCTTTTTCAACCGTCATGAGATAACCAATGATTATCTAGCAGGGTACATTAGGATTTGAATGGTCTTTACTATTGCTGTATTTATGTAAATTATAGAAATACATGTATTGAAATTTAAGTTTTCAAAAGTGAGTTTGTGTGTGGGGGTGGGGTTCAGTCAAAATTTCCATGTAAGAGAGGGGGGGTTACTCAAATTCATCATGGTTTGGGGGGGCGGGTACTTGAAATTTTAGAGTTTCCGACAAAATTCCTCCAACATCCAAACCCCCCCCCTCCACCCCCACCCTCTAGGCTGTAAATAATGACAGCTCCCAATGAAATTTGGGCTGCAGTGTAGCTGTATCTTTTTGATGAATTTTTCACAAATTTTTTAATATCAACTCTAGTTTCTTGTTCTTCTTCTGAAAGCTTACTGGGAAACAAAGTACCTATATATATCATACATGTGCACATTGCAATGTTATTGATCAGTATATGTAAATCCGGGTCCTGATTGACATGTACACCTCTGGAGCAGACAAAGTGATAATGGAATGTTTATAAACAATCATTACAAGTGAATTACCTACAGGTTTGTTATTATACTACAGAGATCACCATGATACTCAGGGTAGGCATGAAATAATAATTGTGTTTTCTCAGTGCTCTGAAAGTTGAATTTTTCCTCTCTTTGAGCTGGACTCCCTTAAACAGTTCTGTGTACTAGCTGTAATATGATGATGCTTAGTATTGCGGGTTATATCTGTTAAGTTGCCCACTGTCTGTCTGTGGTAGGTGTAGTGGTTTAGGAGTTGTTGACCCTAACATACATGTACATACAATCTGTGTGCTGAGCAGTGTAAGGGTGCACGTCTCTCCACCATACTGACTAATACAAATCCTCTACCAAATGGAGGTGCAATCCCACTGTCTTCATCTTGAGACAACTGTCCCTGGTAGTTGGTTCCTTTCTTTGCTTGGTAAAATGCTGCCTTGAAGTCGCTTTTGGATTTATCCTGCTTCCTCTTCTGCATGGATATACACACCTGTTCCCTAACATAGTAATAATAATAAACTCATGGAAGACAATCATGGACCAATCATGGAAGATAAAACATATAATTTCTCTTCACAAAAAGTTAGTTTATTTGTGTGTTAAATATCAAAGAATTCTTGTGTAAAAAAATACAAATAAATTTATTTTTCTCTCCGCGATATGCATATTTCTCTAACGTAGACATCTCAACCACACCGTTTTCTTCTTGCTCAACCAATGTCCTGCGCAGTTTAAGAATGAGAATTGCTGTAACATGTATGCTGTGTATAGTATCTGGATGGATTAGTGTTAAGCTGATGCACCTACATATTTGCTGCTGGCAATGTCAATTAAAATACAGAAATGTATCAGTGAACCTGTGTTTCTAATTAGTATTCTTGTAATCGTAAACAAACTAGCTATATAAAGACAACTAATATAAAACACTTTGTGCAAGTTACAAGATACCAGTTCCAGCACATCTTTGCAACAACCACTTGTGTATATATACTTGGGAGTAAGGACTGAAAAGGAAAAAATTTACCTGTTGTTTGATCATTCCATTCATCTTTCATTGTAAATGTCATGGCAAAGTCCAATCCAAAGCCCTCCACTTTGTCTTTAATGCTCTTTGTCAAGGTCAATGGTATTTCTCATCCTTGATATTGCGCAGCATTCACTGCTGATCCTGAATTGTAAACACATAGACTCATGATTACTAACTCTTTAAATGACAATGATAACCGGAATGATTAAAATACATTTGATGATGGGATATTAATGAATTGCAAACACTCATAATGTCCTTAACCCTAATGATGATAAGCATTACACACATGTAAACATTCTAAATAAGATGACCCAGGTCTATCCATAATACAATTACTCAGCATCGCAGGTGACCCGGTCAACCATCAACAAATAGATGTACACGCCATGGAGATGATCCCGGGCAATCCAGAATACAAATACAGGTACACATTATTGAAGATGACCCAGGCCTATCCTGAATACAATTACAAATACAGGTACAGTGTTTTTATTGAAGATGACCCAGGCCTATCCTGAATACAATACAATACAATACAATACAATACAATACAATACAATACAATACAATACAATACAATACAATACAATACAATACAGGTAAATATTGTTGAAGATGACCCAGGCCTATCCTGAATACAAATACAGGTACACATTATTGAAGATGACCCAGGCCTATCCTGAATACAAATACAGGTAAACATTATTGAAGATGACCCAGGCCTATCCTGAATACAATACAGGTAAACATTGTTGAAGATGACCCAGGTCTATCCTGAATACAAATACAGGTACACATTATTGAAGATGACCCAGGCCTATCCTCAATACAATACAATACAATACAGGTAAACATTAATTGTTAAAGATGACCCAGGCCTATCCTGAATACAAATACAGATACACATTATTGAAGATGACCCAGGCCTATCCTGAATACAATACAATACAATACAGGTAAACATTTATTGTTAAAGATGACCCAGGCCTATCCTGAATACAAATACAGATACACATTATTCAAGATGATACAGGCCTATCCTGAACACAATACAATACAATACAGGTAAACATTAATTGTTAAAGATGACCCAGGCCTATCCTGAATACAAATACAGATACACATTATTCAAGATGATACAGGCCTATCCTGAACAAGTCATCGTTGATGACACAGTCCCCACTTGTTAATGGGTACTTTGATTACAGGTCCTCAGAGAGGATAGAGTCCTCTTAATTAGGTCTGTGATAAAAATACTTTGATACAGATGGCACTCAATGGCCAAGAATGAGTTCCATGGTGATGAAAACATAAAACCAATGTAGGCCACTATCCTAAAGGTCATTAAATGAGTCAACTGGGAATTAGTTGACAGGATGTTGCAAAACATTTTTTCATACTATCCTGACACTAATAGATTATCACCATACCATATTTCATAAAGTTTAATGCAGTATTTACAACACTATGAGATCAACATCTGATCAAGTTTCATCAAATTTGACATTGTATTTGTGGATATATCACTCTAAGTCTAATTAGGAAAGTTCATTACATATGCAATTACAAATTAATTAAAATGACACTGATAAATGTCTTTTTTCATTGTTAAAGCAACGTGAGCTTAGCATCTGTACAAAGTGTCATGAAATTTGATGCAGTATTTCTTGACATATCAGCCTAATTATGAAAGGTCAATAATTGACATGATACAGCTTACATGATGTGAAACAACTTGACGAGCATGTATGAAATAGATCAATGTCCTTGTACCAACTTTGAATGATACTGGTGGAAATATGTCTGAATTATGGCTCAGTACATGAGAAAATCGTAACAAAATCGCCGCCACGCAGCGATATTTGATCTTACTGTTCAAAAAATCAATACGTATATGTATGACCTAGGTCAATGTCCAGGTACAAACTTTAAATAAAATCAGTTGAGACTTGCCACAGTTATGGCTCTCGACATGAAAAAACCATGACAAAATTGCCACCCTGTGGCCATATCGGACCATATCAAGAAACAAATCAAAGTACATATGTATACTATAAGTCAATGTCCTTGTACCAACTTTGAATAAATTTGCTTGATACATGTCTGAGTTATGGTTCAGGACATGGAAAATTGTAAAAAAAATGGCAACATGGCGGCCATATTGGATCGTATCACAAAACAAATCAATGTGCATATGTATAACATAGGTCAATGTCCTTATACCAACTTTGAATAAAATCGGTTGAGATATGCCTGAATTATGGCTCTGTACACAATAAATTTGTAACAAAATGGCCGCACAGCATCCATATTGGATCATATCACAAAACAAATTGACGTGCATATCTATGACATTGGTCAATGTCCTTGTACCAACTTTGAATAAATTTGGTTGAAATATGTCTGAGTTATGGCGCTGTACATGAAAAAATTGTAATAAAATGGCCGCCTGGTAGCCATATTGGACCGTATCACAAAACATATCAATATGCATATACATGACATAGGTCAATGTCCTTGTACCAAGTTTGAATAAAATCGGTTGAGACATGCCTGAGTTATGGCTCTGTACATGAAAAAATTGTAATAAAATGGCCGCCTGGCGGCCATACTGGATCATGTCACAAAACAAATTGACTTGCATATCTATGACATTGGTCAATGTCCTTGTACCAACTTTGAATACAATCGGTTGAGAAATGCCTTAGTTATGGCTCTGTACATGAAAAAAATAGAAACAAAATGGCCGCCTGGCGGCCATATTGGATCGTATCACAAAACAAATCAATGTGCATATGTATGACATTGATCAATGTCCTTGTACCAACTTTGAATAAAATCGGTTGAAACATGCCTAAGTTATGGCTCTGTACATGAAAAAATCGTAATAAAATGGCCGCCTGGCGGCCATATTGGATCGTATCACAAAAGAAATTGACGTGCATATCTATGACATTGGTCAATGTCCTTGTACCAACTTTGAATAAAATCGGTTGAAACATGTCTGAGTTATGGCTCTGTACATGAAAAAATCGTAATAAAATGGCCGCCTGGCGGCCATATTGGATCGTATCAGAAAACAAATCAACGTGCATCTGTATGACATATGAAGTAATCCTTGTACCAAGTTTGAATGAAATCGCTCCAGGCATCTCTGAGATATCTGCGTGAACGGACGGACGGACGCACGGACGGACGCACGGACATGACCAAACCTATAAGTCCCCCGGACGTTGTCCGTGGGGACTAATAAAATACAATACAATACAGGTAAACATTAATTGTTAAAGATGACCCAGGCCTATCCTGAATACAAATACAGATACACATTATTGAAGATGATACAGGCCTATCCTGAATACAATACAGGTACAGACTGTTTGTATTGATGACTATAGACATTGGTCATCTCCCATTATGTATTCTACATAGGCCTGAGTCATCTTACCTTTACATACTTAGTGTACATGTATGTGTATTGTGGATTGGCCTAGGTCATCTTCCATTGCATATATTATGTGTATTTTGGATATGTCTGTGCCATCTTCCATACCATGTGATTGCATTTGGATTGAGGATAGGCCTGGGACATATTCCATATCGTGTGCATGTATTTGTGGATAGGCATGCAGGGTCACCTTCTGCCATGATGTTACGTACTGAGTAACACTGTACAGGGTTTACATCACTTTTAACTTTTGAGAGTCCCTGGGACTCCTGGTGTTAGAAAATGGGAGTCCTACATCAAAATATGGGGGTCCCAATTTATTTCACAAAAATGTTTTATAGTTTATCAATGCCATGGTCTTCACTGTGTTCAATTAGTAATAATTTGCATACACAGAGACAACAAGGTTCCATATTGTACATGGAGGGGTAACTATTGTGCAACACATGCACACAACTATAGGGCATATTCAACTGACTCTGTATAGTTTGAACCGCCTGTATAACTATAATGAAGAGTTGAAGACAAAAACACATTTCACTAACCTTTTTATCGATTAATTTGGTGTTTGACCCAACTTACATTAGTTTAATTCACGTACGCGTGTGTAACTATCTGTGGCTTATCGAGTCACGGACTCGTACTGCCATACATACTAGTCAATCCGTTCGCCAAGTTTGATCAATTTTTTGACAAGCACGCCACAAAATCCGCCACAAAATGGAAAGAAACCACTAAGTATCGAGAAAAAAGTTTCATGTCCGGTTTATTTCAGTTAAAAAAATGCGTAACACGTAGGAAATGTCTCGCAATGTCAACAGTTCAGAACAACTACATTTCATTTACAAACCGGGTCGACTGTTATGGCCGTCTCGCTTCAGGACGGCCGGAGATCAAATATCAACAGTTTAAAGGGGCTTTTTGGCAGTCAAACGCTTGAAAATTCACAAAATACACTTCAATTTAACCGAATCCTTACAAATTTCTCAATCTTGCATGTTTTGGACTTCGAAAACCTTAACCTCGGGTTCCATGTCGAGAGTTAGGCATCACACAGTGCCGCCATCTTGGCCGCCGATACGTTCGAAGTTCACTATCGCGATCGATTTGGTCACCAAATCGCGTCATTTTTCCATAAAATATTCTCAAAAAAACTGTAAAATGTATCACTTCTATCACCCAGAGGGCAGTAGCTTGGCATAATATAGTTGTCTTCCGTGTCTACGGCATGGTAAAGCTTTCAAAACGTACGTACATGTTTCGTTCAATGCACTGTGGCCGTATCCGCGTACGGGTGAAACTGCAGACCTGATTAAATATTCATGAAAACCGCTGACCTCTTTTGAAGAAAGTTCGCATAAATTACTGGAATTTTCGATTGTTAGGCTGCATGATGTCATTATTTTAGTCCTTATATGGTACTAAACTGGGTTCAAAGGGTCAGGAATACCCTCCTTCTGGCTGAGTTCGGCAATGCATAGCTAAGTTAGGCATAAGCATAGAACGCAATCACTGTCGGTTTATATACCGACGTGGCGCTGAGAGCGAGAATGCCGTGTCGGTTTATAAACCGACGCGGCACTTTAAGGGTTAAAGTACGGGGTCGGTAAGGTTTACTGGGATGTGTTTTACGTGTTCAGCAGCTTCGCAAGGTGTACACCAGCAACAGATATTGCTGCGTCCCAAGGGGACGCGTGGTTAGTTTTTGAGGGGTCCTGCGTCCGGTTTTATGCGTAAAGGACGCAGAAATGCGCGTAATGTAAAACCCTGCACTGTATTGTGGATAGGCATAGGTCATAATATTTGCATGAAGGTATTGCCCAGGATGTTGTCCTGTTGAATGTTTACCACGCTGAACAAGAAGCAGCACACTGCGACATGCTAAGTTGTGTACGATTACAAGTAAGCAAAAACGATAATTGCACAGGTTGTCCGCAGAGTTGCAGGGTAGGACTAGTTACAAATAAATGAAAGTGTACCAGGAATAGTTTGTTGAATTTCCATGGCTAGTGTTTGAATAAGAGAAGAATCAGTTTTTTTTTCTGTAAGACATCAAGTGACCATTATAGGCAAAAAATTGTGAGACTGGAACGAGAGTGACGCTTTCTCACAATTGGTGAGAATCTCTTAATTGCCATTCTCACTGCTATCGGTGAGAATAGTTTAATTCTCACCATTGAGCACTGAGAAATGCACTCCTTGATGAGATAATAGATTCTCACCGATGGGAATGGAAATTCTCACTAAGCACTGTGAGAATGGTAATTTTTACATTGAGAATCAACCAGACTAATCATTCACTGGTGAGAATCAACCAGATTCATTGTTCACTTGTGAGAATTAACCTGATTGTTTCACACCAGTGAACAACAAGTCTGGTTCTCACCAATGAATGGTGAGTCTGGTTCATTCTCACCTTAAAAATGACCATTCTCACAGTGCTTAGTGAGAATTTCCATTCTAACTGGTGAGAATCTATTATCTCACCAAAGAGTACATTTCTCACTACTCATCGGTGAGAACTTTTGAATTCTCACTGGTAGCTGTGAGAATTGACAAGAGATTCTCACAAATTGCCGGAAAGCGTCACTTTCTCTCTCCAGTCTCGCAATTTATTCCTATACACCCAGTTTGATTTTGAAATTAAAGCATTCATTGTTTGGACTACCAATAGAAAGAGGCGACTGTTTACACCTAGTGTACAAAATGTAATTACCTGCAGTACACCTTCTCAAAGTGAACAGTTGGTTTAAAAATTAGACTCTGTGATTGGAGAACTGAAAGCACTTGATGACTGAGGCAGAAGGGAAAGGGTAGAAAGGAAACATCTTGAAGTTACCCTGTAAATAATGCAATACTTATGATACGTCTTGATACATTTACAAAAGTACAAGTCACATAAGTGTGAAGCACACGGGAAATAAAATTTGTTGTGAATAATATAAAGGAAGCAGTTTGTTCCATAAAAAAAAAGTTGTTTATTTTCATTGCCACTAATTATCTGTGGTTCAGGATGGTCCTACTTAAATTTGAAAATCACAAATGAATGGAAATGATTATGGGACCAGTTTAATGTCATATTGTTACTGTAGCAACTGATAGGACCTGAGTAGTCAACTGTCAGTTGGCCAAAATCACAGATGAAATTATATGTAATTTGGATGGCTATAGTTCTAGCTTGTCAATGTTGGTCTCAATTAGCCAGAATGGCTTAGTGGTAAATTTAGCCAGTGGAAACACTGAATAGGATAATTATGTAAGTACAAACCTGTGCCAGAGCAAGGACCCACTGCCTTAGGAAAGTAAATATATTGATGAAAAACTCCCTCAATTCCATGGGTTTTTGCACTGCATTGATGACAACACCACCATCTCTGTTCAGAGTTGGCTGTTTGCATAGCCACACACTGTGTATTTGCTTTGCAATGGAGGATGGTATTGTCACCATGTTGCTTTACACCTGGTTGTCAGACCAGTATCCAATGACAATGGGACGCACTGCCTTAGTAAGGGATCTCGAATCTGACTGGGTGAAAAGAAAACATTAACAAGGATGTAATGTAAATATTATCTCCTGCAAATTGCTGACATTACTTTACACATCAGTTCATTCTAAAACATGGCTTTTTATATTCATTAAGATAAGAAAACTTGATTGTTTATGACTTCTGTAATTTTAATTAAACCTTTCATCACTGGTATAACTTTGCACCAAACCCATTGTAATCACTGATGATTGTGCACCTTTTTAAAGAAAACTATAATGTAGGTCAAGACATGCATTCAAGTAAGTAGCAATAATACATTTATTTCAAGGGAAGACCAACAAGAACTAGTCACATTAACAGGCTCCATAAAATATACATAAAAATATGAATGCATGAAGTACAATAAAACAATAAACAACACACAACAAACTATGTAAAACTATTAAAAATATGTACAAATTTAGGCATGACATTCTGACCAGGCATCTGAAACTTTGACAAGATAAAGTGTTGTCAATGGCAGGGTTGGAAATGCACACATCAAAGTAGCCATACATCTTTGAAGAGCCAAGTACCTAAAAACATTGAGGTTTATACTGTGAGTCTAAAAAAACAGTGCAAGTTCTGGTATTTGTAGTTTACTGAGGAACATCAAAATTAACATGAAACATGATTGGGGACAATCATACATATTATTAAAATATTCATATAAAAATATAGTATATAAAAACAATCTTCGATGATAAAGAGGCTAAAGGTTAAAACGCTTGCAGAATTCTTCATAATTATTTCAGCTGTTAGGATGCTATGTTTGAAACAAAGGAACTTCATGAATTTCATTCGCACTTGCTCTATTTTGTCCTGTTGATTTTTTTGCCAAGGAGACCACACTACAGTACAGACACATATTCTAAAATACTTACATGTATTATATAAGTTATGTACAGAGCGTCAAGGGAGTTGATGTTGAAGAAAGAACTACAACTCCGCCAAATATAACCGAGCATGCGAAAAGCTTAACTGATAATGAACAAGATGTGCAGGAAATTAAAAATAAAAAATGACTACAAATTTAAAACAAATCTTACCTGATAAAGGATTTGTAAAAGATCAGTTGTCAATCTTTTGATTCTTGTCCTTCTACGTTCCACATACAAATACCTCTGAGGCTTTACGACCAGGTTACATGAGTTATACTAACAGCTGTAGACAAATGTCAATGAATACAATTAGAATCTTGCAGATAGTCCTATTTCTCACTGTCTGTACAATGGATACTCAACTTTATAATCATGGATATAAGTGTCAAAAGATTAGTAAAATCATACACTCATTCATTATGTATTACCATGCCACAAATACACAGTAATCATGGTTTGTTTTTATGTCCGTGAATATGAATAATAATGCTAACTTTGAAACTTTTCAGCAAAAATGTAAATAGTCAATTGTACAAAGATCATAATCAATTACAAAAACAAAATGAAGTGCTTGTGGGCCAAATTATACACTTTTTACAAACTCTCCAGATTTGTCAAATTTTTAGGGTGGGCATGAATGTGCATCAATGCTTATTACATGCCTTGATGTGGGTGCAAATCAGTGAATTGATTTGAAAAGGAACATCAGGGGAGTTAGTGGGTCGGTGAACATAATGTACTGACCGGTTTTAATGGTTACCCGGGCAAGTGAAGCCCTTCAACGTTTTTAATATCTAAGTAGACACTTAACAATAGATGTAAAATATACATGTGCACACTTCTATTTTGACTTTTGTTAAAATCCTTTTGATGCTGGTCGATAATGGTAAAATTGTTTGAAAATGTCCTGCATATGTACGTATGTAACTAAATATGATACAGCATTTATAACCATGAAGATATTGTTGCCTGAATACATGGGTTTATGTGCCCTCACAGCAGGTTGATAATATCATGGAAATAACAGACTCTGCTCTGACCATTAACATTTATCTATAGGCTTGGGCAAGACTGAAAGCCAAAATAAGCATGCTCGCCAAGCCTTGTTAATTTTGGACTTTCCTCTTGCCCTTGGCCATAAATTAATGATAATGGTCAGGGCTTCTCCCATTTTTTCTATAATATAAATTTCATTTATTAAGGGTTAAGATAAGTGTGATAAGGCCATTTGTGTACAAGAAATTAAATTTTGGAATTTCAGCAAATGCACTATTCATGTATGTACACAAGGCTGCCAAAGGAACAAGGAACAATTTTTTTCCAATACAAAACTGACAACATTTTTGCACTCTTTAGACTTTCTCCAAGTCTGTTGGCATGTAAATATCAAAAATGAATAAATAGAAGCAATGAACTTCGCAGACTGGCAGGCTAGGTGGTTGGCTGGTGCTCATATAGTGGGGTGAATACCATTCCCTACAGACTTGTGAACCTTGCAGGGTTTCAATAGCTATAAATAATTCATATGACATCAGGTAATAAATATGCATGACTAATCTTAATCTTAATCAAGCATAATTTTCCAACTCATTTAAAGTTGGAATAGAGAAGAATAGTGAGTATAAATATGTTTTCAGAATTTTTAAAACAGTCTGTGAATCTTTCTAAACATGGGGGATATTTTTGCCTTCCCTGGGGAATCGCAGCGGTACAATTATCATAATGAATCATGGTAATCTCCAGTCCTGTGAAGTATCAGTAAATTTCACAATTGCAATCACCTTCCCTGATTTTTGTAAACACGTACGCCCCCCCCCCCCCCCCATCACAGCTCTGCTCGGCACCTAGCTGTGGAAACGCAGCTATCTGTTGGCGGGGTAGGGGGGATCGCTATGCGGGTCAAAGGTCAACCCCGCCACGGATAGCTGCGGGCCACCTGCCATCGAAAGTGGGTCTATTACGACGACACAACATGTATCGGAACTTTGAACAGCAAAATAAACCAAAGTGAGCGTAATTCAATAAAATGACCTATGCCTGCCTGAACTCTGATTATTGCTCATTCCCTAACTCCTTTTGTGAACAAAATTTCTAGTTCGTTTACGTAATTCGGCCGATTTTCCAAGGAGTACTCAAGATTTTCACTCCAGCAGCGAACTTTGACTTCCATTGATATGCTAATAAGGATGTCGCTCGTTCGAACGTGAATAGAGCATGACGCGATGGTCGGTCAGATCTATTACAGCGCTTGTCATTTTAGTGTGGAGTTTCAGGGTTTGGCACACACGGATTTTTTGTTTGGCACAGCCAAGGTTTACAGTTCGACACAAAGAAATACCAGACGGAAATGCAACATTTTATCCAAGACAGACGACACGTTTTC
Organism: Ptychodera flava; assembly: GCF_041260155.1. Classification (NCBI taxonomy): domain Eukaryota; kingdom Metazoa; phylum Hemichordata; class Enteropneusta; family Ptychoderidae; genus Ptychodera; species Ptychodera flava. The sequence continues at coordinate 9,182,194 of NC_091940.1, forward strand.
ATTTCTGTCTTCGTCTGAGAATGCCGCACAGTGCAGTGTTGTTGCATGCAAATTTAAGCGATTTGTTTTAACGGTCACAACTGTCGGTCTGAACAGAAAAGGACCCACGTTTGATCGTCGTATCTTCGTATAGCTATCGCCTTGGAGTAATCTATTGAAATAATGCAAAATACACGGGGAAGAACCTACACCCGTGGAAAGGCAACCAGCAGTGATCTCCGGCAATAAGTAGTTCACGAAATAGAGGAGATAGGTGGTGATCAGGCGACTGGTTTTGTACCTCGTGGATCATATGTACAAACAGCGAAGAAATTGCGATTGGCAGCAACGACCGTATTATTATTAAAAGAAGATTTGGGTACATTTTTGCAAGACCGGTTCAGTAAATCCCCTAGAATCTATCGCCGTGGTCGACAAAGTATGTTACTGGACGTTGAAGTTGAGTTCATAGAAGCCATCAAATCTGAGAAGCCCTCCGTTAGCGACCGTTCAGTTTTTACGGCCTTGGGGGCCGGCAAAATCTTGTCGCCGGTGTTCAAAAAAATATGGACCCCCTGCATTTTTCGTGAAAAAAGATGATCCCCCCTTTGTCAGACGAAAAAATTTGATGACCCCCCCCCCCCCCCCCCCCCCCCCCCCCCCCCCCCCCCCCCCCCCCCCCCCCCCCCCCCCCCCCCCCCCCCCCCCCGATGAAAAAATAACCAAAACACATATGTCAAATTTACCCGCACGGTTTGGATTTGAACTCCGGTACGCGGCGCACTTTATTCGTGTAGCAGAAATGCCAGTGCACAAACTTCTTAGCCACATCCATGCAAACGTCTGTTAATTAGGAATCGTGGTACGAGTCCAAAGGGTTGTGTAAAATTGTCTGCGTTTTCACCTGTATTGGACTTGGACTTGGTACTAGACTCATGCTTGTTTATTGCAATGAGTTCAATCTGTGCCTGCCTATCTGCGCCGCTGCTCTCAGAGAGCAAAGTTGGCGGAAACAAGTTTTCATGTGCAAGTTTTGATGAACACTGAATACACAGGTGGTTTCCGTTATGGAAGTCAAACCTGGCTACACTGAGTGAGTGTTACCCTTCAGGGTACAATACAAATAAATGTTTAGTCAATTTCATAACAAATAGTGCAATTTTTGCATTATTTTAATATTCCCGGTAAAAATCACGCCCTTTAGTGCAAATCACATCCCTTGATGTTAAATGGAATAGTCTTCCGGTGTGTTTGACCGAGACTGCGAAGGTTTGAACCAATCATACGCCTGTATCGGATTACTGTCACTCTTAGGTAAAAGTTCTGCTACAGTGTTATAGCTCCGTAACATTCTGCATGATAAGAGAACGTGCGGCAATCGACGCATCCTTTGATGTTATGTGTCGGAGTACAACAACTTGTACGTTACAGTCAAGAAACCCGTGTGTGCTAAACCCTGAAACTCCACACTAAAAAGACAAGCGCTGTAGCATATCAATAGAAGTCAAAGTTCGCTGCTGGAGTGAAAATCTTGAGTACTCCTTGGAAAATCGGCCGAATTACGTAAACGAACTAGAAATTTTGTTCACAAAAGGAGTAAGGGAATGAGCAATAATCAGAGTTCAGGCAGGCATAGGTCATTTTATTGAATTACGCTCACTTTGGTTTATTTTGCTGTTCAAAGTTCCGATACATGTTGTGTCGTCGTAATAGACCCACTTTCGATGGCAGGTGGCCCGCAGCTATCCGTGGCGGGGTTGACCTTTGACCCGCATAGCGATCCCCGCTACCCCGCCAACAGATAGCTGCGTTTCCACAGCTACTCGGCACCATACCCAAACCGGGTATTTGATTCCGCTCTTGCTGAAAAATTTTAATTTTTCAATAACATTGTTTCCAGAGAATGTTATCGTAGGAATTATAACAAAAGATAATTCATTCACTGGCAAATTTTTAGTAATTCTGGGTAAGAAATACATATAGGCCGTGGGCTAGAGGGGGTCTACGTGCACCCCCCCCACAGGATAACAAACCTGTATTTTTCAGAACCCTTGGGATCCCTAGAATACGAAATGGAATTTTAACAGAAAAAATATAGGGACGCAATAGCTGTTATGGTCATGTTTTGAAGGGTACCGCAAAATCACGATTTTCCAAGCCAAATGCATTTTCGTCAAATCTGTCTTCTTGTAAGTCATGTGCTGAGCTCATTTTTTAACATAACCTCACTTGTTTGGTATCATTAGAAAGGGAATTTATTCCTCTTTAAGATGACATATTGCATTATGCAATATCTTCTACAGTTTTTGTCAAATATAACCAAAACTTACCCTTACCCCAAAATTTAACATTGCAAATTACAGTAAACTCAAATTCTACCAATTTTTTAGCTAGGCATAATAAAAAATGCAATGCTTTGTCTGAAATCTGTTTTATTTGATACAGGGACATGTCAGAAATATGAAATAGACTTTTAACAGAAAAAATATTGGGAATCTACAGCTGTAACAGTCATATTTTGAAGGGTACCGCAAAATAACAGTGTTGCAGATTTGCATGCATTTTTGTTAAAACTGTCTTCCTATAAGTTATCTGCTGAGCTTGTTTTTAATATAACCTGGCTTGTTAGGTATCATTAGAAAGATAATTTACTAATCTTTAGAATGACATATTGTAACATGCAATATCTTCTATAGTTTTCATGATATGTAACCAAAACTTACCCCTTACCCCAAAGTTTACATTGAAAATTTCAGTCATAGCTAAAACCAAATTTTACAATTTTTTTAGCTTGACACAAAAAATATGGCCGTTTTTGCTATTAAATCTATTTATTTGGTACAGGGACATGTCAGAAATATGAAATAGACTTTTAACAGAAAAAATATTGGGAATCTACAGCTGTAACAGTCATATTTTGAAGGGTACCGCAAAATCACAGTGTTGCAGATTTGCATGCATTTTTGTTAAATTGTCTTCTTATAAGTTATCTGCTGAGCTTGTTTTTGAATATAACCTGGCTTGTTAGGTATCATTAGAAAGATAATTTACTAATCTTTAGAATGACATATTGTAACATGCAATATCTTCTATAGTTTTCATGATATATAACCAAAACTTACCCCATACCCCAAAGTTTACATTGAAAATTTCAGTCATAGCTAAAACCAAATTTTACCATTTTTTTAGCTTGACACAAAAATCTGGCCGTTTTTGCTATTAAATCTGTTTTATTTGGTACAGGGACATGTCAGAAATATGAAATAGACTTTTAACAGAAAAAATATTAGGAATCTACAGCTGTAACAGTCATATTTTGAAGGGTACCGCAAAATAACAGTGTTGCAGATTTGCATGCATTTTTGTTAAATTTGTCTTCTTATAAGTTATCTGCTGAGCTTGTTTTGAATATAACCTGGCTTGTTAGGTATCATTAGAAGATAATTACTAATCTTTAGAATGACATATTGTAACATGCAATATCTTCTATAGTTTTCATGATATGTAACCAAAACTTACCCCATACCCAAAGTTTACATTGAAAATTTCAGTCATAGCTAAAACCAAATTCTACCATTTTTTTAGCTTGACACAAAAAATCTGGCCGTTTTTGCTATAAATCTATTTTATTTGGTACAGGGACATGTCAGAAATATGAAATAGACTTTTAACAGAAAAAATATTGGGAATCTACAGCTGTAACAGTCATATTTTGAAGGTTACTGCAAAATAACAGTGTTGCAGATTTGCATGCATTTTTGTTAAAACTGTCTTCCTATAAGTTATCTGCTGGCTGTTTTTGAATATACCTGGCTTGTTAGGTATCATAGAAAGATAATTTACTAATCTTTAGAATGACATATTGTAACATGCAATATCTTCTATAGTTTTCATGATATATAACCAAACTTACCCCTACCCCAAAGTTTACATTGAAAATTTCAGTCATAGCTAAAACCAAATTCTACCATTTTTTTAGCTTGACACAAAAATCTGGCCGTTTTTGCTATAAAATCTGTTTTATTTGGTACAGGGACATGTCAGAAATATGAAATAGACTTTTAACAGAAAAATATTAGGAATCTACAGCTGTAACAGTCATATTTTGAAGGGTACTGCAAAATCACAGTGTTGCAGATTTGCATGCATTTTTGTTAAATTGTTCTTCTTATAAGTTATCTGCTGAGCTTGTTTTGAATATAACCTGGCTTGTTAGGTATCATTAGAAAGATAATTACTAATCTTTAGAATGACATATTGTAACATGCAATATCTTCTATAGTTTTCATGATATATAACCAAAACTTACCCCATACCCAAAGTTTACATTGAAAATTTCAGTCATAGCTAAAACCAAATTCTACAATTTTTTAGCTTAGAAACAAAATCTCTGGCCGTTTTTGCTATTAAATCTGTTTTATTTCGTCGGTACATGGGTCAGTCAAAATATGAAAATAGACTTTTAACAGAAAAAAGATTGGAATTCTGTAGTTGTAACAGTCAGATTTTGAAGGGTACAGCAAAATCTCAGTATTCCTGACTTGCGTGCATTTTTGTTGAATCTATCGTCTTGTAAGTCATCTGCTGAGCTTCTTATAGAATATAATGTAAGTTGTTAGGTATCATTAGTAAGATTATTTACTAGTCTTTAAAAGACATATTGTAACATGCAATATCTTGTACAGATTTTATGAAATATGACCAAAACTTACCCATACCCCAAAATTTACATCGAAAACTACTGTCATAGCTATGTCAAATTCAAGCAATTTTTTACGCAGACATAAAAAATTAGACAATTTTTGTATGAAATCTGTTTTATTTTGTACTTGGCCATATCAGAAATATGAAATGAACTTTTAACAGAAAAAATATTGGGATTCTATAGCTGTAAGAGCTGTATTTTAAGGGTACAGCAAAATCTCCTGATCGTATGCGTTTTTGTTAAATCTGTCATCTTATAAGTAGTCTACTGAGCTTTTATTGATTATAGCCGGGTTTGTTTAGTATCATTGGAAAGGTAATTAAATGGTATTTAAAATGTTATATTGTAACAGGCAATATCTTGTATAGTTTTCATGGAATATGACCAAAAAGTACCCCATACCCCAAGGTTTATATGAAAGTACTGTCATAGATAGCGTGATCAAATTCCGTGAATTTTTAGCTAGACATGATAAAAATAGCTCTGTTTCGGTATTAAATCTGTTGTATATGGTACTGGGTCATGTCAGAAATGTGAAATAGACTTTTAACAGAAAAAATATTTGGACTGTATAGTTGTAACAGCCATATTTTGAAGGGAAATGCAAAGTCGCAGTACCGCAAACTGGCACCTTTTTTGTTAAATTCTTCTTCTTGTAAGTCATCTGCTGAACTTATTTTGTGACACAACCTGGCTTGTGAGGTATCATTAGTAGGGAATTTATTTTTCTTTAAGATGACATATTGTAATATACAATGTCATTCATAGTTTTCCTGGAATATGGTCAAACTTTACCCCATACCCAAAAAGTTCAAATCGCAAATTACGGCTTATCTTAAATTCTACCATTTTTGCTGCACATAATACAAAAGGCAATCTTGTTTAAAATCTGATTTATTTGTTACAAAAGTATGTCACAAGTATAAATTAACTTTTAACGGGAAGATGATACAATTTAGTAGCCATTGGATCATTTTTGGAGGGGGAACCCATATATTGCAAATGTATGTGTTTCGGCAAATTTGCCCTGATACCTGGGTACCCTTCCAAATATGATCCAAAAGGCTACAAAATCATATTATGTTCCTGTTAAAAGTTAAGTTCATATTTGTAACATACTTTTTAACAAAAACACAGATTTCATAGATTGCATACAAGCATTGCCTTTGGTATATAAAGTTAATAAATTGTAAAAAAAGGTAGAGTTTCAGATTTGCAGTAATTTGCTGTGTAAACCTTGGGGTATGGGGTAAGCTTTGGTCCTATTTCATGAAACCTAAACAAGACATTGCATATTACAATATGTCATTTTAAAGACTAGTAAATTACCTTTCTATTGATACCTAACAAGCCAGGTTATGTCAAAAATCAAGCTCAGCAGATGACTTATAAGAAGACAGATTTAACAAAAAAGCAAGCGAGTTGTCAATACTGTGATTTTGCGAGACCCTTCAAAATATGACTGTTACAGCTGTAGATTCCCAATATTTTTTCTGTTAAAAGTCTATTTCATATTTCTGACATGTCCCTGTACCAAATAAAATAGATTTAATAGCAAAAACGGCCAGATTTTTTGTGTCAAGCTAAAAAATGGTAGAATTTGGTTTTAGCTATGACAGAAATTTCAATGTAAACTTTGGGGTAAGGGTAAGTTTTGGTTATATATCATGAAAACTATACAAGATATTGCATGTTACAATATGTCATTCTGAAGATTAGTAAATTATCTTTCTAATGATACCTAACAAGCCAGGTTATATTCAAAAACAAGCTCAGCAGATAACTTATAAGAAGACAAATTTAACAAAAATGCATGCAAATCTGCAACACTGTGATTTTGCGGTACCCTTCAAAGTATGACTGTTACAGCTGTAGATTCCTAATATTTTTTCTGTTAAAAGTCTATTTCATATTTCTGACATGTCCTGTACCAAATAAAACAGATTTAATAGCAAAAACGGCCAGATTTTTTGTGTCAAGCTAAAAAAATGGTAGAATTTGGTTTTAGCTATGACTGAAATTTTCAATGTAAACTTTGGGGTATGGGGTAAGTTTTGGTTATATATCATGAAAACTATAGAAGATATTGCATGTTACAATATGTCATTCTAAAGATTAGTAAATTATCTTTCTAATGATACCTAACAAGCCAGGTTATATCCAAAAACAAGCTCAGCAGATAACTTATAAGAAGACAAATTTAACAAAAATGCATGCAAATCTGCTACACTGTGATTTTGCGGTACCCTTCAAAATATGACTGTTACAGCTGTAGATTCCCAATATTTTTTCTGTTAAAAGTCTATTTCATATTTCTGATATATCCCTGTACCAAATAAAACAGATTTAATAGCAAAAAGGGCAAGATTTTTGTGTCAAGCTAAAAAAATGGTAGAATTTGGTTTTAGCTATGACTGAAATTTTCAATGTAAACTTTGGGGTATGGGGTAAGTTTTGGTTATATATCATGAAAACTATAGAAGATATTGCATGTTACAATATGTCATTCTAAAGATTAGTAAATTATCTTTCTAATGATACCTAACAAGCCAGGTTATATCAAAAACAAGCTCAGCAGATAACTTATAGGAAGAAATTTAACAAAAATGCATGCAAATCTGCAACACTGTTATTTTGCGGTACCCTTCAAAATATGACTGTTACAGCTGTAGATTCCCAATATTTTTTCTGTTAAAAGTCTATTTCATATTTCTGACATGTCTCTGTACCAAATAAAATAGATTTCATAGCAAAAACGGCCAGATTTTTTGTGTCAAGCTAAAAAAATGGTAGAATTTGGTTTTAGCTATGACTGAAATTTTCAATGTAAACTTTGGGGTATGGGGTAAGTTTTGGTTACATATCATGAAAACTATAGAAGATATTGCATGTTACAATATGTCATTCTAAAGATTAGTAAATTATCTTTCTAATGATACCTAACAAGCAGGTTATATTCAAAAACAAGCTCAGCAGATAACTTATAGGAAGACAGTTTTAACAAAAATGCATGCAAATCTGCAACACTGTTATTTTGCGGTACCCTTCAAAATATGACTGTTACAGCTGTAGATTCCCAATATTTTTTCTGTTAAAAGTCTATTTCATATTTCTGACATGTCCCTGTATCAAATAAAACAGATTTCAGACAAAGCATTGCATTTTTATTATGCCTAGCTAAAAAATTGGTAGAATTTGAGATTTACTGTAATTTGCAATGTTAAATTTTGGGGTAAGGGGTAAGTTTTGGTTATATTTGACAAAAACTGTAGAAGATATTGCATAATGCAATATGTCATCTTAAAGAGGAATAAATTCCCTTTCTAATGATACCAAACAAGTGAGGTTATGTTAAAAATGAGCTCAGCACATGACTTACAAGAAGACAGATTTGACGAAAATGCATTTGGCTTGGAAAATCGTGATTTTGCGGTACCCTCAAAACATGACCATAACAGCTATTGCGTCCCTATATTTTTTCTGTTAAAATTCCATTTCGTATTCTAGGGATCCCAAGGCTTCTGAAAAAATACAGGTTTGTTATCCTGTGGGGGGGGGGGTGTGCACGTATACCCCCTCTAGCCCACGGACTAATATATGATTGCAGAAGATGGCATAGAATACCAAGGATTCGATAATTGGTACAAGAAAGAATAATGGTAGAAAAACATTATTTTATGATTCAGCGGTGAGAATAAGAACAGATTCTCACTAATTGCGAGAAAGCGTCATTTTCTCGCTCGAGTCTCTCACAATTTTTCCCTATGAATGATGCTGTACGTGTTGAGGCTTACAGACCACAGACGTTCTGTTGAGTGGATAGTTTGTAAAAGTGAAGTTTCTGCTACGTTCCGACGTTCTCCTCCGTAGCCTTATCACCATTTGAAGAAAAGGCTACAGACCGTCCGAACGTAGCATAAACTACACTTTTACAAACTACCCACTCAACAGAACGCCTGTGTTACAGACAAGCTGCAGTACAGTAGCTCGCGCTCGAGGTATTTGGGTCGGACGGCAAAACGTGACCTCGAGCCACTGTGCAGTTACACACACTACTGCCATACCAGCAGTGCCACGCATAGCTGCAGTACAGTAGCTCGAGGTTTTGCCTGGGTATTTGGGTCGGACGGCAAAATCTGGTTTTGCCGTCCGACCCAAATACCCAGGCAAAACCTCGAGCTACTGTACTGCAGCTATGCCACGCAGAGCTAAAGCGGCAGCATACATGCTGATACTTACGTGGAAGAGAGGACTTCGCCAGTCGACGAAAATACGTGATCATCAGCTGCTCCCCTACAATGGTGAGACTTGGCTGCAGTACGATGTAACAAACACAACTCATATACGCGATCGCGTGGCCGCGCATTGAAGTGACTTGGGGATTCCTCGTACAGCCTCCGGTCACCGGGGTGACCCAGGCCTGGGGGTGACCGGGCGTTTGTGACAATAGGGCCGCTTTACACAGGCATATCCTTCCATGAAGAACAATCAAGTACACCATTCTTGGCTTTATTTTGACAATACATCAAGAAACTCGATGTACAAATTTTACAGAATGCTTTATAAAATATAAACCAACACTCCTAACACATTACGCTTTCAAGTGTAGTGTTAATTTAGTTTCGCTACACTTCGCGACACTTGTTCTCATTTGCATACAACTTCCCACCTCGTTCTTGAATTAGATGTATATGTATGTATGTATGTATATGTATGTATGTATGTATGTATGTATGTATGTATGTATGTATGTATGTATGCATTCATACATGCATGTATGCATGCATGAATGTTTGTATGTATGCATGTATGCATGCATGCATGCATGTGTTTATGCATGTATGTGCAAATGTATGTACGAACGTGTGTACGTTTGATGTATGTGCGTATATATATGTTATACATAGATGAATGAATGTATACACTATGTGTGTGTACGTGTAGTTTATGTGTATGTATATATATGTGTATATATATATATATATATATATATATATATATATATATATATATATATATATATATATATATATTTATAATAACACAAAATTACTTCCAGTACAAAGTAATGGTATCTGTTTCTTAAGTTTCATGGATTCTGCAAGTATCAGACAGATGAAATGAAAGTAATACTAGCTCAACACTCTTATATATGTATGATCGGGACGTGCCATTCTATTTGTAGGTGGTGTTTAAATCTTTTCTAATAATCTCTACCTTCAAGAACAGTGCTTTTTATATCATTGGTATCGAAAAACAAAGTTATAAAGCGAGAATAGCATTTTTGCATCAACGATGCCTGAGACCTTTCAATGGATTTGTTGATTCCCAACAGTGCTGGCCACCACTTGACTTGGTCACAGCTTGGCATGGTATTATACCGTGACATCTCTATGGTACCTATATGCAACAGTAGTTTCTACTGGGTGTTGGGAACCTTGGCTGAAATTCTGGTTTATTGACTTTGCGAAAATTGAACGGTGCTACATCTTACTCTAACTCGATTTGGTGCATCAGTCGAGGCCATATGTCACGTGAAAAACATCCATTGCGTATTTTAGTGAATTTAGGTTATGGGGTATGGACACTTTCGACATCTTTGCAGAGCCTTCTATCACCCTGCTGGCTTGCCTTTGATGAAATGGCAAAATTTCCTCCATCTTCGTCTATTATTATAATGAGCATTCAATATCACCCATATATTCAACAAATAACCTAATCGCTTCCTGGCCGCTTTGTCAGGTATGACCCAAAGATATGCGGTTTTCCATTGTAGTTTGCTTTTTCATAAATATAATGCAATGGGTTAAACCCTGAATTCGAATAGAACACAGTACGAACAAAACCACATGCACAAACGCGCATGGAAATACGTATATTTCCAGTAGTGTTGGTACACATTAGTTTGCAGCCATTTGATATCTTAGGTGGCATGAGCGTAGCAAGTGTGTGGAACACCGCCGCACGCCTCTTTTATTCAAAAATAGAATCATTACACTGCAAGACAACAACATGCCACGATAAGTCGGTTACAACAAAAAATATTGTACGGTAACATATTAAAGAATGCATGGTAAAATGGACAAGGACGTAAGCACTGTTTGGTCCATATCAAGTAGAGGTTAGAAGACTAATTTTGAGTTAATTATTACTCTAAATGGAACTACTTGTTCACAAATAGAAGTGGTGCCACAATGTATACGCTGTGCACACACATTTTGCCTCAATTATGACCGAGTAATCATAATCGGCATGACTTCCCGTTGTTGGATTCTGTGTTTATGAGAACATGTTCGGGGTAATTATACTTTTATTTCGCATGTTACAATATTCCAACAAACACCATACATACGAATTTAAAAGCTCCTTTTACTAAATTCATTGATCGAGTCTTTCCGGTTTCGGTATATATTTATGTTAGCGGCGTAAAGCGCTCTCAAATATTTAAGTGAGAGGCACTATTGAAAAGAATGAAAAAATATCAATTACATTCAGCCATTATAGTGACACTTGCATATTTATCATGCATAAAGGTTTTATATTACTGGAATTCATTATTTCTGTTTGCTCCTGGTCATAAATATGCACTTATGTGTTGTGTTATACAATGCGGATAGCATGTTATTTTGGCTTTCATTTTTAAGTGGGAGGAAGTCCTACAAATCTAACAGTTTTTACTGAAACTGGTCATAGAGTATGCCATTGTTTTCAGTGTGTCACGTGGTGACAAGGGGATGGTATGCTGTTCCTATCCGTATTTAAAATTCGCAAGAAGTCCATTTGAAGCATTCACGTTTATTGAAAGTCCGCTATGAAGACCATCAGTCAAGAAGAGTGTTACAAGGACAGGCGATTTTTGTGTTTACTCAGTCTTATCAGAATATTCTGTTTAGGTAAGTTTGTGTAAAGCCGAAAGCTGATCTTTGCTCATAGCTGTATGATATTCAGGAGAGATTTCTCTGAAAGTCAAGTAGCGCAAGGCTCTGCTTTGCTCGTATGATATTGTGGTGTTCAGAGAAAAGCTTTCAAAACCTCCTTGTGACACGATCACACTTGCAATTTTGCAGCGCAGCTGCTTAACACATTGTGCTGACACTTTGTTGTCAAAATTTGTAATTCTTGATAGACTGGCACAGGAATAACCAATATCTGTCTGTCTGTCTGTCTGTCTGTCTGTCTGTCTGTCTCTCTCTCTCTCTCTCTCTCTCTCTCTCTCTCTCTCTCTGTAATGTTAATTGTTTTATTTGTGCGTATTTTACAATGAAAGCCTCGTCAATGCCAGTGGAACACGATGCTAATCTTAACTTCACTGTCAGCATATCAGAAGTAAGTAATGACAGAGCTATTCATGTCTCTTCAACCACATAAAATTGTGGAAGTAGCGTGGAAATAAATGTGTTTGTATCGATGGTCCTAACTGGTGAAATTTGATCGCGCAATGTCGGATGGAAGCGATAGTAGAAATATTTTGATCAAGTCAGGCACAATTTCTGTGTATAGAATCCTAGTTCATTATTTCGAAATGTCTTTAAGAACGCAACTGCAGATTTCTCATATATATATATATATATATATATATATATATATATATATATATATATATATATATATATATATATATATATGTATGTATTATATATATATATATGTAATGTCTTTTCTTCAGTAGTTCTTGAGCTCTAGGCCATCGGCCCAGCATACTTACTTAACATAGGAAGCAGAAATATACAATAATTGACAGGAAATGATATTTACAAATAATAATAATAATAATAATAATAATTATATTTAATTCTTAAAAACGCACTCCTTAAACGTCTCAGAGCGCTGAACACAAGTGTTTTAAAGATCTAAAAAAACAGCTAAAAAACTAAAAAAACTACAATTACGAGTAAAACTTAGTAAAAAGGTGTGTCTTCAAATAACGTTTAAAAGAAGTTACATTTCTGGCACAACGAATTTCTGAAGGCAGTGCATTCAACAGCAAAGGAGCACATACCGAAAATGCTCTCTGACCGTAGGAATTATAAAGGAGAAGGAGTTACACGCAAATTCTCAGAAGACCTCAGATTTCTTGTCGGTATATACAGATCAATCAAATCGGTCAGATAAAGCGTTGCATCACTCCAACAAGTTTAAAAGTAGTCAATAAAATTTTGAAATGTATACGAGCTTTCACAGGTAACCAGTGTAAATCAATGAAAACAGGAGTGATGTGGTCATATTTGCGTGTACAGTGACGAGACGTGCTGCTGCATTCTGTACAGACTGCAGACGGGTCAGTTGGTTAGTAAAGGAAATACCACGAGTTGGAGTGGGTTTACAATGGAAACCGTACAGTTTCAGTCAGAAGCTTCTGACCGAAACTGTACGGTTTCCATTGTAAACCCACAACAACGAGTGGTATTTCCGACTTATACCACGAAGTATAACGAATTTGAAATAAAATTGATCCTTATCAATGCTAGTACTGAACGGCCATGAAGTAAACGATGATCGATACCTATTTACATATAATTCAGCAGTGGTTTGACGAAAAACCATCTGCGTTGCACGCAATGTTTTACAATGATGCAAAGTGACGCGGTTTTCCTTTTTCCTTTTTTTCCTTAACAATGCTGGTCTGGCACTATTGATGCAACAGTTATTGTCTTTTATCACTGGCTGCATAATACTTCGTTTTCTGTTTAGCATTTTTGGACATGCAAACAGGGATATCAAGGATAGCTGTACTTATTAGTATGTAACTCAATAAAAATGCCATGACGCGCAGGTTGTGAAATGACGCACGCGGTGACCAAAAACGGTATTTTTTAGCGTAATGGACAACAGTGATACTAAAAAGTTTAGTGATCTATTGGAAACTTGTTTCATCCTCAGACAACGACCACGACCTTCGAAGCACTCGAGACTTGGCATACTGTAGCAGTGCTAAAAATAGGCCATGGACTTTCTGTAGGGAGGCGGAATATTGCCCGATACATTATGATCAAAATGCAATGAAAATGCGTTTTCATTGACCATCACTTCCAATGCCTGTCATTCAAGTACGTCAGTTCAGATATTGGACATTGCACGCCAAGTACTTACTGAATTTTAAGTCCCTGTCTTTGGTAGTCCGTGTGGGCTACCATTTCATGGATTTTGGTAGCCCCAGGGAAAAGATGGTAGTCTGTGGACGCGGGACTACCGCTAATTTCGAGCCCTGTCAATACAGAAAGGTTCAAAAACAGTGACCATGACAATGTGATAGCTTGAATGTCACATTATATAAAAGTGCAATTGCCCAACTTTTTTGGTGCATTGTATGAGTTATTTGGGTGTGTGATGATATATATGCAAATTAGTAAACAGCCACACTTTTATTCATATGTAAATTAGTAAACCCAACACTTCTATTCAGAAAAGTGTTGGGTTTACTATTTTACATATGAATAAAAGTGTGGCTGTTTACTGATTTGCATGAGAACAAAAGGACTGCAGTTGGTTTTCTCAATTATATGCACGTCCAGGACAAAGAGTCACATGGCCATTCGTGGTATAATTTGAAATGCCATAGAACAGACCTTACAATAGTCGAGTTTAGAGGTAACCAATGTATAGATGAGTTTTTCAGTAGTGGGTTGTCGAGTAATTTACGAATTTTACCGATTCTTGATAAAGAGAAATATGCATTCCTACAAAGCTGACTGATATGTTCACACATGAAACCATCCCTGTTGAGAATAACACCAAGACTCCGTACAAAAGGAGAGGGAGTGATATTAAGTTCACCAATCCTGAGGCTATTCAGTTCTGCCATGTCGTGTTTCAAGCATGATGAAAAATGAATAACTTCAATCTTATTATCGTTCAGCACCAGTATGTTACTACAGACACTCAGAATAATATACAAAATTGACAGGAAAGTATTTACAAACACTCAGAATAATTGGTTATGATTTATCTCCATTCTAATTTTCATAGGGCGAAAAGTGAAAGCTGCTAGACGTTGCATTATATTTGACTCATCAGATGTCATCAGAGAAATAAATTTTCTTTCTGTTTGTGGAGTGAAATAACGAGGAATATACTTCATCCTCAAATTATCAAAAAAAGTACAAAGTAAAACAAAATAATATTCATTTTCGACTTCATTTCTATCACATAGAAAACATACTCTTTCATTTGCATCATTTTTCAATTTTCTGTCAGTCTCAATACGTAAATAGTGTGAATTTATAGAAATTATAATACAATAGAAGAACATCTCAATCGAGCTAACATAGACATGTGTACATTAATTTTCACGACGTAAGGATACTTTTCTGGTGTATGTGAACACATAAGTTCTCGATAACAAGGTTTATCAAGGCTAGAAATTTCACTTTAACTCTTCGAATTCTCTACAAAAGTACACATGAAGCTGTTCTTATCGGGAACTTCTTGTTGCCCCAATACTTCTTGCAAATTACAGATATACAGTAAATTTTTGACTCGGAGTATTGACGTGGGTATCGACCTTACACAGGATTTATCAATGTCATAGATCATTTCGTAACACTTCCTTGGATAACGATTTTCTGGCATTTTAAAACGTTTACACCGATATTTTACACATTTTGGCTATATGCAAGTAAACTGGAAATCTGCCACACTCGCCCACACTGCAACATTTGGGGTATTACTTGAAAAACCCAGAAAACCCGTACATGCCAAATACTGGATTCTTTCAAGATAATCATATTTTGTATATCCCCATACTTGTGAGCCGTAGATCAGTATTCACCGTTAAATCAAAATCTTGGAAAAATGTATCAAATGCAAAACGACCTGTCCTTTCTTTCCTGTTGTGCAAGAGTTTTTGTACACATTGGCCACTGCAACCGACAGGAAAACAGAACACCCAAATACTATTAATTCGATAGGTCAACGTTTTCTCCGTTAAAAACGTTTTTTTCTGTTTTTGCAAGATAACCTCTAGCTTTAAATACAACTACTTTGTTAGTTTACCGTTATTTTGAATTTTATACAACAGAAATGCAAACAATTCAAAAGGTGCTGCCAGCCAATTACACCGTCAGAAAAAAGGACACTGCGGTCTGCGAATAATGAGCATAATATTTCAGTTAAAGCAGGGGAAAGCTGTAAACCACGCGTACCACTATTCTGTACATCATGTGTCAATTCATTTCTGAAAAAGGAAAACAGAAATGGGCCGAGCATACATCCCTGTCTAACTTCGACACGGAAGTTGAAATACTCCGTAAAATAAAAATTGATTCTCACTCAAGATTTAACATCATTATACATGGAATTCAAAATTTTAAACATTTCCCCATTGATACCACCTTTCATAAGTATGAACCAAAGTCTTTGACGTTCAACAGTGTCAAATGCTTTTGCAAAATCAACAAAGGAACAATAAAAATTACCATATTTCCTGTAGATAAATAGTTTTGAATGATTGACTACAGAAAAAAATGTTACCTGCTGTTAAATACCAATGTCGAAAACCTATTCGCGTTTCGTCGATTTTTTCAAGTGCATCAGGGCAAAATGTACGACGATTATTCAAAATCGAGGTGAAAATCTTGCTAAAAACACTCAATAAAGGAATCCCTCTGTAATTGTCGGTAGAGTTAAATGAACCACTTTATGAAGAGGTACAATTATTGTCTTAGGCTATATTTTTGGGAATATACCAACATCAAATGGTCTATTGAAAAGGATATTCAAATCTGGTGTCAGAATGATTTGTGGATTTAAAAAATTCTCCCAACCACAAATCAGGATCAGCTGATTTGCAATTTTTCAATTTTTGAAAGGGAAAAGTCATCGTTAAAGGGACAAAGACACTACTTATATTGTTTGATATGTTGAAAGATACTGGATGAATTGTTGACCATGCATATATTCGACCCCGGTTTTAGACACGATAAATGAAACCATCGTGAGAATGAATTAATGGTCATGACCAGTATCTCGTATCTTTGTCCCTTTTACAGATACATTACTTTGAAAATAATTTTTGAAATATCATAAAACTCATCAGGGTGGATGTCGTTTTTAACTCGACGCACAGCCATAGAGCGCCTTACGGAAGTCCAAAACTGTTTCGAATCTGTGAAAGCAAGAGCGGACAATTTTGCCTTTTGTTCATTTAAAAATTAACGTCTTTTGTTTCGACAGACATTTCTACATTCATTTCTGGCATCTTTGTATAATTTCAACCCTGTTTCGCCTCTGCTATTTTTAAATTTTCTCAAAAAACAATATTTCTTTTTCTTTAACGAAATACACTCTTTGTTTGCCAAACCAAATAGGCTGCTTGCTATGATTTGGCCTGGTCAGCGAAAGTTTCTTTACCATGTTACAGTGTTCAGCAGCGTACATAAAGGCACTGCCAAGTCAATCAATAAAATTCGCTGCACTAAAATCAGGCACTGGAATAACATCTTCAAGGCCATTATTTGCTATAAATAGCTGAACAGAGTCAGACAAATCAGCATCTCTTTCAGAAACCCATGAACATTTACTTAAAATTTGATTACACATGTGACCTCTACTGATAACAGTTTGTTTCACTGACACATGGAAATGTATTGTCAGTATTGAAACTTTGCCATTATTAACTGACAAAAACTTCAATTTATACATCCTGTATCTAATACTCTAATTTTCAAAGGGCTGTATGGTGTGGTTTTCGATATACTTATTTTAAAGGCCCTTGTATCATTCTAGCCATTGTTCAGCTGAAAGCAAAATTTGATCTCTTTGTGTAAGTAGGAATAACTATTAGCATTCAAATAAATGTGTGTGTGACATGAAGATTTTCAGGTGATGTAAGATATTACAACCATATATGTATAAGTTAGTGTTGTTGTGATATTTAATCATCGCCTTTGAAATATTACTTCCTTCATTTGACACGAAAGTCAGTAAGGTTATATAGTACTCGGTTTCTCTCAAACGCTAATACACATTATAGTATAGATCATTTTCATATTACTATACCGTAAATTGTTCAAATATGAAGAAGTCATTGTTGCAATTTTGGCATCACAGCTAACTTTTAAAATTAAATTTGTACCAGTTATCAAGTGGCAAGGATAAAAATTGTACACAATAGGCAGATAATTGAATGAGCGATGAGTTACAGACGGTCTCCGTCTTTCTTACAGAACTCAAGGCGTGACGCGGAAGTATTCATTTTTCAAGAGACTTTGGGAAGCAACGTACATTCGTTCCAGATTTTGTCAGGGAACAAGGTAAGCATACGAAAATAAATTAGTTTCTGGGCAATGCGTAAGACGTTTTGAATGTCGCCAATGTTGACACCAGAGTTCTCATGACAGATGTACGGAATCAGGAACATAACATGTTTTAGTATATGTGGACAGACTTAAAGAATAAGTGAAGCACAAGTAAGTTAGGTCGTGCACTCTAAAAGAGTTCAAAATTTTGGTATGAAATTTAAAAAAATGAAGTGTGGAAGACCAGTAAAAGCTGCACGGCTCCAGGAAAAACATATTGTTTTTCTTGTTTTGTTTTTTGTTTTGTTTTTTGTTGGCCGCAGGCCGCTAGAATTAGTCAAAGTTTTAAAGGACCACATTTTACCGAGGAAATTTGAGTCTAGCTTCTGTTAAGTAATTATAAAATTATGCCGTATCAGGAACGTACATTTCAGACAGATTAATCAACAAAACAAACGTTGGCAATTAATATGAATGTTTCAATGATATACATAAACATACTTGGAAATTCTTAGAAAGTGTCAGTATTCAGAGAGTAGTGGCCACACACGAGTACTTACTCTTCATGGCAAAGGCGGGATACAGATTATTTCACATGTGGGATTGTATTAGTAACCTTTTTAAAGTATCATTTATTGACTATATTTGTAAACAAACAAACAAACAAACGAACAAACAAGCAAACAAACACCGCTCCTTATTGACAAATATGACCACAAATACAATTCTTTATTGGGTCGTTTATTGTAATCCTATATGGAAATAATCACACGTAACAAATAAACAAACACGCACAAACAAACGAACGAAGAAGGAGCTTGAGTCTCCTAAGGTATAATTGGCTGGGTTGCCGTTCTTTTGGGCTATCGAATGAAATGAAGAGTAACGAAACTGTCAAAGATGAACATTCATGCTTGTAAAACAGGTTTACGAACATTCCACTGCAGGTTGGCTTTATGACAAGCTTCTTTATGGTTTTATAAGTATCAGCTCGGCTAAAACACTATTGCCCAATAGTATGCCCTCTAATGCAATAGCGTTGATCGCGATTTAAGGTTTGTTATTAAATATAGATGCACGCGCGTGCGACTTCCGACAAAGTTGACTGAAATTTGGACAAATTTCGTTGTTGTATGCGCGGCTGTTGTTGCATCTTGAATTCTAAACCATAAATTAATACGAATTAGTTTGACTTTTTGTAGCCATTGTAACACTAGCAGATTTTATTTTCGTCATTTATGCTGAAAATGCTGACAAATATTTATTTATTAATGAGAGACAAAGTTACGTCCGTCCTTTTGCGATCAGCGCTATGGTTTTCAGAAATCATTCAAATTTTGTACAACATCTTTTAATCTAACAACCTTAATGTGCGATAATGTCTTTTCTTAGGATAACAGGTTCAATATAACGTACGATGGCATTCTGGTCACGCGTGGCTTTTTGGATTATGATATCGACGCTTATTACAAGCTGCACATTTCATTCACGGTAAGTAGCTGAATAATATGCTAGCTGATGCACTTTTTGCACCTACGGAGAGACACACATAAGCATGAAGGTATGAACAATCTTTGATTTGTATGGAACGACTATCTTGCATGTAGTGTTTGCAGAAACCATTGGCGCCGCTATTTCTCAAATCACACTGTATAACCTCCTTGGTGTACTTGTACCCGCAAATTTGTGCCATGAAGAAGTAAAATATTTTATGCCAGTCGGTAGATCGAGCCCAATCCCTTTGATATATTTCATTTGTTTGGATCAACAAAGTATGCGCTATAAATTTGCAAACCTCATGAGCGAAATTTGAGAATTGAGAAGAGTAAAGTATCAACGTAATACTTGTACTAGTCACGAAATTGCCCCTGATTGTAAATGTTTTGATTATCAAAGCATAAAATTAACTTATAGGATTACGAATGAGTAAGCTGCTCTTGTAAAATGTGGTCTCTCAAAACGTTTGCGAACCGGTACCTGCAAGCAGTTTCTTTTTATCGTGTTCGGTAAGGAATTATAAATATAGATCCTTGTATACGCTTTCGCTAACTGGTTCTAATAAATAATGTCCGAGATTTAAACGGGTATCAGAATTAAAATTTCGATGTCATTGTTTCATGATCCATTATGGTATACCTTTTTATAACTTGGATATAATAGCACTTCTTTATAATTGTATTGAGAGCAGCATATCTTTAACATGACTGCAGGGTACTTTGCATAAGAACGGTAATCCATGACTCAAATCATAATGGTTGCTTCACCAAATGTTGCGTGTTTTCATCTCGGGGCAGGTATAGATACTTCTTGATCAAGTTAAAATGCTATCCTACGATACGTCGGCAGAAATTAGTATGCAAAGAACTAAAATGCCACCAAAGTCTTGGCCGGGCACGTTATAACATTAAGGCATAATTTATATAACAATATGGCGATGATATGTGCGTCGGATAAGGATCTATGATGAATTTACCCGCTTTAAAGTATTTATTGGCACAAATCCTCTTTGCAGGTGTTAGATCATCGACAGTCTGAATGCCTATGAAATGACGTGTGGGCGGGTCAATGAAAATAAGAGTTAGTGATGACAATGACGCCAAAAAGTAGAATTTGCAGAAAATAATGCCCATTTGCAATGATTTAAGTGGTCATGTTGACTTAGGCTAGGGTTAGAATTATATTGCTTCAAACATTTTTCTAGCCAATGTGCATTTTCAATCAACCAGAAACTGATTTTGCAAAAAACATGTTTCAGTCCAAGCTCAAGACAAATAAGCATCACGACAGGTAGCGAACATGATCTATCAAAGGTTAAATGTCAAAACAATTTTCTTTGGGAGTAACTTCTTTCGTCGAAGGAAATTACTGGTTGCCACCATCATTGCAATTACAATGTAGTGATGACTTAGCGTACCATGGAATATTCATATGCCGCAGATTTGACGCATGCACAGAATTACACTAAACCGCCGCAGATTCGACGCATACACATAATTGCACTGAACGCTACGCTTTGATATTCATTGGTTTATACACAACCTCTCTGAGAAAATAAGCGTATTTGTTTTTCAAATAAGAAATTCGCTTCAATCGTTATTAATTTCTCGAAAAATATCCAAATTTACCCATAGACGTTTGCACTTGCTTCCAAATACCTCGCTTGCAGTTTGCAAGCTCCAGACGCACACGTGTGTGCTCGTTCCATCAATGTATGAGTAGTCTATGCACTTCGCTGTGCATATATGTGTGTGAGTGCGTAGGTTAGTGGATACACGAACACATATTTTTAGTGTACGCACACGTATAAAACGCAAAGACTCAGGTTTATGGTTCCATTTTAGCATTTTTTCCAAATTTTGATTCCCTGAAACGTCTTTCTTTAGGGGAAAAGTATTTGGTCATATAGTTGTGGTAAATGCCAGAACGATTCATAAGAATGAAAAGTAGCTACGCAATGTGTCATTATTTTGTACGCTTTCGTTTCAGTGAAAAACTAAGAATACTAATTTTTGAATAGAACAAAAGTATGCGCACGTTTTGAGCCAAAAAGGGTGTTTGATTTCTTCAATGACACAGCGAATGAAAATTGAAACACGTATTGGATGTGAGAATCAATACGTGGTAGTGTTAATTGAAAACAAGCGCCAATGAACCTGAGCTGCTACTTTAACCAACTATTTAAGCAGAGTCATATTGTTCTCCTAATATAGGCCCTTATACACGCACTTTGATTTAATGTTTCACCCCAACGTGATTTATTAACGTGTAACGTTCCCAATGACAGGACACCAAGTACCAAAAGGTATAATAAAAAAATTCCTCATCTAATCTTATCATTTTGGCAATGTCTGTAACAGGAACGTTTACTGGAATACGAGGCGATTTTGACAGTGACTGTACAAGATGAAAACGATTGGCCACCCTTTTACAACTTAACGTGTGAAACTCCAGTTTACAAGGACCGATACTTTTACAGGGTAAGTGGATATTTTGAAATACGTGTCTGTAACCAAAGAGATGAATTACATTACTTTCTTACACAAAACTGCGTTCCAATTATACAAAGATACATTTACTCAATCATCCATGAAACACAGTTTACCCATGTTTCCTAGAGTACATTGAATTTCAGCAGTGTCAAATAGTGTAAATGCTGTGCATGCAAGCTCTGTGTTTAAGCTATTTCTTATGGTCAATAAACATTGAACTCAAAAATGACAAACGTGTAGAAGGTTTTAACATACTTAACATACGGTTGATTAATTCTTATACTCGAAAGAAATATGACATGAACCAGGAGGAACTGTGGTAAAAAATGTAATTTATTTTGGCTTTCAATATATTTTTGCAGCACAATGATCTCTTATTCGATATAATTATTGGCAATCACACAATGGCTGCATCGGATTATAAATTTCCAGCGATTATCCTTGAAGCAGACACTGACAATGGCCGGTGTAAGTTACTCTTAAATAAAATTTCGAATACATATATCATTGACATCAATCTTACATCAATAATAAAAATTAGAGACTTTTGGGGATTTCGTTTTTTAATTCTTTGAATATTTTATGCTGCTGAGACAACAAAATATCAATCGAACTATGTTCCTAGCCACCATTGCCAACAGGACATGAAACATAAATGGTCTCGTTTGTTCTATTGAATTCAGAGGGTAAATTAAGGTGTAATCATCATTGATAAAAGTGGCCTCTGTATTGCGGGACATGAAATTTTTACCCGAGCATAAAATTTGCTCTCCAACAATGTCGTTAATGAAAATATTCAAATTTACCGGTGGCTGTGTTTATTAATGGAATTTTTCGCATTTGAGATTGCATTGCTTGTGATTTCAGAGACAGTAGAGTAAGAAAATGCATTTCCTCCGTAAACCTTTTGCAGTTGCTATCTCGCTGTAAATCAGCCTTCAAAAATTCCCTTTTGATGATATCACTTCCGCAACCTCGATTGCCCAAAGTTGTAATGTTTCTTTACAAATAAGCCTTTTCGCATATCTTTTTCATTGTGTAGGTGGCATTGACTTCTTCTTGGATTTATTTGACCCCTTCACATTCCTTTGCGGTTTACCTTGCACATTCATCCAACTAGGCGGACCAAAAATTCCGAAGCCTAAAATGAAGTTTTACAACGGAAGGGTATGTAACATTTTGAGTTGATTTCGCAACATCAAAAGTGCCTTTTTATCATGTTGATCTTACGATATTTTCAGTCTATTTTATGGAAAAAATATTCTTTGCATGACCAAAAGTAAGTTTCGTTCTATGTAGAACTCTTACATATTAAAAGTATTAATGAGATATTATTTAGAAAATCTATATAATAAATAGGTACGTGGGTCTAATTAAGGTAATTATAATGACTATAACAATCATATATTTGTGAATAAAAATACTAGAGTTAAATCTATTTATATATACTAAAAATAAGGCTATTGATTCAAAAGATGACACCTGAGATCGCTGACATTATTCTGACTTTTTTCAGTGTCCATTCAGCCCTTTTCAGAGCCCGTATCTTGTAATAGAACCATACACGTAACATGTCAAGGGAGAATGGTGCATACGTCAAAGCAAATAACAAACAAGTTAAAGTTACTCTTCTTATCATCGTCGCCGGAAGTGTTCAAAAATAATAAAATGTATCGCTCACTCATGTTCATTTTAATCCAGAACACGTTTCCCGGGCACTTCTCCCAGAATTCGGCGGTACGCTCTGATTGTATTGGGGAATTATTAGTTGAGGGGTATCCAACAAGCGCTCCTATATCGATGCTTGTGTCTGCTGCAACTTTAAATGAAGTATTGATTAAAACAGTTACGACGAGAACTGTTAATCGAGGTGAGCAAGATAATATTTACCGAAATGGCTTCGCCTGTACTTTTATAACGGTCTAATTCATGTCAATTGCTTTACCTATTATACATAACTGCCTTACATCACTTTACACACAAAGCCATTCGAACGATAATAGGTGATCTTCAGGGGAACTTGGCAATTATATGTAAAGAGAATGGAAATCAAGTTAGTAGTACAAGGCCAAATTTATCTGTGACTCGCCGACATAGATGTATATTTATTGATCTTAAATATGCATACTTTTTTATCATTGATACTCGATAAGCTTAAAGATACTTCCTTGGCAACCGTACGAAATCTTCATAGGTTCAAAATCACAATTTTGAGATTCAAAGCAACAATTATTATGAATGCTATAGTGCTATCAATACATAAAATACATAGGAGCTTTAATAAAAGTTCGAGCACAAATGATTGCCCTAAGAGGAAAGACGATTGTCGTTGACTCTTTATGGTTGATGAAAATTATGACTTTTATTATGTTTATATCATTTTAACATACATTTATTTGTCTTTTTACTTCTCGCTTCCCATGTTAAAGTACAACATAACAATAAAAATAGATTTTCATGAAATATAATGAGATAAATAAAATTGTTATTAGATAGAAAACATCAAATTGTTGAAATTTGGTATACCGTGTATGTAAATAAGTTCATGAAAAAGCCTGATGAAATGTAAACTTTTAATATCAAGATTAATAAATCCACATCTCAGCATATAAGCCACTTAAGTGCTAACGTACATTACAGGTCTCACAAAATTCCTTGCATTCCTTGAATTTAATAGCCTACCGTACCATACTTCATTAAGGTCGAACGCACCTGGGGACAGACATTCGGACTCTCAAACTTTTAAAATTCTCTTCTGATATACCACATATGGGGGTTCATTTTAAAGCTCTTGGTGAAAGAAAACTTTTCACCGGCTTAGTTTTTCGAAATTCGAAATTTTTTATTATTCTCCATAGAGTTACCACAGGGATGGCGGCCATTTTGAATTTCTAATATGGGTAAATCTTGGGTAATTTGTTTCTCTAGTACCAAAATTTGCACGGTGACCCCTTATTTTTATTCTTGATTTTGAAAGAGAATGGTTGAAATATTCATTAAGGAAAGTTAGAGCAAAAGTTTAAGTCTTTCACTTTCGAGGTGCATAATACCTTAAATGGGCAGTTGAGCTTCTAATTTGTAATCAACAATTACCAATATTTTAATATAGCAAGACCATAAAACAGTTGGAGTGCATTGACGGTTGCATTAAACTTGGTTCAATAATTCTTGTGATAAAGCCCAATGCACAAATTTATTAATTATGCAAATCATCGTCAATTATACAAAATAACATTAGTGAAATCTAATCAGACGTAACTCTAGCAATGATTATGTTAAATACAAAATTATACTTCCTTTAGGGAAACAGTTTTTAAGTTGAGACAGACACAAAAACTTGACGGACGGACTGAGTAACTCTGACGGACTCTCTCTCTCTCTCTCTCTCTCTCTCTCTCTCTCTCTCTCTCTCTCTCTCTCTCTTACACACACTCATTCACTCTGAGATGTCCCTTCGAAAATGCGGAAGAAGTGAAAAGAACAACAAAATGTCACCACCACAGTGCTACCTCATTCAGTGCTACAGTATTATTTTTTTAAAAGGGTCATATCGCCAAATGTTACGTACTGATGTAAGAGTAGTCGAGAATAAATGCAGACAAATTCTTTAGTCTTATAACTAAATAAACCATAGTGCAATTTAGCAGAGGAATACATGTACACTTTCGCAATAATACAATGTGCATGTATTTCATTGCAGCTTTAAAAGAGATTTGGATAACATCAATAGCACTGAGACGATCTACGACAAAATGTTCTATCTTTCCTGCCACTACACGTTTAAAGCAAACGATACAATCTGGACATTTTCGATGGATCGTCGAGTAGAATACTACACGTAGGAAGGCAGCAGATCTCTTATGAACTGCATAGCAGGTCAGTAATGTGTGCAATGAGCCACGACAGTTTTCAACAGAGTTGTTATGAATGGGATTATGTCATGGTTTTTTAAATATTACCCATGCCCATCCCCAACCCTAAGTTCACTTACATAAGCACTCGCGTGTATCAATGGTATATTTGCATTGCTATGCAAACAACGACAAATGATGCCGTAACTTTAAGTTTATGAGCACGTTTTAACCAGAACTACTTTTAAATTTAAGCAAACCAAACATTAATGTCTGTAAGCAATGCGACTTAGCAAGAAGGTTTTGCATCGAAGATTTCACAGACGATAACTTTAACAGACAATTACGATTAACTATGCTTGTTTGTCGAAGCGATATCGTCTATATCTGTGCGCAAACACCTCGAAAACAACGCACTTGCACTCCGTCGCCATTAGCATTGCCATAGCACCCAATGATTATGAGGTTATGCAGCATATCATGTTTGTGGAAGAATACACTTTGTCAACATTAAAGAACGGGCAAAAGCAAATTAAAATATTGCAGATACAATAAATAGAATTTGCGATTTCATATATGAAAAGAAAGACATTTTTCGTTATCAGTTGCATGATAGACATTTTCTTTGTACAAGAATACTTCCGGACAGCACTTGAAACCCGCAGATTTTTCCTATATAATATACATAGGAAGACAAAGATCATGCATTTATTTCAATACTTGCAGTTAAAATATTTGATGAAATAACATAAAGTACGTCTAATTAAAAAACATACTTCTGAATGTAAGCATATACGAACCCTTTTCGCATCGTATTATAGTCGTAGGATTTTATTCCTTTCCAGGATAAGATAAGAATTTTTACACATTTTATCCATTTTAGCTACAGAGGGGGAAAATCCCCCT
Source organism: Ptychodera flava (assembly GCF_041260155.1). Lineage (NCBI taxonomy): Eukaryota > Metazoa > Hemichordata > Enteropneusta > Ptychoderidae > Ptychodera > Ptychodera flava. The sequence goes on from NC_091940.1 coordinate 9,208,859, forward strand.
CCCTGTAACTAAAATGGATTGCGCAAGCAAGCATGAGCAGTGGCGAGTCATAGCAAGTCCCCTTCGGAATGTGGATGACCTATTTATGAACTCAGTGGGGGAATTCCCTATCAGGTATTGCAACACCGAAGATTTCACATTACAATGTTACAGCGTTCTCTATCGGGACCATTTGTCCTCATTTTCTCGTACAGAGTTACGGCTGGCTGCGATGTAAGTATAAAATTCTGGCCTTCCGTTCCGAAGGCGACAGGGAACGTCTTCTGGCTGTGATGTAAGTATATAGATGTGAATTTTTATCCGTACGGAGTCCCCCTCGGAACGCTACGGAATCGTCGTTAGCGTTAGTATATTCCCCTATGGAGTCTGTTGTGCAATACCGTTCCAGTAGGGCTTTCGCAATACCTTCAAGTGTTGCTTAGCAGCCCCTACGGAGTCTGTGATGTCATGACGGAGGTCTGAAAAATTTCTACGAATTTTTTTCTGAAGTCGGGAGTTAACTTTCTCACGAGATAGATAAAATTTTAGAAATTTCCTCTGAACTTAAAATGTGCCGGAAGACCATAAGTTCAAAGAAAATGAGACGTTTCAGATGAATAACACTGATATCTAAAGTGTTCACACTTTTATCTTTACGTACAAATGTAGTTCCAGAGTCATTCTCTACCCTATTCCCGCCAACAATACACTCGATATTTATATCATTACGGTCTTTATCGATATTTATAATAATATCACAAGATGTTCTGTTATCTGTTTTCATAGCATAAAATCCAACTAAATCATCAAACTCGTCTCCTGTAGCTAACGTTATACATCTAATGAGGATTGTACCATGCTGAAGTATTTTCATATTGTCTGACATGTGTTTTTTTGATTGGACTGTAAAGTTAATACAACTGACTCATCTCTGTCACTCTTCAGACCAAGTTTCCGCAAAGTTGTGTCTCAAAATAGTCTTACTGAACCCCCGCTAGCAGAATATGAGCAAAAAATTTCACCAGAATTGTTCCACATTTGCAGTGTACTAGACTTCATAATTACAGTATTAGGACTAATCTTGCAATGAAATGGTAAACTGAGTAATATGGTGTATGGATTCTTAGGCGTAAGCCAATGACGAAAATCTCGCAACTTATTGCTGCAGCCATAGCTAACTGTATATACTACTAAGTATAATCTTCGGTAGGAATATTATTATTATTTTTCGACTGTCTGTCTCTATACATTACAAAGTATAAGGTTCTGCAGGAATAATATTTTCCTGTTCAAGGAAATATTTTGTGGTAACCGCAGCAGCAGTCGCTCCACCTAATTTTGACCATCGAGTGAGATTTGGACGGCTTGGATCGCCCATATCCATTTTCAGAAATTTGCTGGAGATCATTAGATATCCCATCGTAAGTCCAGCGATTACAATACCATCATACATTGTGTTTACAACTCTTTTAGTATCAATGATTGCTGTCACGTATATAAAATAGAAAAATAAAATAATTTCCCTATCGGAACGGCTCTGAAAGTCCTATTAATCCATCTCATACAATGTAGAGGGACCTGGTTGGGAAAACTTCCTTTCCGCTACGGGCTCTGTACGCTTCGCTTTCTGAAGCGGCTCACGCATAGGCGTGTACCGAAGGGGACTCGGTCGCGTAAGAGGACAAATATGCCAAGCACGTCCCCAATATAGCCCTAATGCAGTCAATGAAACCCCTATAACACCTAAAACAAGATAACATTTATTATACCATCTGTCACACTGTTGTGGCGTCGTAGTTGGTAAGCTGCCACAGTCTGCCTCAGTCATACTGTCATTAGTCACTCCTATCGATTGACGCTGCACTATAGCTTGACGCTTTTCCATTCTGCTAATTTCTTCCCTGCAGCAACTCTCCCTGGATGCTTTGTCGGTAACGTAATTTTCTCTATGTTGCGCTGTGGCGTAGTCATTGGAGTCGTTTCTCCGATTTGCTGAGCCGGTGTTGGAACCGTCTGGCGTGCTTGCGAAGTTGAATCCATTTATTTCGGGTATTATATTAAACCCGATTTATTAAAAAATCTACATGTTTACCCGTAATTAAACCGGTAGAAACTAGAGCAAGTATGGGCCCCCATGTGTAGGCTATCCTTCCTGATAATTGTTCTATTTCACTGTTTAGAATGGAATCCTTTTTAAGATCAGTGGCATAGATTCCTCGGTCATCGATCGGAACTACCTGACTTGTTGCGCGGGCTCCTAGATCTATGAAACTTTGAGTGATGGTATCACTTATAAGAGAACCGTATTTCGCTTCATATACATTTTGAAGGCTTTAATTACCGTATCATCATTCCACCTTTCCACGTCTCCAACTGAAATCTCCTTGCCAAAAAATAACTTTGACCACCTGCAATGACACAGAGTATTTTTCACGCTTCGTCTCTATTATGGATCGGGCGTCCGACGCAGCTACGGTCGGTGTCCCTTCGGAACCGTTGGGATAACGTAATCACTCATCGATCAGCGAAAGAAGGTAATGTCTGGTTTGGCGGCCCGCACATGAAATACTGGGACCAGCAATTAAATTTTGCCGTATGGTGCAGCACTACTGGTTATGGTATATCATTCGCCCATCTCTTGGATAACTAATTTCCGCCACAAATACGTTCATTCTGTCGTTTTCATGTATATTTTACAGTACGTCGGATTCTTCATGAAATGGAGGTTGCACTTCCAGACGATACTAGAGGTGTCTTCAAAGCCTGCAACAATCCGTACAATCTGGTGAAATATGAACTTCTCTGTACAGAATTTGGAAATATAAGTCCCACGAAGTCCGACTTTCGATATCGCCAAGGCCAAAACTCAGGTCTAGGCTATGGCTATGAATATTACACTAATTGTGGGCCCGTTCTACAGCCTGCAGCTGTATAAAATGGTCACGACTTTTTCCTCTCCGCCGACGGAGGCGTTTATTACAAACATACAATTTTTTGAAAGAAAAAACATGTACTGCCCGACAAAGACCGACCACTATTATTTCTTCCGAAATGATGGATCGGAGGGGCAATACTGTAACAATAGTTTCATTCCTCTGAAGGGAGACATGGGACTAACAAAGGCCGGTCTCGCCCGCCTCAATAAAAACCTTGAAGCCTACGTATATTGCATACTTGGCGTACAAGCGAATATTCGTAGTACCATAGTTGGCCATACTGGCAGCGCAGAGCAAGTCATTAAAGAATTTGGCGTTCTCCTCGAAGATGAAGTTTGTAATACTGACAAAGTAATCAGTTATCGGCTATACCAAGACACAATAACGAATACTGGTGTAAAACTTGATATGGCCATCTCGCCCAATTTACTTCTCTTGCCGTCTAAAATGGTCATTCTTTCAGGCCCGGCAATCACAGGTTATAATAATGAATTGCAATACGCAACAGAATCTATGATCTTCGGGGTAAATGGAGATGTAAACATGGAAATTAAAGAAAGTGCTAAACATGATATGGATGGGGATGAGGATGCTGTGAAGTGGAAGGGTGACCATCCCAGAGCGTCCCGAAGAGGGCCGCCTCCTTACGACACGGTTCGGTTCCCGAAGGCCCTATCGGAACAGAAGGCAGCAGATACAGTCACTACTGTCGCAGACACTGGCGCGGATCCCATACACAAATTCAGCAAAATTGGTTTGTTATCTTTAGCCATATTCATTACATTTATGTACAGTATATAGATCCGAAGGAAATGTACGCGACCCCACCATTCAACATGATTGTAACTGGGCCGACAAATTCTGGCAAAACGGAGTATGTAATGAATCTCCTCACTGGTCCGTACCTAGGAAAATTTGAATACGTAGTATTCATTTGTCCAACATTCATGAACAATAAAACGTATAATAAAAAATTCATTTTCACGGACTATAATGTATTTGTGTTTCCAGTCGGACTCAATGCTGTGGATGATACACTAGCCTTCGTACATAAAGAATGGGCTGGCGCTAACACTCTAATAACCTTCGATGACTGCGCCTCGTCCAAAGATATGAAGAAGCGCAGTGACGTTTTAGTCAAACTTGGTTTCAGCGCAAGACTCGACGGATTATCTGTCTGGGTTATGACCCAACAATATACCAGTATCAGTAAACCATTCAGGGAAAACATACAGATGTTAGTACTTTTTTACACACCAAGCAAGACAGACAACAAGACTATTACAAAAGAATATGGAATGGAGGTGTCAGAACGGGAGGTGTTGGACCTAGTCAAACGATTGAAAAATACACCATTCAGTAAACTAGTATTTCATTACGTTACCCGTATGATATACAATTTTAGTATAATGTATAATCATGGCTTCGCCCGAAGGTACTCTAAGAGAACTATATTACAACCCGAGAACTGGTCTTGGAGGTGTACAAAAATTATATGAGGCAGCACGCGCCAGCGGACTGAAAGTTACCAAGAAAGAGGTGCAGGACTGGTTGCAAACTCAGCTAACTTATAATCTTCATAAACCGGTACCTCGTACTCGCGGTGCTACGGGTGGGAGGCGCGTCTTTGTATCATCGATAGACGTCCAGTGGGAGACGGATCTTGTAGAGATGTCCGTCTCGTTCACAAAAGAGAATAAGGGCATTCCATACATGCTGACAGTAATCGATGTGCTCAGTAAATATGCATGGGCCAGGCCCTTACAGTCAAAGGCGGCAGATGATACTCTGAAGGCGCTACAAGACGTAATTAAGAAAAGTGGGAGGCAACCTGACAAACTTCAGACAAATGAGGGGCGGGAATTTACAAACCAAAAAATGCAGAAGTGGTTGGAGGAGTCCGGCATTCACTAGTTTCACACGTTTAGTGATAAAAAAGCTAGTGTTGTGGAACAATTTAATCATATATTGAAGACCATAATGTGGAAATACTTCACGTATAAACAGACACGTGAATGGCTCTCTATTCTACCGCAACTTCTCGAGAATTACAACAACACTGTACACGGAAGTATCAAAATGAAACCGTCGACGTAACAGAGGACAACGATTGGCGGGCATTTTATGCACTTTACGGTCCTGAGTTGTTGTTCACTTATTGCATCCTTGCGGGATGTAAGTGGATGAGGCGGTACTCCGGATCCTCCGGAGGTATATATTAAGTTTGCAAGATCTTCAAAGTGACTTCTCATGTTGCCATGGTCCGTTCTTTCGAGTCTTACTTGTTCAGCTTCATCGATAAGTTCTGGTTGAAGTATAATGTACATAACTGACATGAGCCATAGACAAGTAACTCCAAAGTCTTGCCTCTTCATCATATCAAGTGCCTGTAAGTCAAACGGAGCATTATAAGCACACACAGATTCACAAGCATGAAGAAGTTTGTGGAGGTTCTTGAGCTAGGTTGTTCTAGTTGTTCTAGTTGTTCTTGACCAGGTGGATAGTAAGCTTTTTCAAGTTCCTCCTCTTCAACATCATCTATCAAAAATCCCTGGCTGCCACCGCTCCATGCAATTCCAAAATCAAAAGCCCGTGGAAAATCTACCAGCCCAACTGTCTCGGTATCAATTATTGCATTAAGTATATTCTTAAGAAGGGTAGACGTAAGTGGCTGACTAATTACGAAACATGAAAGTCTGTAGTCTTTACAAATTTCTAAAAAAGTGGATCGGAACTTATCATGTATCTCTTCCCATTCTTATAGGCAGACTCGGTTATTTCGTACAGTCTGGCTTGACTCAACACATTCCGCTTGCAATATTCCCAAGATGTATCTTTGAATATGATGATGAAACTGTGTAAATCGCCGAATGCCTTTGAAACAATCTTTTTTTCTTCCAACTCGATGGCAACACCTCTAATTCGAGAAAAAGTTAGATGTTGAATTATACTTGAGTTACAAATGGTGTAGTCACCCTTACGAAAGATCAAAATTTGCCACAGGTTTGCATTCCTTACTTGTTACAAACTTGATACAAATTCTGACATCCAAACAAGCACCAATCTTGCTAGTCAGTTATATACACTTTGATTCAAACATTGGCTAAGTTTGCAGCAAGTATGTGTGGAGAGTGTGATGAACATTGCACCAAGTTTGTACAGAGAATGTAGAGGTCATTTTGTTTTTGTTTGTATTGAGTGTGCACCAAGCTTGGAGATGCGGGGGGGGGGGGGGGAATTCAATATCTGGGGCATGGTATCTGTTGCCTTAGCAACAGCAGACCTACTGTTGCCCTGGTAACATTTCAGGGGATTTAGATGATTGTAATTCCTGACAGCGTCTTTTTCAAAGTAATGCTCACATAACATGTGGTACATGACATCATTGTGCTGCTACTCCCCATTGTATTGTATACAAATGATTCTTTCTAAACTGGCTTATAAATGTACACTCTTTAGATATGTTTACCTTGTGAGCAGCACATTCTAAAATTCACCTTCAAGTCATGTATCCAGATGCTAGGTTTGAACATCTATGAAAAAGTTGAGAGGATATTACTACATCCAACACGCACTCACCCTATGACACATTCAACTATACTGCACTGTAAAACTCTCAGACAATAAATTGTTAACTAAAAAACACAATATATTACTGTAGAATACAGTATCTCTACTGTAATAAACATACAATCTTTGTACTTGATACATAAAATGAGCTGTAAAATATATTCTTTTTGGCATATATGTACAGTACACTATAATTCAAAATATTCCCTGACAATGGAATTTACATTGAAAAATGGTAAATTCTGTCTCTTTAAAGAAGATCGAACAGATCACAATTTTTTTCAATGTGTACCAAATAGAAACTGAATAGTGAAAAAATATTATGTTAAAGTCTCATAGATAGTTAACTATGAAAAACCTGTTCAAAACATTTTGTAATTTTTGTGACATATACTTTTGTTGACGAATAAAATTCACTTTAAACATTTCAAAATACCTTTCCGATGGAATGTACATGGAAAACATGAGTTTTAAATCAATATTGTATTATTTACATGTTCAAATCAAAACGCAAAATCATGGAAAAACAATGTCCATAACTACAAAAAAAATAAAAACTTCCATGGAGTATATGATGACCTTGACTTAACAGCGATATTTGAACAGACACTTACAGTCCAACTTCAAAAAGCAAACAACTAAACACAACCAAATTCCACATCACTTGGATGATAGATTAGTTCCGCCGAGTCCAAACATATTTCTTCCACCATAAGATACCGACAACTGTGACGAAAGTAACTCTGCCATGTCCGATTTGTCCAATGCACAGCATGCATGCAGTGGATCCTATCATAAGTCCCAATGCAATGATCGATACGGACAGTCTCACTTCTTGTCATCATGATGTTCTCAAAGAACAGTGGTTGGTTTGAAATAGTCCTCTGTGGCATGGAAAGTGTCAAAGCAGCGAACTCTGGCTTGCAACTTAACTGAAATCCCGCGGAATTGTCCAAGGCCATTTGAGTGTATAACGGACATCCATGATCTACTGAATGTGTTTAACTTACATGAACTCTCGGTGTCGAATGCAGGCAATGTCCTCCAATTTAAAACAACAATTGTACTCCCAAATCTCTTCTTTGTTCCCTTAATCGTCCGATGATAGAAATAATCTACAATTTCTCCCCAAAACGGCGGGTAAAAACGTTGTAAATTTGACTGCAGAAGCAATGCATGACTTCCTTAGTGGTACTGGAGTTCAAATGCTGGTGTTGGCAAAATTAGCCAATCAGATGTCTCTTTTCACGACATGTGATCTTGTAAGGTTGAAGTTTGAATACATAATTATCTGTGTGACCTGTGACCTCGATGCTCTCATTTATCTGAAATGTCAGTTTCTCGAGAAATTGGAGAGTATATATTACTTTTTGAAAACTTTTATGCACTTGAAATCAATCATTTGAAGACATTTGGTGTCAGCTGGGATCCATGGTCTTTGGACATGTGTAATAATGCAAGTAACGATCATAATTTATAGCCGTGGCAATGACTTTTCCCTGCTCTGAGCATACTGTTATGACAGTGTGAATGTGTTTTGGCGGACACATGACAGGTATACTTTCAGTGATTACGACTAGTAAACGGAACAAAAAAGTGTTTAACTGGAATTCGAGTACCATTTTGGATCCTAATCATTTAAAATATGTCCAAGGAAATTGTTTGAAAAAATGGCAGCTGAAGTAAGTTTTAGTTGACTTTTGATGTTTTTCATTCATGATGTTGCAATAGTTTGATCATGGATTTAGCTTAGTAAATACCTCCATGGTTTGATAAATTTGTACATTCCACGCGTAACCTAATTCATATGTGTTTAACAACCGAGAGTATTTAAAATTTTAAAATTTAAAAAAGAATTAATTTGAAAAAGAATTAATTTATCATTTTGTACAATGAACACAGGGTAGTAGTTCGATCATTGTTTCAGTTCTGTGATAAAACAGTGCCACGTGGGACAGCTAAAAAATCTGAAGTTTGTACCAAACTTGATATGTATTTCACATATATCTACAAGCTTGGTACAAATTTCACAACTACCATGGTGAAAATCCCATAGTGTGTACCAAACTAGTACAAACTTGGTGCATATTTCACATGTTCAATTAAAGTGTGTATAAAATTTGTAACATATATGTACTAATATGTAGCAAGTTTTGATCTTTCGTACGGGCAGCCTTCCTAGTGGCCGCACATTGTAAACTAAGAGTATGTTCTATGAACTTATTCTGAAAATCGGCACTCTCCACTTTCCCATTATAGAAGTCAGCAATTGTGTTAGGAAAAGTGGCGACAAATGCTGGTATGTGAGTCGCCGCCAAATTTATTGCATCGTAACTCTTTCCACTTCCAGTTGGACCATTTATGAATAGGTATGACATTTAAGTGATATATATATCATAGAATTTTTTTTTAAAAATTATTTTCGTAAAGATATATTACGATAAGACAATGGCAATAATTTTTATTTCAGATGCAATAAAAATACTGGAAAGTGGAGAAAACTTTTAAATTAGTGAGGGAGGTAAATTAGTATTTGGTGAATATGTAGATCCTATTATATATGTTGTTAATCTAGAAGTGGTTTTCCCAATCGGGCCTAAATATGGTTCAAAAGATCCTGCTACATGTGATGAAATGTGTTTGTTGGCGACCGAGTCTTCAACTGTTTACCGATTAATAGTATCCTTCACCTTAGGTGAAATTTCGATGCAAGCACGGCTAAAAGCTATGCTGCAAGCCTGGCCGCTCACGCCAAGAATAATTTATTATTTTACAATCCTTCTAAAGTGTATCAGAAGCGAGGGAGCGACACACAGACAAACTATTTTAAATTTCGGTTTAAAAGAGGAAATCATAATGACAATTTCGCTACATGCATTGATATAGCTAAAGAAATCGACTGCAGTTTTAAAGCAGTGAGCCGAATACCAGTCAGGGAAAATCCTGGTATTATACCATGTAATATCCGAAGGGGTAGTAAGATAGAATTGTCGGCATTTAAACCGCGCTTATTTAAGCGTACTACTCTTTATTTCACTATAGAGAGGTTATTTTGTGTCACGCCTTATAAACCAGAAATTCAAGACGAGGAAGAACTTGTCGACTTAGAAAGATTAGGCGAGATATATAAACAAATAAATGCCGACAAAAATATTATAGTGGTTTTTGATAATCTAGCATAAATATTTTGATAATCTCGCATAAATATTTTCTTTTTAAAAAATTTCTATGATATATATAGGATAGTACGATGAAGCCAGTCGTGAATGAATATAAGATAAGTCGGCTAGCCGATATACATAAACTCGATTCAAATAGGAACCTAGACACTCATAACTACTCATACACCATGACTCACACAGATATAACAGATTCTTCAGGCCAAGGATTTGCTCTAGAAAATCCGTTCGGCGAAAGACAGAGGGTAAATTTCAATGATCTTAGAGACGAATTAATAAATAAATGGGAGGAAATGGTGACGCCGAACCTTCAGTTTATTGCAAGGAGACTTATTGTCCATTACCACATAAAAAAGCGTCGCTTTATAAAAGCATTCGACGAGTCAGTTTAATGAAAAGAATTTCCTGAAGTCAAGTGAGTCGAGGACATCGCCATGATCGACATTGATGGTATGGTACTCCCGTTTGTCGCCAATTACTGCTGGGATGGTATTCCATTTCCTACGCCCGCCGATCTGACGTGTATAAGCGCTTCGAGCAGCAAAATCCAGGGGTCAGACTTCAAATATTTCAGATCTACGAAAATGATCCCGACCCAACTGTCTTGTATAGTGGTCGTTCCGATAGGGGGACAGGAGCACAGATAGCGAATATCTTACTGATAGTCATTGAAGACGGCTCACGCGATAGCCACTATGTACCAATTACTAAATTAAATTGCTTTCTTAATTCTAACAGTAATCGTAAGAATAAGCACAGGCAGAAGTGTATTTGTATGGTTTGTAAGCGAGGTTTTGCGTCAACAGAAGAATTGGAAATACATCAGGTGTATTTTGGGACAGACACTGCTCAGCCAGTTCTTCCACAGGAAGTGTGTCAATTCGAAGGCCACAGGAAAAAGGTTCCTTGTCCCTACATCGTGTATGCAGATACTGAGACAATTATTGAGAAGGACACTGGCCTGCACATTCCAATTTGTCTTTTGTATGTTATGATTGAATGATGGCCATGAGGCAGTAAGCCGAAAATTTACCATAAAAGAACATTCTTGGGCCTCTCCTGTGTTACAGAATTTCTAAAGGATATGAAGAAATGGCTGAGAATTAATCAAAATCGTATTATTGGAAAGTCGTGACTAAGGGAATTCTTGTAAGTTCAGCCATTATAGCAGCCATTCCAACAGTACCAGTACTGTTAGCCTTAACTCCTATACCAGGTGTTGTTATTCATGTAATACAAGGAAAAACAGGAGTATCAAATAGACGTTAGAAATATAAACGTTATTACGTTCAATATAAACAGTTGCTTACACAAATACAAGAAAAAGGTGCATCTATAAAGAAAGAAGAGGATAAAGAGACCCTTTCGGAATGCACCTCAGCCCTTATTCAGAGCATACTTCATCAGGCACTAGAAATTCAAAAACAGGAAGGATTAAGTCCGCCGCTCGATTGTTACATGAGACATTACGGATTAAATGGTTAGGAAAGTTAACTCCCGAGTTCAGAAAAAACTTCATAGAAATTTTTCATGAAAGCTGCAGAATATCAGACCTCCGTCATGACATCACAGACTCCGTAGGGGCTGCTAAGCAACACTCGAAGGTATTGCAAAAGCCCTACCAGAACAGTTTTGTGCAACAGACTCCATAGGGGAAAATACTAACGCTAATGACGACTCCGTAGCATTCAAAAGGGGGACTCCGTACGGATAAAAATTAACATCTATATACTTACATCACAGCCAGAAAGACGTTCCCTGTCGCCTTTGGAACGGAAGGCCAGAATTTTTATACTTACATCGCAGCCAGCCGTAACTCTGTAGGAGAAAATGAGGACAAATGGTCCCAATAGGAGAACACTTTGTAACTTGAAACCTTCGGTGTTGAAATACCTGATAGGGAATTCCCCTACTGAGTTCATAAATAGGTCATCCACATTCCGAAGGGGACTTGCGCAATATGCTGGCTATGACTCACCACTGCTCATGCTTGCTTGCACAATCCATTTTAGTTACAGCGAGGGGGATTTTGCCCCTCTGTAGCTAAAATGGATAAAATATGTAAAAATTCTTATCTTATCCTGGAAAGGAATAAAATCCTACTACTTATTATTAAAGATATTTCTCCACAAACAGTGCAAAAATGCAGAAATAAGTGGCTTTTTTACTTTCTTGTATTGATAGCAAAATCTCAAAATAAACTATCTCAACCTGATGATCCAATAACTTAACTAACAATCCCTACAAGTTTAGATCATCCGGCCGAATCAAGGCATCAATTTGCAGATGTTTGATATTAGAATAATATGACGTCAACCAAGGACTTGTCATAAAAAAATCTTCTTTTCATATTTCAGTCAGCTGACAATCTCTCACTTTGATGGAAAGCGAGCTGGAACTTACCAGTGTTCAGTTACCGATCAAAATGGAGAAGAATACACTGCTGAAACTACTGTTACTTATGCAGGTAACTACTTTATATCATTTTAGCTGATAACTCAACCTAATCGCAACGATGCCATTGACGGAATTGTATAACACTAGTTTCCCTCCCTAAGCTTTGTCTTTGTATTCTAAAGGGACAATAAGTTAAACGTTTGAAGTAAACTATTTTGATATTTTCAGTTCTAAAATCACAATTATATAGTTTTATTCTTATTACTGCGAAACTAAGATGACATATAAAGTTAAGAACCTTTCAAACAAAACACAGTGTATACATACACAATGACGTTTCTTTCTGAAAAATAAATTCTTGTCAAGAATCAGCTTCTATTGTCATTATTTGAAACACACTAAACTGTATTAATAAGTTGAACTATGTCCACTGTGACATGATTTGACAGACTTAAAAACTGTTATCAAGATATATATATATATATATATATATATATATATATAATATATATATATATATATATATATATATATATATATATATATATATATACATGAAAATATATACATGAAAATGTATCAAACCGTACAGGTGATGTGGCTTCAAGTCTAAAATAATATGTGTTTATCAATAAAACTGAAATCTATACTATGCTAGATATCTATATCTGCTGCTGATCGTACTATATAAATACAATAGCTGGTACATTTTAACAACTTTATGTTTATAATTTTTTTCCATAGATTGTGCAGAAGACTTTGTTTGGTGATTTCTGCAACAACACGTGCAATTGTACGCATGCCGTGAGATGTGATCGATCATTTGGTTGCATTTGTCTAGATGGATGGACCGGGAAGATATGCGACTTGGGTGAGAGGCCGTATTCTTGATATTTCTATGATGCTATGAAAATTTTGGGTATTTTGAAATAAAGGGTAGGCGTGACTTAATCCAGTTTTTTAACTCAACAGACGTCCAGGCTCCAAATCTCACTGGCTGTCCGACTGACAAAACCGTGTTAGCAGACGTTGATGACAACTCGGCAATAGTCCAATGGATTAACCCGTCATCAAGTGACAACTCGGGTCAGCCAATTGTTTTGGAATCAAATCGGGAATCTGGCGGGAGATTTGCCATTGGAAAGCATGACGTCATCATGTGGGCTTCGGATCAGTCAAATAACACAGCTTTTTGCATTTTTTCAGTAATTGTTGCTAGAATGGAAGAAACTGGTAAGTTGCGTATAATGCTCTATAATGAAGCTCAACACTTTTTACCGATCGAACGTCCTTACATTTAACTTACAACGTACATAAATATGATAATTTTCTCTCCTTGACTTGACTGCAATCGTATTTTCATTTCATTGAAGAAGCATTTATACTTATCCAAAAGTCTTAATTATGGTAACGATTTCACATTAATATTGCAAAGAAGCTCGGTTCGTTGTAGACTAATGACTCTTGAAATGCGACCGCAAAATTATTCGGTATTATATTTTTCATAAAATTCGAAAGTTACGGATTATCAGAGCGCAAACGGAAATACTACATTGTGAAGTGTTTTTAGAAAAAAAATGATTCTGTCACTCTGAAGGCCAATGCGAAAAATTACATTTCTCCTGGAGAGACATTATTCTTAGTCTTTTGACGCCATGAAAATAGATGAAAAATTTTACATGAAACAATTCTCTAGACTGTCTTTAATATTGGTGATGACACTGCACCCCGATCATACAGTAATAACCAAAACGCAAACGAATTCACGAATGAAGAAAGTATCCTTAAGTGCAATAAATAACAACTGCACAACTAATACACCCGTGGCCACTTTAGTGTTGATCAAGCCTGTCTGGTACAAGCAGAAATTCTGTCTGCAGAAGGGTGATAAAACGGTTACTTTACCCTGTATCAGTGGTGATAATGATCCTACTATCGGTACCCCATGGACACGCCGATTAGCCTGAAATTAGGGTGTGATTATAAAATACACTGTATACAAATGATGTTGACCACAGCATTTGCCCTATCAGTACTCAGTATCTGCTAAAATTCATGTTTCAAATGTAGTCAGTGTTAGAGAACATCACACATTTTGTGCCGATTTCAATATTGCAGTGAATGAATACAAACGATCCTACAGCGTGTATCGCAAGTGTTGTGTTCAGACTCTGTTCAGACGCGGGAATTGAGAATGTTAGCCACTTTGAAAATGTTAGCGATTAAATTACCGACATCGGCCGCCTTGACTGCAAAACTTTCGAAATTAACATTCACTTGCAC